>NC_085930.1:54200303-54503333 GCF_028885625.2 Pongo pygmaeus | reverse complement strand
TCCTGGACTCTTTTTGGTTGGTAAGCTATTGCTTATTGCCACAATTTCAGAGCCTGTTATTGGTCCATTCAGAGATTCAACTTCTTCCTGGTTTAGTCTTGGGAGGGTATATGTGTCGAGGAATTTATCCATTTCTTCTAGATTTTCTAGTTTATTTTCATAGAGGTGTTTGTAGTATTCTCTGATGGTAGTTTGTATTTCTGTGGGATCAGTGGTGATATCTCCTTTATCATTTTTTATTGCGTCTATTTGATTCTTCTCTCTTTTCTTCTTTATTATTCTTGCTAGCGGTCTATCAATTTTGTTGATCCTTTCAAAAAACCTGCTCCTGGATTCATTAATTTTGTGAAGGGTTTTTTTGTGTCTATTTCCTTCAGTTCTGCTCTAATTTTAGTTATTTCTTGCTTCCCTCTAGCTTTGAATGTGTTTGCTCTTGCTTTTCTAGTTCTTTTAATTGTGATGTTAGGGTGTCAATTTTGGATCTTTCCTGCTTTCTCTTGTGGGCATTTAGTGCTATAAATTTCCCTCTACATACTGCTTTGAATGTGTCCCAGAGATTCTGGTATGTTGTGTCTTTGTTCTCATTGGTTTCAAAGAACATCTTTATTTCTGCCTTCATTTCATTATGTACCCAGTAGTCATTCAGGAGCAGGTTGTTCAGTTTCCATGTAGTTGAGTGGTTTTGAGTGAGTTTCTTAATCCTGAGTTCTAGTTTGACTGCACTGTGGTCTGAGATACAGTTTGTTATAATTTCTGATCTTTTACATTTGCTGAGGAGAGCTTTACTTCCAAGTATGTGGTCAATTTTGGAATAGGTGTGGTGTGGTGCTGAAAAAAATGTATATTCTGTTGATTTGTGGTGGAGAGTTCTGTAGATGTCTATTAGGTCTGCTTGGTGCAGAGCTGAGTTCAATTCCTGGGTATCCTTGTTAACTTTCTGTCTCGTTGATCTGTCTAATGTTGACAGTGGGGTGTTAAAGTCTCCCATTATTATTGTGTGGGAGTCTAAGTCTCTTTGTAGGTCACTCAGGACTTGCTTTATGAATCTGGGTGCTCCTGTATTGGGTGCATATATATTTAGGATAGTTAGCTCTTCTTGTTGAATTGATCCCTTTACCATTATGTAATGGCCTTCTTTGTCTCTCTTGATCTTTGTTGGTTTAAAGTCTGTTTTGTCAGAGAATAGTATTCCAACCCCTGCCTTTTTTTGTTTTCTATTTGCTTGGTAGATCTTCCTCCATCCTTTTATTTTGAGCCTATGCGTGTCTCTGCACGTGAGATGGGTTTCCTGAATACAGCACACTGATGGGTCTTGACTCTTTATCCAGTTTGCCAGTCTGTGTCTTTTAATTGGAGCATTTAGTCCATTTACATTTAAAGTTAATATTGTTATGTGTGAATTTGATCCTGTCGTTATGATGTTAGCTGGTTATTTTGCTCGTTAGTTGATGCAGTTTCTTCCTAGCATCGATGCTCTTTACAATTTGGCATGATTTTGTAGTGGCTGGTACCGGTTATTCCTTTCCATGTTTAGTGCTTCCTTCAGGGCTCTTTTAGGGCAGGCCTGGTGGTGAGAAAATCTCTCAGCATTTGCTTGTCTGTAAAGTATTTTATTTCTGCTTCACTTATGAAGCTTAGTTTGGCTGGATATGAAATTCTGGGTTGAAAATTCTTTTCTTTAAGAATGTTGAATATTGGCCCCCACTCTCTTCTGGCTTGTAGAGTTTCTGCCAAGAGATTCGCTGTTTGTCTGATGGACTTCCCTTTGTGGGTAACCCGACCTTTCTCTCTGGCTGCCCTTAACGTTTTTTCTTTCATTTCAATTTTGGTGAATGTGACAATTATGTGTCTTGGAGTTGCCCTTCTCGAGGAGTATCTTTGTGGCGTTCTCTGTATTTCCTGAATCTGAATGTTGGCCTGCCTTGCTAGATTGGGGAAGTTCTCCTGGATAATATCCTGCAGAGTGTTTTCCAACTTAGTTCCATTCTCCCCGTCACTTTCAGGTACACCAATCAGACATAGATTTGGTCTTTTCACATAGTCCCATATTTCTTGGAGGCTTTGTTCGTTTCTTTTTATTCTTTTTTCTCTAAACTTCCTTTCTCACTTCATTTCATTCATTTCATCTTCCGTCACTGATACCCTTTCTTCCAGTTGATTGCATCGGCTCCTGAGGCTTCTGCATTCTTCGCGTAGTTCTCGATCCTTGGCTTTCAGCTCCATCAGCTCTTTTAAGCACTTCTCTGTATTGGTTATTCTAGTTATACGTTCGTCTAAATTTTTTTCAAAGTTTTCAACTTCTTTGCCTTTGATTTGAATTTCCTCCTGTAGCTCGGAGTAGTTTGATTGTCTGAAGCCTTCTTCTCTCAACTCATCAAAGTCATTCTCCGTCCAGCTTTGTTCCGTTGTTGGTGAGGAGCTGCGTTCCTTTGGAGGAGGAGAGGCGCTCTGCTTTTTAGAGTTTCCAGTTTTTCTGCTCTGTTTTTTCCCCATCTTTGTGGTTTTATCTACTTTTGGTCTTTGATGATGGTGATGTACAGATGGGTTTTTGGTGTGGATGTCCTTTCTGTTTGTTAGTTTTCCTTCTAACAGACAGGACCCTCAGCTGCAGGTCTGTTGGAGTTTGCTAGAGGTCCACTCCAGACCCTGTTTGCCTGGGTATCAGCAGCGGTGGCTGCAGAACAGCGGATTTTTGTGATCCGCGAATGCTGCTGTCTGATCATTCCTCTGGAAGTTTTGTCTCAGAGGAGTACCCGGCCGTGTGAGGTGTCAGTCTGCCCCTACTGGCGGGTGCCTCCCAGTTAGGCTGCTCGGGGGTCAGGGGTCAGGGACCCACTTGAGGAGGCAGTCTGCCCGTTCTCAGATCTCCAGCTGCTTGCTGGGAGAACCACTGCTGTCTTCAAAGCTGTCAGACAGGGCCATTTAAGTCTGCAGAGGTTACTGCTGTCTTTTTGTTTGTCTGTGCCCTGCCCCCAGAGGTGGAGCCTACAGAGGCAGGCAGGCCTCCTTGAGCTGCTCCAGCTTCGCGGCTGCTTTGTTTACCTAAGCAAGCCTGGGCAATGGCGGGCACCCCTCCTCCAGCCTCGCTGCCACCTTGCAGTTTGATCTCAGACTGCTGTGCTAGCAATTAGCCAGACTCCGTGGGCGTAGGATCCTCCGAGCCAGGTGCGGGATATAATCTCCTGGTGCGCCGGTTTTTAAGTCCGTCGGAAAAGCACAGTATTGAGGTGGGAGTGACCCGATTTTCCAGGTGCCATCTGTCACCCCTTTATTTGACTAGGAAAGGGAACTCCCTGACCCCTTGCTGCGTTCCTTTGGACGCATTCCTTTGCTCACATTCCCAAGTGAGGCAATGCCTTGCCCTGCTTCCGCTTGCGCACAGTGCACTCACTGCACCCACTGTCCTGGGCCCACTGTCTGGCACTCCCTAGTGAGATGAACCTGGTACCTCAGATGGAAATGCAGAAATCACCCGTCTTCTGCGTCGCTCACACTGGGAGCTATAGACCGGAGCTGTTCCTATTCGGCCATCTTGGCTCCACCCCCCAGTATTTTTAATTTTATTCTTTTTTTTTTTTTTTTTTTTCAGACAAGGTCTTGTTCTGTTGCCCAGGCTGGAGTGCAGTGGTGTGATCATAGCTGACTGCACTCTCAAACTCCTGGGCTCAAGTGATCCTCCTGCCTCAGCCTCCCAAATATCTGGGACTGCAGGCATATGCTAGGGTGCCCAGCTAATTAATTTTTTTTTTTTTTTGTAGAGACAGAGTCTCACTATGTTGCTCAGGCTGGTCTTGAACTCTTGAGCTCAAGCCATCCTCCCACTTAAGCCTTCTAAAGTGCTGGGATTACAGGCGTGAGCCACCTTGCCTGGCTGCTATTGTATTATATATTTAACCAAGGGACCTTGAAGTGTCTTAATTTCTGAGTGTCAGTTTTCCCTCTATAAAATGGGGATGATGATAATACTTATCTTGCAGATTTTGTTAAGATTAAAGAGTATATAATGTGGTACACTCACTTTGCATTTAAATGAAATGTTTCTCAATAATTGTTGCTATTAATATTATCATTATTATCCTGTGTTCATGTGTATGTGTTCCTCGTTTGCTATGATATTGAGTGATATTCAGTAGGATGCTGGTGGGCACACTCCTTTCTAGGGAGGGTCAATCAGAAACTCATGTGGTAGTTGTATGGGTTTCCATAATGGATTTCATAATAATTAATGATATTTGAATTACTAGAATAAATCCACTTGGTGATAATAGTTTTCAGTATCTAGTCAGATTTAGTTTGCTAATATTTTATTTAAAATTCTAATTAAAATTTATTTAGAATGTTGGCATCAGTATTCATAGGGAGATGGTTTGTAATTTTTCATTTTCTTTTTCTATGTTTTGGAGCAATATAAACAGCAACTTCTGTAGCACTTAGATTATCTCATTTTTGACAATTTGGTAAAATTTTCTAATAGCAACTATTTCTAGTGTTTTAGCATTGGTGACTTATTTTATAATTTTTCCATGGAAATTTATGTATTTATAATTACTATTCCTAGAGGTATTAATTTTGATTAACTGTATTTTTTTATTATACTTTAAGTTCTAGGGTACATGTGCACAACGTGCAGGTTTGTTACATAGGTATATATGTGCCATTTTGGTTTCCTGCACCCATCAACTCGTCATTTACATTAGGTATTTCTCCTAATGCTATCCCTTCCCCAGCCCCCAACCCCCAACAGGTCCCGGTGTGTTATGTTCCCTGCCCTGTGTCCAAGTGTTCTCATTGTTCAATTCCCACCTATGAGTGAGAACGTGGTGTTTGATTTCTGTCCTTGTGATAGTTTGCCGAGAATGATGGCTTCCAGCTTCATCCACGTCCCTGCCAAGGACATTAACTCATCCTTTTTTATGGCTGCATAGTATTCCTTGGTGTATATGTGCCACATTTTCTTAATCCAATCTATCATTGATGGACATTTGGATTGGTTCCAAGTCTTTGCTATTGTGAATAGTGCCGCAATAAACATACATATGCATGTGTCTTTATAGTAGCATGATTTATAATCCTTTGGGTATATAACCAGTAATGGGATCGCTGAGTCAAGTGGTATTTCTAGTTCTGATCCTTGAGGAATTGCCACACTGTCTTCCAAAATGGTTGAACTAATTTACACTACCACCAATAGTGTAAAAGCGTTCCTATTTTTCCACAACCTCTCCAGCACCTGTTGTTTCCTGACTTTTTAATGATGGCCATTCTAACTGGCGTGAGATGGTATCTCATTGTAGTTTTGATTTGCATTTCTCTGATGATCAGTGATGGTGAGCATTTTTCCATGTGTCTGTTGGCTGCATAAATGTCTTCTTTTGAGAAGTGTCTGTTCATATCCTTTGCCCACTTTTTGATGGTGTTATTTTTTTTTCTTGTAAATTTGTTTAAGTTCTTTGTAGATTCTGGATATTAGCCCTTTGTCAGATGAGTAGATTGCAAAAATTTTCTCCCATTCTGTAGGTTGCCTGTTCACTCTGATGGTAGTTTCTTTTGCTGTGCAGAAGCTCTTTAGTTTAATTAGATCCCATTTGTCTATTTTGGCTTTTTTTGCCATTGCTTTTGGTGTTTTAGTCATGAAGTCTTTGCCCATGCCTATGTCCTGAATGGTATTGCCTAGGTTTTCTTCTAGGGTTTTTTATGGTTTTAGGTCTAACATTTAAGTCTTTAATCCATCTTGAATTAATTTTTGTATAAGGTACAAGGAAGGGATCCAGTTTCAGCTTTCTCCATATGGCTAGCCAGTTTTCCCAGCACCATTTATTAAATAGGGAGTCCTTTCCCCATTCCTTGTTTTTGTCAGGTTTGTCAAAGATTAGATGGTTGTAGATGTGTGGTGTTATTTCTGAGGCCTCTGTCCTGTTCCATTGGTCTATGTATGTGTTTTGGTACCAGTACCATGCTGTTTTGGTTACTGTTGCCTTGTAGTATAGTTTGAAGTCAGGTAGCATGATGCCTCCAGCTTTGTTCTTTTTGCTTAGGATTGTCTTGGCTATGCGGGCTCTTTTTTGGTTCTATATGAACTTTAAAGTAGTTTTTTCCAATTTTGTGAAGAAAGTCATTGGTAGCTTGATGGGGATGGCATTGAATCTATAAATTATCTTGGACAGTATGGCCCAGTGTGCTGTAATTCTTATTCATACATATTCAAATTATCCTTTTAGCCAATGGGAACCTGTGTCCATTGAAAGCTTCCTATCTTGTATGACAAGATGTTTCAGGATCATTTTGTACATTTCCACTTTAGAAATGGAATTAGCCATTTCTGTAAGAAAACCTTCTTTTAAAAACTTTTTTAAATATGGGAAAGAGTATTTCAAGACCCCAATCTAGGCACTAGAGATATTTATTGCTTCTCAGTTTGTCATTACTTTTAAGCCTTTTCGGTGGACAGAGCTAGGAAAATATGTGAACAAATATAAAATACTGAATTGTCATTTCACACTGATTGTTCCTATTCAGATTCAAAGATTAGTTTGTATTTCGGGGTTCTTAATTTCTTCTGTATTACATCTGTATCTTCTTTTCATAACTGAAAATACAGAATTAGTGTATCCATAATTACTCATTTGCTTTAATTCTACATTTCACATATAGTAATCTAGGAGTGATGATACTAATATCACCACCACAACCACTTTAGACGAGATCGAGTGTGTTCAGGATGGTATGGCCATAGACAACAACCACCTTTAATTATTGAAAACTGTTTAAAAATGTTTTTTATTTTTTGCATATGCTATTCACATTCTTCCCGATTTTTTTTCATGGTTGTCCTATATATTGTCAGAGCATATAATCAGTACATACTATGCTGTGTCTCCTCCAGTCTTTACTTAGTCTTAATTCTGTTAGTAACCATATATTTAATGCTCACCACTAGTTCTTATAATGATGTTTCTTTAGTCATTTGAATTGCCTCAAGTTTTGCCTCTAGTAAATTCTTTAGGAAAGGCTTAAGGGAATATTCATATTTCATGAATTTTCTTGCTTGTTCATAACATTTTGTCTGTGTTTTTTATATCTAAAGGTTGTGTTTGCCAGAAATAGAATCCTTGGCTCACTTTTTCTTTTCTTGAATATCTCAAATTTGTAACTCATTTTTTTTTTCTGGCAAAAACATTGCTGTTGAAAAATCTAATGCTTTCTTTTCTTTATCTTACTAGTCATATGATCTTTTAGCCTAAAGCCTAAAGGATTTTTTTAAGTCCAGTAATTTTACTAGAGTGTTTTGTTGGTCATTCTGAGTTGACATTCTGAGGTACATTGTGGGCTCTTTCAAGATGTAGTTTCCAATCTTTTTAAAAAAATTTTCAAATAAATATTCTTGGATTATGATTTTTCATATTTATGCTGTTTCTTTGCTTTGCTTTTCTTATTCAGGGAATCCTGTTATTTGTATTACTTATCTTCAGTATTTGTTTCTCGCAAATCCTACGTAACTCTTAATTTCTTACATTTTTTTAAAATAAACAAATTATTAGGAATTATTTCAGATCACTACAGAAAGTTTACTACAGAAAATTTGCAAAGATAGTGCAGAAGTCTGGTGTATCCTTTGCTTAGTATTCCCTAAGATTAACATGTGACATTAGCAGTGTACAAAATTAAGAAACCAACATTGGTACATTAGTATTAACTGAAGTCCAGACGTTGTTCACCTTTCACCAGTTTCTCCATTAATGTCCATTTTCTCTTCCAGGATTCAATTCAGGATATCATGTTGCATTTAGTTCATTTCTTTTTCATTTGTTTTTTAAATATGAAGACAATTGTAGAGTCACATGCAGTTGTAGGAAATAATACAGAGCTCTTTTATACACTTTGTTGTTTCTTCCAGTGGTAACATTTTGCAAAACTAATACATAATATCACAATTAGGATATTGAGATTGATATATTCCCCAGTTTTACTTGTATATTCATTTGTATATGTATGTGTGTGTATCATTAAGTTCTGCAGTGTTATATCACCTGTGTAGGTTCCTGTATCCACTGCCACAGTCAAGATATTGAACAGTTGCAACACCACAAGGATCCCTTGTGTTGCCTTGTTATGACCACAGTCACTTCCCACCCCAACCCCTCTTTAACCATTGGTAATCACTAATCTTTCCTCCATTTCTAAAATTTTGTCATTTCAAAAATGTTATGGAAGTATGGAATTGTATAATATGTAACCCTTTGGGACTGGCTTTTTTTCATTCAATGTAGTTTTCTGGAGATCCATCTAAGTTGTTGGGTCCATCAGTAGTTCATTGTTTTTTATTTCTGAGAAGTATGCGATGGCATGTATGTACCAGTTTGTTTAACCATTTCCCCGTATATACCAGTTTGCTTAACCATCTATTAATAGAAATAAAGCTGCTATGAATGTTTATATACAGCAGGTTCTCGTGTGAACTTAAGTTTTCTTTTCTCTAAGATAAATGCCGGGGAGTGGAATTGAGGGTCATAAGGTAGTTGCATATCTAGTTTTTTAGGTCATTTCTTTTTGATTTTTAAAATTATGCTTCATTTCAACTTTGCTTTTTTTAATGACATGGTTTGTTATATTTACTCATTTTCCTGTTCCTTCTAGTTTCATCTTCATTTCCAAAATGATTTTTTAAATTTTTCAGTCACTTCTTGTTTTCACTTTATTTCTGGGTTTTTCTATTTCTGGTGTTTATTTTTTCACATCTTATGTCATTTTTAATGCCTTTTAGTTCCTTCAGTAGATTTAAGTGCTTATAGTTTTGAACTGTTTTTTTGAGCATGGCTCTCTGACATGCTTCCATTTTCTGTCAGGATGTTATTATGATCGTTTTCCTCCTTTTTTTTTCTTCTAGTAATGTATCTGAATTGTGTTACTTTTCAGTTGCTCTTTTTTTCTTTTTTGAGACAGGGTCTTACTCTGTCACCCGGGCTGGAGTGTAGGGGTGTGATTATGGCTCACTGCAGCCTCCACCTCTTGGGCTCAAGCAATCTTCCCACCTCAGCCACCTGAATAGCTGGGCCTACATGCATGTACCACCATGACTGGCTGACTTTTTAAAAAAATTTTGTAGAGATGGGATCTTGCTATGTTGCTCAGGCTAGTCTTGAACTCCTAGGCTCAAGTGATCCTCCCACCTCAGCCTCCCAAAGTGCTAGGATTACAGGATGAGCTAGCACGCCTGGCCTCAGTAGTTCATTTTTAATATGAATTTAGTGTTGCTGAACTTTTAGAAAGAGATTTTATACAGCTTTTGTAACTTGATAAGGTTTCCTCTTGTGCTGTTTTCAGACATTGTTGAACTATATGGCAGCTGGATTTCTCGGATTTCCTGCCTTTCTTTCCTTGCCACTTTCACCTGCTCTTTATCTGGACCTCCTCTTTCCTTAGGCACTTAATTTTAATTCTCCTCTCAGCAGATTCTCCTCAGTGTGGGACCCTATCCTGCAAGACAGCCCCAACTCTTCAGTTCTGAGAATTAATAAAAAGGTCCAGACTGCCTTAGCTCTTTCAGCCCTCATAGGCCCCTGGCAGGTACCTGTTATTGGAATGGGAAGACCCCTCCTTGTATCAACTACTGTTCTGTAATTCGCTTGGCACATTTGCCAGTGAATGCCCACTGGCTCTTATGAGGTCCTCTTGGTGTTGTACTCCTCTGGCTTCCCTCAGTTTCCTCCCAGTTGAACACCAGTGACTCCCAGATCTTGTGACTGTTGGCGGTTTGTCTATATCCACGTTTATTTTGGGGTTTGTAGGAAACTTTGTTAAGTAGTTTTTTGGTAAAGGCTGTCCATGGATCTTTTGTTATCTAGTTGCTTTGTCTGTTTTTATGTGGGAATAAAAGAAGATACAAAATCCATGGGGCCCCTTGCTACTCCCATCTTCTCAGAATCCCATCAGTTGGTTATTTTGTTTTCTTTGTTCCAAAGTGGTCTGAAAAATCTGAAGATAAAATGATTCTGTTTGATAAGTTAGATTCCATTATGATTTTCTTTGATTAGCAGAAATCTATATGTTTAAGAAACTCTTTAGTGATGGTATTCATTTCCTTCATTAAAAGTTAACCAAAGAAAATATGATCTCTAAAGTTGAAAAGAAAGTTTAGAATCTGTATACTGCTGAATTGTGATTTTTTTATCCTGATTATAGCTGTGGTTCTCATGCCTTGAATAAAGTTATATATGGCCCTATGTACTCATGTATGACACTGTGTTGCCCTTCCAGTATTTAGATATGAAGTTATATATGATCCTGCACTGCCTTCCTAGGGAACAGTTCACTTTTTCTATTTCTGTCTCACGTATCTTTTCCAAGTGATGTGCTACTTAGATTACCCAAGACAACCTATTAAAAAAACAGGTATCTCTCATCACTTCTTTCTTTAGAACCATGGCTGCCCTAAACACTATTATTATCCCCAGTAGAAGAAAACTGTAGCAGAGCCTAGTTTCATTTAAGTGTTTATTTTGTACAATAGTTTTTATATTTCTTTCTGCTGAGGGTTTTTTTTTTTTTTGAGACAGGGTGTTGCTGTGTTGCCCAGGCTGGAGTGCAGTGGTGCGAATCTTGGCTCACTGCAACCTCCACCTCCCAGGTTCAAGTGATTCGTCTGCCTCAGCCTCCTGAGTAGCTGGGATTACAGGCACGTGCCACCACACCCGGCTAATTTTTGTATTTTTAGTAGAGATGAGATTTCACCATGTTGGTCAGACTGGTCTCAAACTCCTGACCTCGTGATCCACCCGCCTCAGCCTCCCAGAGTGCTGGGATTACAGGCATGAGCCACCACACCCGGTCCCTGCTGAGGGTTTTAAAAGCCAAATAACATTTTATCACAAAATGTAAAATTAGGCATAATCACGTAAACTAATGCTATGCACGGTCCAGTTCTATTTTGATTTTTCCTATCAAAGCATTAATATGCTTCTCATTTTCATGGACTTTATGGACTAGCAGTTGACACTGATCTGAATATGTAGCCTACACAGTGGTTATAAAAGTAAATTGATTTTGGAATAACTTTAGATTTACATACAACTTGGGAAGATTAGACAGACAGTTATTGTATACACCTTATCTAGCATCCTCTAATGTTAGCATTTTACACAACCATGGTAGGTTTTTCAAAACAGAGAACATAGGTGCAATGCCATAATCTAAACTATAGGTAGACTTCATTCAGATTTCACCATTTTTTCCAGTAATGTCCTTATTATGTTTCAGAACCTAATCCAGGATACTGCCTTGCATTTATTTATTTATTTATTTAGAGAGAGGGTCTCACTCTGGCACCCAGGCTGGAGTGCAGTGGTGCGATCTCAGCTCACTGCAACCTCTGTCTCCCAGGTTCAAGTGATTCTCCCATCTCAGACTGCCCAATAGCTGGAACTACAGGTGCATGCCACCACACCCGGCTAATTTTTGTATTTTTTAGTAGAGACGGAGTTTCACCATGTTGGCCAGGCTGGTCTCGAACTACTGACGTCAAGTGATCTGCCTGCCTCGGCCTCCCAAAGTGCCAGGATTACAGGCGTGAGCCACTGTGCCCGGCCTACTTTGCATTTAATCAGCATGTCTCCTTGTCTTCTCTAATCTGTGACAGTTTCTTAGTTTTTTGTTGTTTTTCATTACTTTGACAGTTTTGAAGAGTATTGGTCAGGTATTTTTAGAATGTCCCTGAATTTAGGTTTTCCCAATGTTTTCTCATGATTAGACTGGGCTTACGGGTTTTGCAGAAGAATACCCCAGAGGTAAAGTACCCTTCTTATCACATTATATCAGGGGTTACATGATATTACGATGATTTATCACTGGCAATGTTAATCTTGATCACTTGGTTGAGGTGGTGGTTGCCAAGTCTCACCACTCTGATGTTGCTGTTTTTCTTTTTTCATATTCTATTCTTTGGAAGTGAGTCACTAGGTCCAGCCTATATTGAAGGAGAGGGAATTAAGCTCCATTTTTAGAGGGGGACGTATCTACATAAATTATTTGGAATTCTTTTGTAAGGAAGATTTGTCTCTACCATTAATTTATTTAATGATTTATTTATATCAGTATTGACTGATGGGTATTTAATTTTTTATTTGGGTTATAATCCATATAATCCAATACTATTGTTATTTATTCTGTGACTCAAATTATTCTAGCATTGATCATTGGGAGCTCCTTCAGGTTGGCTTCTGGTCACATACCCCGTTTTTTTTCTTTTTCTTTTTTGAACACTTCCTTTCTTTCTGGCTCCCTGCCCCAACCCTAGATAGGCAGCTATTTCTCCAAGGAACCCTAGTTCCTTTTATTGGAGATTGGCATTTAGAAATCGAGATCTGGATGCTGGATGTGCTCATTGCTACTGAGGTGTTACAGTTTCTAGGACTGCTCATTGCTACTGAGGTGTTACTGTTTCTAGGACTTTTCAGTGGACATGGCTAGAATATATATTTCTCTGTAATAACTGATTATTTATAATGCATACATATCTATACTTATTTCTGCATGTATCTATTTACATATATATTAAAATAAACATGAGTTCATACTGATATCTCTGACTCTAATCCAGTACCATGGGGTTTATCCTAGCCTTCTTGCCTTATTTGTAACTTCTTTCACTGATAGTAAAAAACCTGAATCTCATTATCTACAATTTACTTACTCATTTAACCCTAGTGTACAATGAAGTAGTTTCAGAATTGCTAACCCATACCACTGTGAGAAAGAAATTTACCAAGTAGAGTACAGTGTTTATGTCAGTTCTTTTTGTCTTTATCCTTATAGTACCCAGTCAAAACACCATTTTTGTTTCTTAGGTTAGCCCTATCTCCTTCAGTGAGGTTATATCATATATTTATAATATAGTTAGATCTATTTGTCACAGTCTGCATTCCATTTTTGGAACTCCTGACATCCTGGCTGAAGTTTTAAAAAAATTGTATACAATTAAGTTTGCTCTTTGGAATGTACAGTTCAGTGAGTTTTGACAAATGCATATGGTTATGAATTTACTACTTCAAGATCATACAGAACAGTTCCTTCACCTTAAAAATTCCCTTGTGTTGCTCTTTTATATTCAGCCACATCTCCTTCCCTCAAGCCCTGACAGCTGTATTTGTGTGGGTTAATTTCTGGACTTCTTCAAAATGTTATATAAGTAGAATAATATCATGTATATCTTTTAATGTTTAGCTTATTCCATGTAGCAAAAGGCATTTTAGGTTTAAGTATTGTGTTGTGTGAATCAATTGTTCATTCTTTTGCTGAGTAGTATTCCATTTTTCAGATGTGCTACAGTTTGTTATTCATTCACTTGTTGAAGGATATCTTGGCTATTTTCAGAATCTGTGATTATGAGTAAACCTACTATAAACTTGGTTAGATGCCTAGGAGTGGGATTGGTAAATGTACGTTTAACTTTTAAAGAAACTGTCAAACAGTTTTCCAAAGTAGCTGTACCATTTTGTATTCTAATCTGCAGGCATTGAAAGTTCCTGTTGCTCTATATCCCTGCCAGCATTAAAAAATAAACATTTTAGCAATTCTAATAGGTAGGTAGTGGTATTTCATTTTGCTTTTAATGAGTATTTTCCTAATGCCAGATTACCTTAAGCATCTTTTCATATATTTATTTACCATCCATCTATCTTCTTTGGTGAAGTACCTATTCACGTCTCTTGCACATTTCTTTATCAGGTGTTTTACTTTATTGATGTTGAGTTTTAAGATATTTTTATTGTTTTAGATTCTGGATACAAGTTATTTACTGGATATGCTATTTGTAAATATTTTCTCCTAATCTATGACTTGTCTTTTTTTTTTTTTTTTTTTTCGAGACAGAGTCTTGCTCTGTTGCCCAGGCTGGAGTGCAGTGGCGTGATCTTAGCTCACTGCAATCCGTGCCTTCCAGGTTCAAGCGATTCTTGTGCCTCAGCCTCGTGAGTAGCTGGGACTACAGGCATGTGCCATCACGCCCAGCTTATTTTTGTATTTTTAGTAGAGGTGGGGTTTGGCCATGTTGGCCAGGCTGGTCTTGAACTCCTGGCCTCAACTGATCTGCTTGCCTCAGCCTCCCAAAGTGCTGGGATTACAGGTGTGAGCCACCACGCCTGGCTTCAGTGACTTGTCTTTTCATTTTCTTAACATTGTCTTCACAAAGCAAAAGTTGTATGTTTTGATAAATTTTTAATCAATATTTTTTATAATGTATTGTGCTTTTTTGGTGTCTAAAAGCTCATTGCCAAATTCAGCATCACAAAAATGTTCTCCTGTGTTTATTTCTAAAACCTTTACAATTTAAGTTTAGGTCTCTGATCCATTTTGAGATATGCTTTGTATAAGGTGCGAGTTGTATGTCAAGGTTCACTCTTTTTCAGATGTCCAATTGTTCCATAACCATTTATTGAAAAGACTGTCCTTTCTCAACTTAATTGCATTTGTACTTTTGTTAAAAATCAGTTGACTCGATTTGTATGTGTCTATTTCTAGGCTCTCCATTTTGTTCCATTTATCTGTGTGTCTATACTTTCACCAGTGCTGCCCTGTCTTGTAATTGTAGTGAGTAATTTCCACACTCCTTGCCTTTTCATATGTTTTAGAGTCAGCTTTTTGATGTTTACTAAAAGCTTGCTGGGATTAAGTTTGGAATTGCACTAATTTTATAGGTCAAAATGGGGAGAATTGATACTTTAACATTATAGAGTTCAAATGCATGTATGTGTTTTATTTCTACATTTATTTAGATTTTTTATGTCTTCCTCAGTTTTTCAATTAGTTTTCAGCATTCAGCAAATTCCGCACATATTTTGTTAGCTGTCTACCCAAGTCCTGCTCTGTTTATTCAGTGCTGTTGTAAATGGTATTCTTATTGGTTTCAAATTCCTCTTGTTCATTTTAATGGAAATACAGTTGACTTTTTTTTTTTCTTTGAGACGGATCAATCTAGGCTCACTGCAAGCTCCACCTCCTGGGGTCATGCCATTCTCCTGCCTCAGCCTCCAGAGTAGCTGGGACTACAGGCACCCGCCACCACACCCGGCTAATTTTTTGTATTTTTAGTGGAGTTGGGGTTTCACAGTGTTAGCCAAGATGGTGTCGATCTCCTGACCTCGTGATCCGCCCGCCCCGGCCTCCCAAAGTGCTGGGATTACAGGCATGAGCCACCGCACCTGGCCTGTAGTTGACTTTTATATAGTGACTTTGTATCCTGCAACCTTGCTAAATTCACTTATTCTAGGAGTTGTTTTTTAAGGAAAGTCTACATGGACAATCATTTTGCTAGTTGAGACAGTTTTATATTTCTTCCTTTCCAATTTGTATTTCTTTTCTTTTTCTTGCTTGTTGCATTGGCTGGGACTTCCAGGATAGTGTTAGGTAGAAGTAGTAAGAGATGACATCTTTGCCTTGTTTCTCATATGGTGAGAACATTCAGTTTCTCACCATTAATTATGATGTTGGCTGGAAGTTTTTTAAAGATGCCCTTTATTAGGTTAAGGAAATTTACTTCTTAGTTTGCTGAGAATGAATTATTCTTATTGTGAATTCATAATCATGAATAGATATTGAAATGTGTCAAATGCTTTTTCTCAATCTATTGATATTATGTGGTTTTCCTTATTTAGTCTATTAATATGGTGAATTACATTGATTTTCATATTTTGAATTAGCATTACATTTCTTGAACCCCACTTGGTTGTGTTGTATTATCTTTTTATATATTACTGGATTTAATTAGCTAATATTTTATGGAGTATTTTGAGTATTTTGTTGACTGTGACCATGAGGAACATTGGTCTTTAGTTTTCTTGTAATATCTTTGCCTGCTTTTAGTATTAGGGCAATGCTGGTCTGGTAAAATAAGTTAGAAGGTGTTCCTTCCTTTTCTATCTTCTGGCATAGATTATATAAAATTGATATTATTCCTCAAATGTTTGTTGTTACCTACTAATAAAGCCACCTTGATCTGGAGTTTTCTTTTTTTAGAAGGTTTTTAATGTATGAATTCAATTTCATATTTATATGTGTGTGTGTATATATATGTGTGTGTGTCTGTACACACACATGCACCCACACACATCTACTCATTTATATTCAGGTTCTCTATTTCTTCTTGAGCTTTTGGTAGCTTGAATCTTTCAGTGAACTGACCCATTTTATCTACATGGATGAACTTAAAAGTATAGGGCTATTTGTAGTGTTTATTATCTTTTAATGTATGTTAGATCATTAATGATGTTTCCTCTTTAATTTATGATGCCCGTAATTTGTGTCTTCTCTATTTTTTTCTTGGTCATCTTGACTAGAGTTTTATCAATTTTATTGATCTTTTCAGGTAATCAACTTTTGGTTTTATTGATATTCTCTATTTTTCTATTTTTATTGATTTCTACTCTGATTTTTATTTTTATTTTTCTGCTTACACTGGCTGTAATTTGTTCTTCTTTTTCTAATTTTCTATAGAAGAATCGTAGGTTACTGATTTCTGTCCTTCCTCCTTTTCTAATATATGCATTTAATGCTGTACATTTTGAACAAAGTTTATATTTAAATTTTAGCAAAGCCACATGGTTTATCAAGAAAGCTTTCTGAAAGAATGGGGTTCATTGGGCACATAAAAAGAAAAATGTTGCAGTATCATGGAGTTTATTTGAACAAGTGGGAGAGAATAACAGAGGAAGAAAGAATAAGACATTCATGTTTGGGCATGTGCCTGTAGTCTCAGCTACTGGAAAGGCTGAGGTGGGAGGATCGCTTGAGCCCAGGAAGCAGAGGTTGCAGTGAGCTGAGATTGCGTCCCTGTACTCCAGCCTGCGCGACAGAGCAAGACCCTGTCTCAAAAAAAAAAAAAAAAAAAAAGATAAAGAAAAAAGAAATTCATGTTTGTAAGTGAAACTACTATGAAAGAAGGGCATTAAAGATAAAAACTACCTTTACGGTGTATTTAACAATTATAGATTTAACATTGTATTTAACATTGTATTAATATTTAATGATTAGGTACTTACATTTTATTTTAGAAATGATGTTAGTGATGGTGATAACCTCTGTACAACTGCCACTGAAAAGAACAGTGTGTGACTACACTGTAAGTACTCAAATGCCTTTTTGAAGACATCATTGTGCTGCAGACTGTGTCTAATACAAATCACCTGTATGGTATTCTTTTTTCATTCACGGATGATATGGTTATCAATATAGGAGAAGCCTATGTTCATTTTGCTGATTCTTAGTTTTTCTTCCCCCCCTTCTTTTCCTACAGAAATGCTGAGCCGATTATCAGGATTAGCAAATGTTGTTTTGCATGAATTATCAGGAGATGATGACACTGATCAGAATATGAGGGCTCCCTTAGACCCTGTGAGTAGTTGTGTTCTGATTTAAACTGAAGACATATGTTCTGTGTTCTTCTAAGGAAAATAATTTAAGACAGAAGGGTGTGAGAAGCCTCCCTGGTACTAGGTGAAACGAGGATTAAGAAAAATATTGAAATTTTATAAGTGATCCTTCTCTTGTAAGTTTTTAGCTTAAAAGCCACAGTGATGGGAAACAAGTCCTGGATACAATTTGAAAGGGCTTTCTCGTTTGTCTCCCTGGGCCTTGTTTAGTGCCAGATTGTTTTAAGTCCTTTGTTCTCATCCTTGGCTATTCCTGTTCCACAGGAAAGGTCTAAGTGACAAATGAGGAAACTGGAACACCTTTTGGGTTTCAGAATATCTGTTTGCTTTATAATTTCATTTACCACTTCTCTTATAGTTTGTATTGTATTTTCTTTTTTTTTTTAAGATGACACAGATTGGCAGTATGTATTATATTTTTTGAAGTCCACATAAGGAATTAATAAAAGTCCTTAGTTTTCTGAAAAGACAAGAAGTAATGCTTAGTGGTTAAGAGAGTTTTACTTAACTACTCTCTTAATTTTAACTTTTGGCCTTTACTCTTACTGGTTTATGATTTTTGCTTTCCTTTATTTTTCTCTTTGGTAAAATTAGGATAATAATACCTTAAATGGGATAATGTTTGTAAAATGCTTAACATTTATAAAATACTTAATATATTGTAATGGCTATGATAATGATTATTATTGGATCACAGTTAGATTCTTAAGTTAACAAGAATATGAATTGGGCAAAACATAGAAAGTTGGAATGAAGAAACTCCTGTTAGAAAGTTAATTAATACCTTTTCCTGGTGCACTGGCAACTTTTTTCCTAAATATTAGGAATTACACCAAGAATCTGACATGGAATTTAATAATACTACACAAGAAGATGTTCAGGAGCGCCTGGCTTATGCAGAGCAATTGGTGGTGGAGCTAAAAGATATTATTAGACAGAAGGATGTTCAACTGCAGCAGAAAGATGAAGCTCTACAGGTACTATTGTTTTTATCCTTTCTTGTGGAGCATTTGATAAAGGACAGATGATACACTACTCACTTTAATTTTTGTCTCCACTTAGATTATTAGGGAATCTGATTATCTCCCTAGTACTGTAACCTTATGCCTACTGAAAATAACTTTTGGGTCGGGCGTGGTAGCTCACACCTGTAATCCCAGCATTTTGGGAGGCTTTCTTGAGGCCAGGAGTTCGAGATCAGCCTGGGCAACATAGTGAGACCCTGTCTCCACAAAAAAATAATTAAAAAAAAATTATCTGGGCATGGTAGTGGGCACCTGTAGTCCCAGCTACTCTGGAGGCTGAGATAGGAGGATCAGTTGAGCCTAGGAGTTAGAGGCTGCAGTGAGTTGTGATTGTGCCACTCCACTCCAGCCCTGGTGACAGAGAGAAACCCTGTCTCTAAAAGTAATAATAATACAAATAACTTTTAGTATGTGCTAGATAAGAGGTGAATAAACATTTATGTATTTACCATCATTGTTTTTGGGCAGGAAGAAAGAAAAGCTGCTGATAACAAAATTAAAAAACTGAAACTTCATGCGAAGGCCAAATTAACTTCTTTGAATAAACACATAGAAGAAATGAAAGCACAAGGAGGGACTGTTCTGCCTGCAGAACTTCAGTCAGAGGAGCAACTTTCCAAGGTATGGTGACTGGATATAGTGTATATTTCCTAAGTTGAAAAAACCTACCAATACAGCAGATCTTCACCAATCACAAACATTTAGGATGCTAAAATGATACAGCACTAAATAATTTTTTTTTTTTCCTTATAGAGCTTATAGTTCAGCTGGACTGTAGGCCACACACAGGGAGAATGAAAGGCCTACAGAAAACATGGATATGAAATGCCAGTTGTGACCCAGACTTTCAGGGATTAAAAAAGGCTTGCAGGAAGAAATAAGTACTGAAGTGAGGCATTTAGAGAGGAGGGAAACATACCTTTTGGAGGAGTTTCATCATTGATTAGAAGATTAAACTAGATTATCTCTAAGGTTTCTTCCAGCTCTGAAACTTTTTAATTCAATGACTTAACACAGAATATTCTGTGTCCTCATATAGTCATATAGTGGTGGATTAAAGCTTCATGCATGTGGGCTGAATCAGCTGAATTACCTTGGACTCTCTAAAAGGGAGGCTCTCTAGGTTTATGACTGCAGCCAACAAAGCAGTTTAAGGTTGGAGATACAGAGGAGGAGTAAGGAAAGTACTGCCCTGTGAGGAATATTGTCCCAATACTCAAATTTTCATTATCTTTCCTCTGTGGTTAAACTCCACATATTCACATTCAGTCAGCTATTTAGGGAACAAGAAACTTCAGTTTTGTGGAGAGTTTCGTACAGATTATATGGAGGCAGGCATATCACATGCATACTGTGGTTATAGAGTGAGCCTAGACTTCACCATGTGTAAGAAATCTTTTTATTTTTTTAGTTTCATTTTGTTTTACTCTTTGACCTGCTAGTATCCTTAGTTCTTGGGAAATGAGATTTTAATCAGTTTTCTAGGCACAACCCTTGGGATCGCTAGTTAGTGACCCAGTTCCTGCTTAGTCTTTCCTCTCAGGGGCTAATGATCAGAGAACATTACTTTCCCTGAATTGATAACCTTATTTAACTTCTTGAAGCTTATTTTAAAAGCTTTTCTCAATCTTCTCAAATAATTTCACCTTGATCCTTCTTTTCCTTTTGGTTTTTCCTCTGTCAGTTCTCTTCCCCTCACTGTGGTAGCACCAACCTCTCTCCTCATATTGCTTTGTTCCCTCCAGCTTCTCCTCAGCTATGGTGTCAGATTTTTAAATTATCCATTTTATACTCTGCTTTTTAATTTAATTTTTAGCTCTGAGACCTTAAAGCAGTAATGTCTTAGAGCTCATTTTGTTCCTCTGTTAAAGAAATGATTTCTAAGTTTTAGCAATCAGTCATAGCAACCCTTTAACTATTATATACTCAGTACAGAGCTAGGTATTCTGTGGAAAGTATAGTTGAAGAAATGACAACAGTCCTCAGGTGCTTGACTGACTTATGTGAAAGTATAAAAGTATTCTTTGTAATTCCAGTAAGCAGAAATAGCTTTGTTTAGGGAGTTGGGAGGGACTAAATTTACAGAGAGGCAGAATCTCAGTCTAAGGGAGAGCTTTTGGAAAAAAAAATAGATTATTGAAAAATTTGGATTTCCCCTCACTGGCCCTTTTCGGATGTTTTGCTTCTCACTTAACAACAGCTATAGTTTCCTGAGCTCTCTCCTTGATTCTTCAAGGCAACAAGACTTCGGGTTTTCTATTAAGGTTTATTCCTGCATGGCACTGATTGGTTTTGCCCTCAGAATAAAAGCTGTCAAAATGGGAAACTCGGTACCATTTCTTCCAATTATCACATCCCCTCCAGTATCTTCCTGCTTTTGGTTGCTCTCCAGTATTTTCAGATAGCTGTTTTCTATATTGTCCACAGTTTTGGGTTCACATGCTTGGTGTGAGGGGAAAAACAAACAAACAAACAAACAAAAAATATATATATATATATTTCACAGTTTATAGCTATTATGTGAGGGAGGGTAGGTCTAACAGGAACTGCTTGGCCATACAAAAACTGGACAACCCTAAGATTTCTTATTTGTTAGATCAGCTGGTTTTTCTTGCTCCCATCAGTTTAATAAAATTGTAACTAAATGGTTGTAAATGAAAAATTAGAATAAAATATCAAATATATATTAATTGTAATTCTTTTAAATAATGACTTTATCTCCTGCATTTTCAGCATGACAAGAGTTCTACAGAGGAAGAGATGGAAGTAGAAAAGATAAAACATAAGCTCCAGGAGAAGGAGGAACTAATCAGCACTTTGCAAGCCCAGCTTACTCAGGCACAGGCAGAACAAGCTGCACAGGTAGGGATGGAAGTTACTTCATAATCATTAGGTTAACGAATCACTAAAACCAATGGATTATTATGTGACAAATACATTTTTCTAGATGCACAATGGGTATTTATCTGTGTATATATCAGTCTCCTTCTTTTCTTTGTTTCTTCTTGTCTGGTAGTTTTATTAGAATATGCATTGGTGTTTGTCATTTTTAGTTGTTATTCATAGATACCCAGTATACTCTTTCAATATATGGTTTCACACATTTTAAGTTTGTTTTTTCGTTTGTTGTTTTATTTCACTTTAGGCATTCTATTTTTTGTTTTTGTGTTTTTTCTGTTTTTTATCTTCTATACTGCAATGATTTTTTTCTTTTCTATTGGATTTTTCATGAGTTCAGTCACCTCATTTCTGATTTTTCTAAATCTGATTTATGTTTTTCTCTCATCTCTGTATAATTTTTTTTTCTTTTCTTTTCTTTTGAGACAGGATCTCACTCTGTTGCCCAGGCTGGAGTGGAGCAGCATAATCTCAGCTCTCTGCAACCTCTGCTTGCCAGGTTCAAGCAATTCTCCTGCCTCAGCCTCCCGAGTAGCTGGGATTACAGGCATGCACCACCATGCCTGGCTAATTTTTTGTATTTTTAGTAGAAATGGGGTTTCACCATGTTAGCTAGGCTGGTCTGGAACTCCTGACCTCAAGTGATCCACCTGCCTGGGCCTCCCAAAGTGCTGGGATTACAGGTGTGAGCCACCATGCCTGGCCTGTATAATTTTCTTAATTTTTAAAAACTTTTTGAAATAGATTGCAATTTTGATTTTTTTTTTAGTGTGCCTCTGGTATGCTTTTATCACCTATAATCATATCATTCTGCTCCTTAGTTTTTAATTTATAATAACAGAAATTTAATTTAATTTAAATAAAAGAATTTATTTCTTACATTTATGGAGGCCGAGAAGTCTAAAGTTGAGGGACTGCAACTGGTGAGGGTCTTCTTGCTGATAGGGCTCTCAGTGGTGTCCCAAGGCAACGCAAGTCACCACATAGTGAGGGGGCTGATTGTGCTAATTTGCCAGCTCAGGTCTCTCTTCTTCTTATAAAGCTACCAGTTCCCCTTCTATGACAACCCATTAATCCATTAGTCTATGAATGTGTTAAGCCATTCCTGAGGTCAGAGACCTCCTGAACCAATCCTTTCTTAAAGGCCTCTTGTCATACTGGGGATTCAGTTTCAACATGAGTTTTGGAGGGGACATTCACACCATAGCCTTCCACCCTTGGCCCTCCAAAACTCATATTCTTCTCACATACAAATACATTAATTGCATCCCCGCAGCCCCAAAGTCTTAGCTCATTCCTGCACCAATTTCTGTGAGCCTGTGAAATAAAAACACATTATCTTCCTCCAAGATACAATGGTAGGACAAGCATAGGGTTCACATTCTCATTCTAAAAGGCAGAACTAGGCAAGAAGAAAGAAAGTAACAGACCCCAAACAAGTTTGAAAACCAAGAGAGTAGACATTGGGCCTTAAAATTCCAGAATAATCTTCTTTTACTCCATTTTCAGCATCCTCTGCAGGTACAGGGGTTGGGTCCCCAAGACCTCAGGCAGTTCTGTCCCTATGGCTTTGCTGGGCTTAGTCCAGCCAGCTCTCCCAGGCTGACTTTGCATTGCACACTGGTAGCTCTATAGTTCTGGTATGGCAGTGGTAGTCCCACACCATGGTTCCACTAGGCATTACTCTAGTGGGGACTCTGCAGGGCAATTCCGACCCCTCATTTCCTCTTGGCATTGCTCTAATGGGGCTTTCTGTGGTGGTTCTGCCCCGAGACAAGTCTCTGCCTGAGCCCCCTGGCTATTGATGACATCCTTCGATATGTGAGTGGAGACTACCAAGCCTCCACAGCTCTTGCTTTCTGTGAGCCTGCAGAATTAGCACCATGTGGATGTTACCAAGTTTTACAACTCGTACCTTTTGAGCTGTGGTATGAGCCATACCTGGGGCTGCTTTGCACTAACCAGAACAGCTGGGCTGCAAGGAGCAGTGTCCTGAAGTGGCACAGAGCAGTGGTGTCTCAGGGCCTATTCACAGAAACCGTTCTGTCCTCTTAGGGCTTTGGGCCTGTGATGGGGACTGTTGGGGCAGCCTTAAAGATTTCTAAAATGCATTCTGAAATACCTTTAGGGCCTTTTCCCATTGTCTTGACTATTAGTAACTGGCTCCCTTTTAGCCATGTTAATTTCTTTAGCAAGTGGTGGCTGTGCATTCTTGGATTCCCGTCCTGAAATCTTCTTCGATTCTTTACCACATGGCCAGGTTGCAAATTTTCCAATTTTTTTTTTTTGCTCTGTTTTCTTTTTCTCTGTTCACTGTAAGCAGATAGAAGTAACCATACAGCAGCTCAAGCAGTTTGCTGCTTAAAATTTTCTCCTGCCATATACCCTAGTTCATCACTCTCAAGCTCAGCCTTCTACAAAGTTCTTGGCCATATGAAAACTGGACAAGTTCAGCCAAGTTCATTGCTAATTTATAACAAGGATGGGCTTTACTCTAGTTTATGATACTTCGTTCCTCATTTCTGTCTGAAACCTCACCAGAATGGGCTTTACTATTTATATTTCTATCAGCATTGTGGTCACAACCGCTTAACCAGTCTCCAAGGAGTGCTAAGCTTTCTGTAGTTGTCTTATCTTCTAAGCCCTCATCAGAATCTAGGCTTTTTTTTTTTTTTTTTTTTTAGCTAGTTCCTCAGAATTCTTTCAGCGTCTGCCCATTACCCAGTTCCAAAACTGCTTCCACATTTTCAAATAATCATTATCAACGATGACCCCACTTGTCAATACCAATTTTCCTTTTTAGTCTGTTTTCTCTTGCTTATAACAGAATACCTGAAACTGGGTAATTTATAAGAAGTTATGGAGGCTGAGAAGACCAAGGGTGAGAGGCTGCATCTGGTGAGGGTCCTCTTGCTAGTGGGGGCTACTCTGTTTTTTTAATAGTAACTTAAATGGGATATGACCTTCATCCTTTTCTGTTCCTTATTTTTGTGTCAAATTCATTTTCCTAAACCTCTATTTGGAAGGAGGCTTGATTCAGGAAAGCTTTTCTTAACAGACTTCCTTTTTCTATTGTTTTTGTGTTATGTTCAAAGATATGGGAGCTGGATTTCTGAGATTTCCTGGCTTTCTTCCTTCTGCCCTTCACTTTGGTTTATGCCAGCACTGTCCGATAGTAATAGGTTTATTTGTAATAATTAAAGACTGGAAACAACTCACATGCCCATCAATAGGGAAATATTTAAACTGTGGTATATCCACACACTGGAATACTACTTAGAAGTGAAGAGGAACCAACTATACAACAATAGAAGGCCTTCATTTTAAATTTTGAAATGTGTCTATATTTATTTTTGAACTTGGAAAATAATTCAATTATAATAAATGTTTATATTGCAATTTAATTATTAGTTATGATTAAATTGGTATCAACTGTTACTAATACTGTCTGCATTAAGTATACAGATAAACATATTACAGTGTTATATGGGGTCTAGAAAAAAGTTAAACTGAATCAACCCATCGATACCAACTGCATGTACACTTGTTACTTGTGCAACACCTCAACAGTAACTTACATGATGCAACAGATAAGATGAAATATAATCATGCCAAAACAAAGTTGTGCTTAATGGAAAAATAATCTATATTTCAGTTTTCAAATTAAAATTAAATAATGTTAAAAATTAAAAGTATTTCTTTTTTATCAGACCCATTTCAAGCCCTCTGTGTCCACATGTGGCTAGTTGATACTAAATTATACAATATGTTTGTAGACCTCTTTCTTCTGTCTCTTTAATTCCTTTTCTGCATAATTTTTATTTCACTCCTGGCAGTTTCTTCTTAGTACAGGTTCATGTCTCAGAAGGGAGCCATGATGAGTCAGTTTTGAGAGTTCAGGGGGCCTAGCTTGCTCTAGCCCTTTTAGTCCTTCTTACTGTGCACCCCTTGCATTTACCTAGTATTAAGGAATGGCAAAGCCCTGCCACTGTTCTAAAATTGGCCAACTGTTCATTCCAGCAAATAAATACATTGGCTGTTTAGGGGTGTCCCTTTCTCAGAGCCATCAGATTTCACTCTTTTGCTGCCTTCTTTTTCTTACACAATGTAAGACTCTAATACAATGTAGTTCTTGTGGGTTTTGGTGGTTTGTCCTTTTTAGCTTGTATTTTAGGGTTTTTAGGACGGTCTGCCTAATTTTACTGTAAATGTTATCTGTGGTTTTTTTGGTTTTACTATCTTGTGCTGTCTCTATGTGAGGAGTCAGAGAAATTGGAAAATTGCCACTACTGCTTCTGTCTTCTTCTGACAAATAAAATTTTGATAATGCATGCAATTTCCTTTTGTGTTCAATGGAAACTAGAAGGAAATATGGTAGGCATTTAGGTCAAGCAAGAAAGGAAGGTCAAAGAATTAATAATGCTAATT
This sequence comes from Pongo pygmaeus, assembly GCF_028885625.2. Taxonomy (NCBI): domain Eukaryota; kingdom Metazoa; phylum Chordata; class Mammalia; order Primates; family Hominidae; genus Pongo; species Pongo pygmaeus. The sequence goes on along the minus strand of NC_085930.1, from coordinate 54,477,565 downwards.
CTTTTGCTTAAATAATTTTTTTTCCTTCTGTGTCTTCGGTTTGATAAGAGTTCTACAGAGATGGAAGAATTTGTAATGATGAAGCAACAGCTCCAGGAGAAGGAAGAACTCATTAGCACTTTACAAGCCCAGCTCAGCCAGACACAGGCAGAGCAAGCTGCACAGGTAGGGACCTCACAAAATTAGGATAAAGAGCCGTGAAGTCCAGTGGGTTATTACGCACAAGTCAATTCAGTGAGTCACTTTAAAAAATCTTAGTAGATAAAAGTATAGTGGCATGGGTATTGCACTAGAAATTAGAAGGATATGTAGTAGAAGAGATTAGGAGATGTGTGGTAGGTAAGTGTGTCGTTAGGGAATACCAGAAAACCTCACAATGTGTTATTTACCTTGATGAATTTTCTATAGCCTAATTGATGACTGTTTCTTAGTTCTGCATGTCCAGAAACTTAATTTTAATAGCAGACAGAGATTCAGTCTTTTAGGAATGGGCTCATGCTGAGTTCAAAAGCATTAAGAATTAGACCAATAAGTAAACCAAAAGAAATAAAAATAATTAGGTTCATTCTTTCCCAAAATAATATCTATCTTAATAGGAAATAAATTATAGTTAGATTACTTAGTGAGCCTGTAATGAGAAAGTGGTGTAGGTCATGTGATTTTATGTTAAACGGCACCAGTATGTGACATTCTTCTTCCCATTTTTTTCATCTGTCAAGACCAGACCATTTGGATTGGCATCCTCAACTTTTTCTATTTTTCTAGGTTTCTTGGTTGGCCATCTACTCCTACATGTTTATTTTTGAAATTGGGTCTCACTCTGTTGCCCAAGCTGGAGTACAAGTGGTACAATCATAGCTCACTGCAGCCTCAATCTCCTGGGCTCAAGCCATCCTCTCACTCACCTCAGCCTCCCAAGTAGCTGGGACTACAGGCATGTGCTCCCACATCTGGCTAAATTTTTTACATTTTTTGAAGAGACAGGTTCTCACTATGTTGCCCAGGCAGGCCTTGCACTCCTGAGTTCAAGTGATCCTCACACCTCGGCCTCCCAAAGTGCTGGGATTACAGGCACTGTAATTTTTTTGGGGGGGTGGGGGGCAGCGGTGGGGGAATGCTTATGAATCATGAAAGATTTTTTTCCCTGAAGTACCTTTGTACATAGCTAATTATCTATTAGGTGTTTAGTTTATTAATAATTTGTAGTATTAGTGGTGCCTTCTCTCTGTGGTTGGCCTACTGCTGTGTATACAGTTAAAATTGTATATCCTGAAATTCTTGGTTTTACCTATTAGCTTTTATTGTGTCCTTTTTAAATTTTTTATTATTTTTTATTGTGTCCTTTTTATGTATAAGCACTATATACAGTGCAGGATGAAGAAATACAAAATATGGTTTTTAACCTATGCGTTGCTAAAATATGGAAAGCCAAGATACATAAATGTGTTAAGAGATTCATCGTAACTTAAGGCTTTCCGAATAAGTGCCAAAGCAAGCAGCAATACAAACAAAATATTTTGGGAGGCGAAAGAGGTTACTGTGAGTATGACAGTTAAGGAAAATTACATGGAGAAGTTGGGATTTAGGCAAAACCATGATAGATAGATAATATTCCAGACAAGCTGAGGGAGATATTTCAGTGATGGGGAACGATGTGAGCAAAACTGCAGAGAAGGAAAAGAATATGGAACATTTATGGGAAAGGAATTAGAAATATTTGGCTAATGAAAGACTCCAGTGCCTACACACTTGAAACACAAGAGTCCAAATTCCTAGTGAGGTCAGAATCCAGATAATAAAAACATTATGAGGATTTTTTTTTCTCCTACCAAAAAAGAGAGCCAAAGTTTGATTCAAGGTGTCACAAACTGAGATATCAGCAGTAGAGGACCAATGCAAAATGGGCACGCTAACAGCTGAGCAGCATGCTCCACTGTAGATCTTAAGGAGATGAATAAGCAGATGCACGCACGCACAACCTGAAAACAAGACAGAAGCACTGATACTGAGTAGCTCACCATCAGTCCATTTATTTCCATTTCATTCTGTTCAGAGTCAGTTAAAAATGAGCATGATCTAGAAGGCTGCAAGTAATGACAGCTGAAAACAGCTGTCTGGGGAGGTCGTGTGGATTTAGAAGCACACGAGGTTCTTTGGTAGAAGCAATTCTTTGAAAATAAGATTAGAAAGATAGATTGGTATTTCCAGTTGTAGAGAATCTTGAATAAATGATATGTTAGTTTGAATTTTCACTTATAGGGCATGAGAATTTTACTGAAAGCTTTTCAGCCATGAGCAAGAAGTGTCCAGGGTTTATATAGAAATCAAACTTAACTTCACCTTATGTGTTTAATATCTTAATCTTTTTAGAACTTTAAAAAGTACACTTCTTGTATATTTAAAACATTTCTAGTAACCATGAACATATGATTTTTGATCAAAATTTATGTTTAGGCTAACTTCTGAATTTGAAAATAGGCTTTCTCTTGCATTTCGTAGTTACTGTCCAGCCTATCTCTCTTCCAACATCCTCATCCTTGACAATCAAAATTTCACTTTAAAAAGCTACTATCAAGTCTCAGTGTCTGTCTTGGAAAGTAGTCTGTGAGTTTTATTTGTGCAATATTCGGGGAGTGTAACTTGCATAGTTTCTCTGGTATGTGTCTTCAGTTGAGTTCCATGCAGCAGGTGGTCCGAGAGAAAGATGCCCGCTTTGAAACACAAGTTCGTCTTCATGAAGATGAGCTTCTTCAGTTAGTAACCCAGGCAGATGTGGAAACAGAGATGCAACAGGTGTGTTGCTAAAACTCAGTAGAATGACTGTCATTTTGGTTAATATTTAATCCATCACAGCCAATTTCCTACCCTTACCCACTGCTCTTCATTTGGTGTTAGTGTTTTCCTTATTGGCCTCTTTCGTGTCCTTGTCTTCTGTTGCATAAAAATTATTTATTTTTTCTTATCCTTTTCTTGCCTTTTACCCCTCTAATCAGGTTGTTGGTGCTCAAAAGCTGAGTTTAGTTGGTGAAAATTTATGTGGTAGTCAAAAATTGGTTTCTCTTCAGTTTCTGATTATAGCTACCTTTGTGCATTACACACCTAACCCAAAGCTTCAAATCAATGAAGTCAGTTTTAAATATTCAAAAAATTAGAGAAGAAAAAGAATGATTTTGAAGACATGAAGTCTTTTATTAGATCAGTAATTCTTTTCTAAAAAAATTTGAGTAGATTTTGAAAATTGACTTCATTGTATTTGAGTTCACCATCTACTAACTCAAAGTATGTGATTTCACTTAGTGTGTAGTGCAGTGTGGTACTGAAAGGCACTTCAGTGATACTTTATGTTTGATCTGTTTAATTAGATTGAAAATTAATTAGAATTAATTAGAACAGAAACTTTTAAGTTCTAAGCAATCTTTCAGAATGCACCACTAAATAAAGTTTTAGAATACAACATATTATTAAGTAGAATACTAATTGTATATGTGTATCATTGCTTTATTTATTCAACAAGTGTTTTTCAAGTGCCTGCCCAGTGCATGAAACTAGGAGAAGAGAAATGATTCTTGCCTGCAGAGAATGTTCTCTTGGGTGGGTAAGATGTGCATGTACCTATGCTATCTAGGTACAGGTTATTAACTGTATGATTTTGAAGGCAGATATGTGTTACTGTTTTTTCTAATTTTTAAAGAGGCTCCCTAATTCAGGGACTTGCTTGTGTCTGGGTCTGGTTGTTGGTGGTGCTCTGGAGAAGACATTTTGGAGAGTCTTTGTTGCTGCTGGATGGGGAGCATGGCATGCTGGTCTCCCACTCTTTAAACTGTCATTTTCAACACCCCAAAATTTAAGTACACAAATCTACATGACATTTTGAAAGATAAGCAAATACGAGCACTCATTTGTTAGCATATTATGTCTAAAATGTTTTCTTCTCAGAAATTGAGGGTGCTGCAAAGGAAGCTTGAGGAACATGAAGAATCCTTGGTGGGCCGTGCTCAGGTCGTTGACTTGCTGCAACAGGAGCTGACTGCTGCTGAGCAGAGAAACCAGGTACTGCCTTTTAATCTTTACTTCCTGTCTTGGTGGGTATTCATTTCCACTTTCGTTTGCTAGGCAGTAGATATAAAAGCCTACTTAAAGTCTTCAGAGAATTGATGCCATTTATTCATTCTTTCAACGAATGCCTCGTACTTAAGTGGTGGGGATGCAGTACAGTTATGAGCAAAATTAAATACAGTTCTTTCCGTCATGGAGCATACATTGCACTTCTTTATTGTTGCTCTTTCCCTTTGCCATTTTAGTTCTAGGGTCCTAGTTTATCTAGAATGTCATACAGATTGAGTATGCCTAATCTGAAAATCCAAAATGCTGCAAAATCTGAAACTTTCTGAGCACCAACATGACACCACAAGTGGAAAATGCCACAACTAACCTCGTGGAACAGGGTAACAGATCAAAGGCAAATATGCACAAAATCATTTAAAATACTGTATAAAATTGTCTTTAGGCTATGTGTATACGATGTATATGAAACAAATGAATTTCATGTTTAGACTTGGGTCCCATCCCAGGATATCCAAGATATTCCAAAATCTTAAAAAAATGGAAAACTGAAATACTTCTGGTCCTAAGCATTTAGAATAAGGGATACTTGGCCTGTATTATCCTTTAGTGAGTTTCTTTTTCATCAGTTACTCTTCTCTGTCTTGAATGGTTTTTGTGCTTTGTATACAGTCCCATCTTTTCTTGTTTTTGTAAATTGACCTTCTGTTAGATTGAAATGATCTTATTCTGCAATATTCCCTTGAATCTGAAGGTAATCAGTAATGCTGATCTGACTATAATCCATCCTGCCATTTTCTTTCTCATATTGTCCTGATCTTCATTCTCATTGAATTCCATTGAATTCCACTTTGCTTCTCCAGTATGTTAATTCTTCCTTACCCTTGCTCCTTTCTGTGTCCTATATGGACCCATGCTTGACAATTTGAACTACCTTTTTTCTAGCCCTTGGATTCCTTGTGTTCCTATCCTGTCACATCCAAGTAGTCTCATCATAATGCAGAATTGGTGCTACAGTCCACATTCTCTGTTTGTTTTTCTGGGTGCCTGTGTGCTGCTGGAGAAAGTCAGCCATCTCCTCTCTTCTTAATTTTCAACTCTCCTTCTTGAGAAGGGCTTTCTCTCTAGCATAGAAACATGTTCCCATTTTTTTCCATCCTACAAGAAAAAGCACTTTACAATGCTTGTTGAAATGAAATAATGTATTTATGGCTCATGAGACTTTGTCTTTTTTCTTAGATTCTCTCTCAGCAGTTACAGCAGATGGAAGCTGAGCATAATACTTTGAGGAACACTGTGGAAACAGAAAGAGAGGAGTCCAAGACTCTACTGGAAAAGATGGAACTTGAAGTGGCAGAGAGAAAATTATCCTTCCATAATCTGCAGGAAGAAATGCGTCATCTTTTAGAACAGTTTGAGCAAGCAGGCCAAGCCCAGGCTGAACTAGAGTCTCGGTATAGTGCTTTGGAGCAGAAGCACAAAGCAGAAATGGAAGAGAAGACCTCTCATATTTTGAGTCTTCAAAAGACTGGACAAGAGCTGCAGTCTGCCTGTGATGCTCTAAAGGATCAAAATTCAAAGCTTCTCCAAGATAAGAATGAACAGGCAGTTCAGTCAGCCCAGACCATTCAGCAACTGGAAGGTCAGTAGCTGATTGCTTTTGAAGTCCACGTCTCTACCATCTGAGTGGCTTGTATTTCATATTTTCAGGGATCTGTTAATGAAATCTTTACTCAAACCAATTGAACCAATAGAAGGACTGAGAAAAACAGCTCTTCTGAACTTCTTGATGCATTTTTCTTGCCTCTGACTGGCTATAATCTTTCTTAATATTATAATTATCATTATAATACTAAAAATGTGATAGTGGTGTTCCAGATATTAAATAGAATGCTATGTTAAATATGACGGATCTGAAGGATCCAATGACTGAAATGAGTAGGATTTGAATTAGTTTTTGGAAAACTCAGGCCAGATCTAGGTGCATAGGTTAGGAGACTAAATTGCATGGAGTCATCCATAAATCTAAAGAAGGATGGATCTCAATGCTTTTCTTATAGGTGAAAATCTCTTTTCACCTGATTTCTTTTCTTATAGGTGAAAATTTATCTTTTATGAAGGTACAAAGGAAACGTTTTAAAAATGTGTTATTATAAAAGTAATATGTGCCTCTAAAAAATTGAACATTTTAGAACTTTATAAATTAAAAAGTGAAACTTCCTCAACACCAATACTCCATCTCACCAATCCTCTTCCCCAAATTATAACCTTTACTAATAGATTGGCATAGACATAAAGGAAAGATCTTAGAAAGAATTAAGTTGAAAATTTGTATTGAATAACTGAACGTTAGCCAGACAGGTTTTTTTTGGTTTGTTTTTTGTTTTTTGTTTTTTTTTTGAGACAGAGTTTTGCTCTTGTTGCCCAGGATGGAGTGCAATGGTGTAATCTCGGCTCACTGCAACCTCTGTCTCCCGGATTCAAGTGATTCTCCTGCCTCAGCCTCCCAAGTACCTGGGATTACAGGCATGCGCCACCACACCTGGCTAATTTTGTATTTTTAATAGAGACCGGGCTTCTCCATGTTGGTCAGGCTGGTCTCAAACTCCTGACCTCAGGTGATCTGCCCGCCTCAGCCTCCCAGAGTGCTGGGATTATAGGCGTGAGCCACCGCGCCCTAGCCAGATGGTTTTGAAGGGCATCACACAAGACCAGGGTGTTACATGAGCAAGCTTTTCTCTTAAGCATGTTGATGTTTAAAACCATGTAGTGGAATCTTGGTGGGATCCATAATACCTAAGTCGAGAGTGAAGAAAACAAAAACCCTAAAGCCATTTTCAAGGGGGAAAGGGACAATGAACTTTTAAAAAATGCCTAGGGCCGGGCGTGGTGGCTCACGCCTGCTATTCCAGCACTTTGGGGAAGTCAAGGTGGGGGGGGATTACCTGAGATCAGGAGTTTGAGACCAGCCTGGCCAACATGGTGAAACCCCATCTCTACTAAAGATACAAAAAAAAAAAAAAAATTAGCCAGGCATGGTGACACATGCCTATAATCCTGGCTACTTGGAAGGCTGAGGCAAGAGAATTCTTGAACCATGAGTCAGAGGTTACAGTGAGCCAAGATCGCACCACTGCACTCCAACCTGAGCAACAGAGGGAGACTCTGTCTCCAAAAAAAAAAAAAAAAAAAAAAAAATGCCTAGGCCTATTTTATTTTACTTTTGAAGGAAGTGATTTACTGAGGTGTCCTTTGGTTCTTGAGAACATTTAACATTTAGCTAATAATAATGGTGTCATTGGCATCATAATTTTAACTAAGGTAACTAAACTAGTAAACAGCATACAGTGTATCTTTAGAAGATAATAATAACTATATTTCAGACTTGAAGCAAATATTACATTTATTTTTTTCTTTTCCTTAGATCAACTCCAGCAAAAATCCAAAGAAATTAGCCAATTTCTAAATAGACTGCCCTTGCAACAACATGAAACAGCATCTCAGACTTCTTTCCCAGATGTTTATAATGAGGGCACACAGGTAATTAAATGTGAACTTCTTATGAATATTAACTATTTGTCTTTGCTGTATCCGTACTTCGGTGCTCTAATGAGGATTTATTCCAGAGAGCTATATAAACCTTCTGTTTTTTCTGCCTGAAAAAATACTTTTTTGAGGACAATTCTATTTGAAAGGAATCATGAAAGGCATTAATGCAGTGTTTCAACAATAAAGAATGAGAAAATAATAGATAACAATACCATGGTCTCAGAAGCCTTTCTGATTCTAAGGTCTTAACAATTTGTATTGGAGATGAATCATTACTTTTGCTTTTATAGTTAATTTTCCCAGTTCAGAAGTCTTTTTTTTTTTTTTTTTTTTTTTGGTAAACCAAGATTTGATCAGGTTTGGTAAACATGAGTCAGTCTAATCAAACTTAAAAGTCTACTATGGAAATCATATTGTTCCCATTAATTAATAACAGTAAAAAAAAATATAATGGCCAATTAGCTTCTTATTGGCCAGTATATTCTTTCTTCCATCTACAAAAATCTCTGTAGAGAGCTAGATTATAGTCATTGAAGGCTGATTCAGGCTGATTGAGCCTGAATATCAGAATGAAGGTAGTTAGTTTGATGTTCTTAATTGACTAATGTCAAGTTGAGATAACTAGATTCAGTCATTTCCATTCTAAGATTATACCCTTCCAAACTCACAAACATATTGGTCAGCAGAGTCTTGTCGTTCCTGGGCTGTGCTGTCCACTGATAAAAATTTTTGCCTCTTGGTTTCTAGCATCTAGGCTTTCAAATCTCTTCTGTTCTCCCATTCTCGACTTTTTCCTCCAATGTTTTGTTAAGACATTTTCCAACCATTCAAATAAGTTGAAAGAGTTTTGTAGCGAACATCTGTATACGCACCATCTGAATTCTGTCATTAACATGTTACCACGTTTGCTTTATCAAATGTCTATCTATTTATTCATCCCTCTGCCCATCCATCAGTTCATCTTAAATTTATAATACATTTCACTGTAAGTTGTGGACATCAGTACATTTCTTTCTAAATTTGTCAGCATTCTTATCATTGACTATATTTTAATATTTATTTATAATTGTTCTTTTTCTTTTGAGGTAAGATTTACAAACCTTTAAATGCACAGATCTTAAGTATACCATTCCTTGAGTTTTGACAAATGCATACACCTGTGTTACCCAAACCCCTATTCAAGATATATCACATTACCATCACCTCACAAAGTATCCCTGTACCCCTTTACAGTCATCCTCACCCTTCCCCTCTAAAGACAACTACTGATTTTTCACCATAGATTAATTTTGCTTGTTTTACAACATCATATACATTTAACCATACAATAGGTCCTCTTATGTGTAAAGTTTTTACTCAGCGTATTTGGAGATTCATCCATATTGTGCATGTATTATAATTTAATCTTTAATATTGCTGAGAAGTATTTTGTTTTATGAACATGCTGAATTTTCCTTTGCATGATGGTACTGCATTTTCCTATTGATGGACACCTGGGCTTTTTCATGCTTTGGCTATTATGAGTTAAACTGCTATGAACATTCTCATACAAATAGTTATGTGGATGTATGTTTTCATTTATCTTCAGTAAATACTAGTTGAGGAATTGCTTTGCTGGGTCATAGAGTACCTATGTATTTGGCTTTATAAGGAACTGCCAGGTCTTTTCCCAAAGTGGTTGTACTATTTTTTTTTTTCCAAGACGGAGTCTTGCTCTGTCGCCCAGGCTGGAGTGCAGTGGTGCAATCTCGGCTCACTTGCAACCTCGACCTCCTGGGTTCAGGCAATTCTCCTGCCTCAGCCTCCCAAGTAGCTGGGATTACAGGTACTCACCACCACGCCCGGCTAATTTTTGTATTTTTGGTAGAGACAGGGTTTCACCATGTTGGCCAGGCTGATCTCAAACTCCTGACCTCATGATCCACCCACCTCGGCCTCCCAAAGTGCTGGGATTACAGGCATGAGCCACCACACCTGGCTGTGGTTGTACTATTTTATACTCCCACCTAAAATATATGAGAGTTCCATTTGTTCCACATCTTCTCCAAGATTTGGTGGTGTCAGTTTTAAAACATTTTAGCCATTCTAATGGGTATGTAGTGGTATTTCATTGTGTTTGCATTTCCCTGATGACAAATTATGTTGAACTTTTTTTCTTGAGATTCTTAGCCATATGTATACCTTCTATTGGTGAAGTGTCTGTTCACATCATTTCCCCATTCTTAAAATTGAGTTCTTTGTCTTTTTATTATAAAGTAGGAATTCTTTATATATTCTGAATGTCAATCTATTATCATATATGTTTGGTGAGTATTTTCTCCCATGCTGTGGCTTTGTGGCTTGCCTATTCATTTTCATTATGATATATTTTCATTAGCATACACTTTTAAATTTTGATGAACTTAATTATTTATCATTTTTTATTGTTTTTTTTTTCTGTGTCCTGTCTGTGAAACCTTTGCTTAGCCCCAGTTCATGAAGATATTGTCTTACGCTTTCTTCCACAAGCTTTATGGTTTTAGTTTTCATATAAAGTCTCTGAATCTCAAATGAATTTTTGTGTGTGTTGTAAGGTGAAGGTCAAGTTGTTTTGTTTTTTCCCATATGGCTATTTCGTTGTTTCAGCACCATTTCTTAAGGAGACTTTACTTTCCTCATTGGATTCTTTTGGTACCTTCGTTGCAAATCAAAGACTAATACATTTATTTCTGAATTTTCTGTTCTGTTATATTGATCTATTTGTCAGTCCCTATGCCAGTATCACAGTCTTCATTATTGTAGTTTGTTGTTAGTCTTGAAGTCAAGTATTAATAGTATAAAGTCCTCCAACTTTGTTCTTCTTTTCAAGATTGCTTTGACTATTCCAGGTCCTTTCCACATAAATTATACAGTCAGCTTCTCAAATTCTACTTTTTAAAAAAAGACAGATGAGATTTTGAATTGGTATTGTGTGGACTCTATTGATCAATTTAAGGAGAACTGACAACACTACTGAACTTTTAAATCTACGAATATAGTATATATCTCCATTTATTTAGATCTTTAATTTCTTTCAGCAGTGTTTTGTAGTTTTCATTGGAGAAATTGTGTACATTATAACATTTATTCTGAAGTAGTTAATATTTTTGATACTATTATAGATGGAATTATTTTTATTTCATTTTCCAGTGTATGCTAATATGTAAGTATACAACTGAATTTTATTAAGCTTATATTCTGTGACCTTGATAAACAAATTAATTTTATTGGTTTTAGTCTCTTTTTGTAGATTCTCTAGGATTTTCTCTGTAAGCAATCATGTCATCTGAAAATAAAGACAAATTTTACTTCTTTCTAATTTTTATGCCTCCAGTATACTGTTTAATAGAAGTGGTGAGACTGGACCTTCTTGCATTGTTTCTAATCTAAGAGGAAAGTGTTCCATAATTTACCATTGGCTGTGATACTTGTTTTAGGTTTTTAAGGAATTTCCTCTATCAGATAATCCTCAATCTTTTAGAGGAATTTTTCTCTTAGTTTTTTTGGTATTACTTAATTTTTTCTTAATTTTTAAAATAAACTTTCTCTTAATTTTTTTTGATATTTCTAGGCTATGTGGTTCTTCTATGAGTAATAACAAATGTCTAGTTGTAGCAAACCTCCTAAAAATTTTTCTATTTATTTATTTTTTGAGATGGAGTTTCACTGTTGCCCATGCTGGAGTGCAGTGGTGTGATCTCAGCTCACTGCGACCTCCATTTCCCAGGTTCAAGTGATTCTCCTGCCTCAGCCTCCCAGGTAGTTGGGACTACAGGTGCCCACCAACACCCCCGGCTAATTTTTGTTACTTTAGTAGAGACAGGGTTTTGCCACGTTGGCCAGGCTGGTCTGAAACTCCTAACCATACCTCCTAATCATTGGTGATCTACCCGCCTTGGCCTCCCAAAGTGCTGACATTACAGGCGTGCGCCACTGCGCCTGGCCTTTTTTTTTTTTTCTTTTTAAAAAATTTTATTTATTTATTTGTTTTGAGACAGAGTCACTCCATCACCCAGGCCGGAGTGTAGTGGTGCAATGACAGCTCACTGCAGCCTCAATCTCCTGGGCTTAAGTGATCCTCCCACCTCAGCCTCCTAAGTAGTTGGGACTACAGGCACATGCCACCATGCCCGGCTATTTTTGTGTGTTTGTTTGTTTATTTATTTATTGGTGGAAATGGAATTTCATCATGTTGCCCAGGCTGGTATAGAACTTCTGGACTCAAGCAATCCCCCTCCCTTGGCCTCCAAAAATGCTGGAATTATAGGCATGAGCCACCACACCCAACCGCAATATATTTGTTGAAAAAAATCTGCATATAAGTGAACTCATGTAGTTCAAACCCATGTTTAAGAGTTAACTGTATTATCCTTTGTCTATATTACTGAATTTGATTTGCTAGTATTTTGTGAAAGATTTTTGTATTCATATTTATGAAGGATATTAGTCTACAGTTTTCTTGTTTTATAATATCTTTATCAGGTTTTGGTATTAAGGGTATGGCAGCCTCATAATATGTTCCCTTTTCTATTTTCTGGGAGTGTTTCCTTTCTTTCTATTTTATGAGAGTTTGTATGTGATTGGTATTATTTCGGTTTTTGAAAATAATTTTTTAAATACTTTTTTTTAAAAGAATTCACCAATGAAACCATCTGAGTTTGGAGTTTTAGGAAGGTTTTGATAATGAATTGAATTTCCTTTACAGATATAAGGCTAATAATAAGATTTTTTTTTTTTTTCCACTCTGTGCCAGTTTTGGTTTGTTTGGGCTTTTTTTTTTTTTTTTCCTGGGGTTTTGTCCATTTCATTGAAGATGTTCTATTTTTGTCATAACGTTGGTTACAATATTTACTTTTTATCCTTTTAATGCCTGTAAGCACTGATCCCTGCTGTTGTTAATTTGTGCTTCATTTTCGTTATCAGTCTATGTAGAATTTATTCAGCTTTTTTCCCCCATCTTTTCAAAGAAGCACTTTTGGTCTTGTTAATTTTCTCTGTTGCTGATTATTTTCATTTTCATTGATTTCTACTCTTTAGTATTTCTTTCTACTTACTTGGATTTACTTTGCTCTTTTTATAGCTTCTTAAGGTGAAACTTTATATCAAAGATTTCAGGTCTTCTTTTCTCATATGAACATTTAAAATTAACACAGTTCCCTCTAAGCATAGCTTGTTATGTTGTGGTTTTTTAATCATTTCAGTTTTTAAAGATTTTTCTAAGTTTCTCTGTGATTTTTTGATTGACCATGGATTGTTTAGAAGTGTGTTCTAAATAAACACATTGTTGTAGAATATCCAGATATTTGGTTTTATTTCTAGATATCTTATTGATTTCTAATATAATTTCATTATGATCAGAGAATATGTTTTATATGACTTCAATCCTTTGAAATTTATTGAGACATATTTTATGACACAGCATATGGTGTCTTGGTGAACATACCTTGTACACTTGTAAATAGTGTGTATTCTGTAGTTATTGGATGTAATGTTCTACAAATAGCACTTAGATCATAGTATTGTTCAGGTTATCTTTGTCTTTGACTTTCTGGTTATTGAAACATTTGCTAAGAGGGGGTTGAAATCTCCAACTATGACTGTGGAATTGTCTGTTTCTTCTTTTAATGTAGTCATTTTTTGCTTCTTGGAAATTGGAATCTCTGTTATTAGTACATACACATTTATTTTTCAGATAAAATGTTCCTTTTTCACTTACAAAATGTTACGCTATCTCTAGTAATACTTCTTTATTTACATTTCTCTGTATCTGGCATTAATAAAATAATTCAGTCTTATGTTTATTGCTTGAATGGTATATTCTTTTCTATCCTTTTACTTTTAACTTATGTCTTTCTTTAAAGTGAATGTCTTGAAGGCAACATATAGTTGGGTTATACTTTTTTATTTCTTCTCTTCTTTGTGATTGGAGTGCCTAGTCCTTTTAATGTAATTATTGATGTGATTGGATTTAGGTCTACCATTTTGTTTTCTGTTTTTTCCCCTCTGTTTTCCCTTCTTCTTTTTTCCTGCCTTCTATTCGATAATTAGAAGTTTCTTGAATTTAACTTTCATTTATTGATTGACAACTTTTTCTTTTAAACAGCTCTATTAAAGGTATACTTGACATACAGTAATGCGTACACATTTAAAGTATACAGTTTAAAGAGGGTTTTGTTTGTTTGTTCATTTGTTTTTTGAAACAGGGTCTTGTTCTCTCACCCAGGCTGGAGTGCAGTCACATGATCACAGCTCACTATAGCCTTAACTTTCTGGGCTCAAGCAATCCTCTCACCTCAGCTTCCTGAATAGCTGGGACCACAGGCATGTGCCACCATGCCTGGCCAATTTTTTTTTTTTTTTTTTTTTTGTAGAGACAAGGTCTCACTATGTTGCCCAGGCTGGCCTCAAACTAACTCCTGGGCTCAAGTGATCCTTCTGCCTTTGTCTCCCAAAGTGCTGGGATTACAGGTATAAGCCACAGCACCCAGAACAATTTGATAACATATAAAACCATCACTGCTATCAAGAAAATGAACATATTCATCATCTCTAGAAGTTTTCTCATGTCCTCTTTTAATCTTTTCCCTCACATCTTTCTCTACCTAGACAACCACTGATCTGCTTTCTGTCATTATAGATTTTTAAAAAGTTTATATAAGTTGTATATGCACTTTTGTTGGCTTACTCAGCATACTTATTTGAGATTCATCCTAATGTTTGTTTAGTAATAATTCATTCCATTGTATTGTTGAGTATGTTGTAAACAGCACAATTTGTGTAACCATTGACTCATTGATGGATAATTTGGGTTGTGGACAGTTTTGGCTAATACATATGAAGTATTTATGTTTATGTTTTAAGGAGATTAAAATAAGAAAATAAATCTTAACTACCATTGCAGTTACCATTTCTGGTACTTTTCATTCTTTGGTGGTAGATCAGAGATTGCCAATCCTTTTATGTATAGTAAATATTTTAGGCTTTGTGGGTCATACAGTCTTTGTTGCAAGTACTCAACTCTGCCATTGTAGAGCGAGAACAGACATAGAGCCAAGGTAAACAAATGTTTGTGGTTATGTTCCAATAAAACTTTATTTATGCAGGCCTCCAAAGTTTGTCAAACCTTGGCTTCATATTTCCATCTGGTATCATTTTTCTCCTATCTGAAGGACTTTTTTTTTTTTTTTTAAATAGAGACAGGTTCTCATTTTGTCACCCAGGCTAGAGTGCAGTAGCATGATGATGGCTCACTGCAGCCTCATCCTTCTGGGGTCAAGTGATTCTTCCACATTTGCCTCCAGAGTAGCTGTGACTACAGGCATGCACCATGATACCCAGCTAATTTTTTTTTTTTACTTTTAGTAGAGATGAGGTCTTGCTAAGTTACCTGGGCTGGCTGGTTTTAACCCCCTGAGCTCAAATGATCCTCCTGCCTTGGCCTCCCAAAGTGCTGGGATTACAGGTGTGAGCTACTGCACCTGGCTCTGAGGGACTTCTTTTAATTTTTGTGTCTGTGTGCACATGGATGTGTGTGCAAGTCTGCTGGTCATGGGGTTTTTTGTTTGTTTGTTTTTGTTTTTGTTTTTTTTTGAGACGGAGTCTCGCTTTGTCACCAGGCTGGAGTGCAGTGGTACAATCTCGGCTCACTGCAATCTCCACCTCCTGGGTTCAAGTGATTGTCCTGCCTCAGCCTCCTGAGTAGCTGGTACTACAGGAACCCACCACCACACCTGGCTATTTTTTTGTTTGTTTTGTTTTTGTATTTTTGGTAGAGACGGGGTTTCACCGTGTTGGCCAGGATGGTCTCAATCTCTTGACCTCATGATCCACCAGCCTCGGCCTCCCAAAGTGCTGGGATTACAGGCGTGAGTCACTGTGCCCGGCCAGTCATGGGTTCTAATAACACTATGTCTGAAGACATCTTTATCTCACCATTGTTGTTGAAAGATTATTTTTTTGCTGACTAGAATTCTACATTGAAAGTTTTTTTTTCTTTCATTTCTCTAAGTGTATTACTCTATTGTCTTCTTTCTTGCATTTTGGTTTTTTTGTTGGTTTTTTTTTTTTTTTTTTTTTTTCTTTGAGACAGTCTCACTGTGTCATCCAGGCTGGAGTGCAGTGGTGCAATCTCAACTCACTGTAACCTCCACTTTCCGGGTTCAAGTGATTCTCCTGCCTCAGCCTCCCATGTAGCTTGGATTACAGACACCCACCGCCACGCCTGGCTAATTTTGTATTTTTAGTAGAGATGGGGTTTTGCCGTGTTGGCCAGGCTAGTCTCGAACTCTGGTCTCAAGCAATCCACCCCCCTCAGTCTCCCAAAGTGCTGGGATTACAGGCATGAGCCACTGCACCCGGCCCTTGCATTTTGTTTTTAATAAGAAATCTGCTGTCATGCTTCTCTCTTTCTCTTTTTTGCTGCCTGTTTTTAGGATTTTACCACTGTTTTTGAGCACTTGAATTATGATGTACCTTGACATAGCAAGTTTCTTGTGATTGGGGTTCATTGAGCTTTTTCAATCTCTGTGTTTATAGTTTTGGAAGATTTTCTGCCGTGAATTAGTCAAATATATATATTTTTCTGACTCCCTACTCTTCTTGGGGAATTCCAATTACATGTATATTAGATTACTTGAAGTTGTTCCAAAACTCATTAATGGGCTTTTAATTTTTTTTTTTTTTTTTGAAATGGAGTCTTGCTCTGTTGCCCAGGCGGGAGTGCAGTGACGCAATCTCAGCTCACTGCAACCTCTGCCTCCCGGGTTCAAGTGATTCTCCTTTGTTTCTATCTTTGTTTTGTTAACATATTTTGGAGCTTTTTAAATGGGATTCAGTTAGATTCTTTGAAAAAAACTTGGTCCTTTCAGATCTTGCTGCTTTGATTTGTTAGGAGGGTTCGAATCAGTGCTTAGTCATTCCATACTCCTGAGGCAAGACCGTGCTGAGAATTCTACTCAATGCCCTGAGAAGTGTTTTTTCACATTTGGCTGTATAACTGACACTTCCGGGTTTTGTGTGAGCACCAAGTGCTATTCTTTAATCTCTTCAGATAGGTAGGGGTAGTTCAGGTAGCCTTGGATGCTTTCCTCACATTCATGTGCTGCTCTGTATTTCACTGAACACTTGTTCAGTCCCTTTGCAGATCTGCAGAGTTTTCTCTTTATGTGACTTTTTCCCACCTGGTATTCTATTCCGTGAACTGCAGCCATCTTGCTCTTTCTTGACTGTCAGCTCTGTCTCATGAACTTAGGGAGTCTACCAGGCTCAGCCTATGTTCCCCCTTCTTGGACCACAGCCTGAAAACTCTCTTAAGGCATGAAGCTTGGTCGGTTTTAGGGATCACTTTATTTGTTTTCTGCCTCTCTCAGAGATAATTATCCTTTGTTGCTTGATATCCAGTATTCTGAAAATGATTATTTTATTCTTTTGTCTGGTTTTGGTTGTTATTGCTTCAGGTAGGAGGTTAAATCTGTTCCATGTTACTTAGTCTTTAGCAGAAGCAAAAGTCCTCTATTGGGTATTGAGCTATATCTTTTTACAAAAATTTTTTAAGTGGTTGCTCTAGGAAGTATAACATATATCCATAACTTTTCAGTCTTCTTGAGTTAATACTGTACTACTTCACTTAAAAGGTAGAATCTTCATAATCATATACCCTCACCCTATTCCTTATGCCACAGTTGTTGTATGTATTATATTAACAAAAGTGATAAGCCTCAGCACACAATTTTAATATTTGTGCTTAAAATGGTTATATATATTTGAAAGACATTAAGAGGAAAATATTGACCTTAACATTTATACACATATTTACCATTTGTAATGCCCTTTCCTCTCTGATGATCAGATATCTATTTGATACCATTTTCTTCAGCCTCTACAACAACCCATAATATTATAGTATAGGTCTGTCTGTGAAAAAATTTTCTTAGTTTTTTTCTTATCTAAAAATGTCTTTATTTTACTTTTATTCTTGAATGATATTTGCTACTGGATATTATAATTCTGGATTGACAATTTTTCTTTCAGAACTTTTTTTTTTTTTTTTTTTGAGATGGAGTTTCGCTCTTGTCACCCAGGCTGGGGTGCAATAGCACAATCTCGGCTCACTGCAACCTGTGCCTCCTGGGTTCGAGCGATTCTCCTGCCTCAGCCTCCTGAGTAGCTAGGATTACAGGCATGAGTCACCACGCCTGGCTAATTTTGTATTTTAGTAGAGACGGAGTTTCTCTGTGTTGGTCAAGCTGGTCTTGAACTCGCAACCTCAGATGATCCACCTGCCTCGCCCTCCCAAACTGCTGGGATTATAGGCATGAGCCACTGCGTCCAGCCTTTCTTTCAGTACTTTAAAGAAGGTGTGTCCCTCTTCTGACCTATATTTTTTCCCTAACAATTAGTCAGTAGTCATTCGAATTATTGTTCCTCTGTATGTAAAGTGTCATTTTTCCATGGAGATTTTAAGACTTTCCTTTTATCCTTGTCTATGATGTACTTAGTTATAGTTTTCGTTGTCATTTTCTTGCTTGCTTTTGTTGAGTTTCTTACATATATAACATTATGTTTGAGAAATTTTTGGCCATTTCTTAAAATATTTTTTTCTTCCCATTCTGTCCCTCGTCTCTTCTGGTACTCCAATTACACGTATATTGAACCTTTTAATATTGTCCCACGTGTTCCTGAGGTTGTATTCATTTTTTTTCAATTTTTTTAATTCTTCTGTCTTCAGATTGGATAATTTCAGTTGATTTATCGTCTTCAATTCACCAAGACTTTCTTCTGTCGTCTGTATTCTACTGTTAAACCTATCACATTGAAATTTTCATTTCAGATAATATGTTTATTCATTCTAGAATTTCAAACTGGTTCATTATTTTTTTTTGTTTTACTAAGATTTCCTTTCTTCTCATTCATTATGAGCATATTCATTTATGGCCTAAGCATAGATATAATAGCTTCTTTATTAAAATTCTTGTTTGCTACTTACAAAATCTGCATCATTTTATGGCTAGAACCTGTTGATTACATTTTTTTTCGTTGACAATGGGTCACACTTTCTTTATGCGTGAATGACTTTGTTTTGAATTCTGGATGTTGTGTTTTGTTCTCAAGATTCTATTTTATTATTTCTAAAATTTCAATTACTTTTTATCAGAGAGTAAGTTGGACTCAAACCCCAAACTCTGGCCTATGAGAGAGAGGCATCAAAACTCAGTTCAGTTATTTTTGCCTTAGCTGGGCTGCTTTAAGTCAGTCCAACAAATACATTGTGCCATTGTTCAGCCAGAAATTTCAGCTAAGTTTATACACAGAATTCAGGGCTCCTCCTTCCTAACTCTTTTTCTTCTCTCCGATCTCCCTCCTCACATCCTGGCAGCTATGTTTGTCCCAAACTCTTCTCATTCTTCAAGCCAGAAATATCTGTGGCTATTCTATTGGAATTTTACTTGCCCTGTATACTGCAAACTGGGAACTTCCCTCAAGATAAAAGCCATAAAAACCCTAAATTCATCCCTTGCTATTTATTTTAAACATCGAATGAAGATTTTGGGGTCAAGTATGCTGTAAAGACCCTCATGGCTTAAAAATTCTACAATTATATGAAAATTTTATAGAATAATATCCATGGGGAATAAAAAAAATATATAAAGACATAAAACTAAAGATGTGGCATAATTAGATATATGCCTATCCTTAGGAAAACCAAAAATTCTGGATGTATAAATTAAGCCAAGGGAATTTTTATTATACTTGGAAAAAAAAAAAAAATGTATAAATCTTCTTCCTTTCTTAAGAGGTACGTATTCCTTTGCCTCTATTCCTCTTTGTGGAACCTCTCTTCATGTTCATTCTCCTTCAGGAGAGAGACCATGTTACTTGGTGGCATTAATCTAATCTTTTAATACTATTTGTTTGTGAACCTGAAAATGTTCTTTCTTATGCTATAGACTTGGGATTTCTATCTTTGTAATCCAGGCTTCAATCTTAAATTTAAAAGCCAATGAACTTGATATTTGTGTGAAATATTTTATTTCTTTTTCTAAATCTTTAGATAAAACACTTTTCTTCAAAGATTACCTAGGCAGATAAGTAGATGTTATTTTTAAAGTATTTTCATGGCTGGAGAACTTCTAGAAGACAAAAATGCTGGAGGCTATCTGGGCGTTAGTGTGAGAATTTTCTACTGGAGAATCATTAATTTGTTGTCTTTCTACAATTTAGGCAGTCACTGAGGAGAATATTGCTTCTTTACAGAAGAGAGTGGTAGAACTAGAGAATGAAAAGGGAGCCTTGCTCCTTAGTTCTATAGAGCTGGAGGAGCTGAAAGCTGAGAATGGTATGTATAAAAGAAAACCATAATTCTCTGTCTTCTTATCCCACAAGTGCCTCTACTTTTATCACTAATTATGTATAACATGTAGAATTCTCTGATTCCATGATAATAAAGATTTAGATAATAGAGCTGGTAACTATCAAAGATAATACACATTAAACAATTAGAGCATAGTATCAGTGTTTACATAAGTACAACATTTTGCAATATGGACTATACATGCTGCAGGATTTCTTTATAACTCATAATCATTTTGGAATGGTCATCATATCCTATAGGAAGTATGGCTTGAACAGGACCTTAATAAGATGATTTTTAAAATAGGTAAAATGAAGAAAGAAAGGACATTCTGGTAATAAATTTGTGGGATGAGGTAACAGAGATCAGTAAAAAGGTTTAAAGGTAGAAACTATGTTGTGAGTGAGTGGTTTATGCTCGTGCTGTACCCTGCTTAGAATCCTGCTCCTTTCCTTTAGTCTGGATGATTCTTACTCATCTTTCAGGCCTCGACTAGCACATTATCTTTTTCAGGAATTTTGTATTGATCCCCAAAAGTTGGGTTAAATGATTTTTTTTTGTGCTTCCATAACATCCTTGTATACTTTTAACATTGTATTAAAATGATCTGTTTGTATGTTTGTCTTTTTCACTATATTATAAGCTCTTCAAAGTTTAAATATAAGCTCTTCAAGGGCAGGGGCCATTTTTTTTTCCATCTTTGCTTTACCCAAAACTAGTATACTACCTGGCAAATAATGGCTACTGAATAAAGTTTTGTTGGATTGAACTGAACATAGCATTTTATCCTATTGGATTGTGTGTGAACAGTTAGTGAGAATGAAGACGCGTCTCCTTCCACTTATATGCTTCATGTAGCCTTTATGGATTTAGTAGCGTGTCGTTAATGCTTTATTGATCTAATTCATCTTTAACTGACTACTACCCTTTATCATCTAGGAGTGAGAATGAATAGCAAGTAAAGGTTGTAAAACTTTTATTAAACTCTAGAGCCAGTATTTCTAACTTAACCATTTTACAGTTTTCCACTTAGATCTAAATGGAAGCTTATGCACTTGTATTAGACGATTCCCACTATTTCTAATAAGTAAAGAACACCACAAATTCAGCTCATTATTTAACCCATTCAGAGCACTTCTTTGAGACCTTATCCATGATACTTATTTTGCAGTTTTGCAAACAGTCTGTATCCTGTCCATGTGGCTTCACATGGTTTGGAGGTATTATATGGGTTCCATTCCTTTGCTCTTTCCTGCAGGGATCACTGACCTTAAGGTTTTCTGTATTGGTTTTTGTGTCTGGCCTTATAGATTACTTTTACCTTGTATGTCATGTTGTTTTCAACTCACCTTTTGCACTGACATTTCTACCACTGTACTCCTTTTTCAAGTAATCTTGTGAAACATCTGAACATATATACTGTCTTGAATTCCCTTGTCTCATCTATGGTGCCTTTCCTATGTGCCAGGCACTATTCTAGTTGCTGGGGATATAGCTATGAACATATTGGAGGGGAAGACAGACTACAAACCTGTTTATACACAGAAGAAAATTTCAGAGAATGATAAGTATTAGGCTAAAAATAAAACAGGGTATTTCAAGTATGCCTTGGAGAAGAGGAACGCAGAATTAGAGTAGTGACAGTAGGCCTTTCCGAGGACTTTAAACCTGAATGATGAAAAGGGGACAGCCATGCAAAGAAGCTAAGCAAAGAGCATTCCAGGCAGAGAAAAAAGCAGTACAAATGTCCTCAGGTGTGAATGAACTTGATAAGTTTGCAGAAGAGAAAACAGACCAGTGTTTTTGGAGCAGAGTGAACAAAAAGGGGGCAATACAAGAAGAGGAGGTTGGAGAATTAGTAGGGTCAAAGCATGAGGGTTCCTGTAGGTCACATTAAGACATTTGGATACAGTGTAAAAAATATATATATTTTTTCCTTTGGTGTATCTATCTTCTCAGGAAGAATATAAGCTTCTTGAGGATATTGATATTGATGCTCAATATATACACATTGTCACAGAACTTGGGTTAAAACTCCAAAGACTTGGATTCTAATCCCAGCTCCCTGAACTAGCTGCGTAACCTTTTGGGTCGTGTCATTTCTTTGTTTCCTTATATGATCATTGAGGAGATAGGATAGCTCCCTTTTAGTGCTGAAATTTGATATCTTTATGAACATTGAAGAACATTGTAAGTGCTATATTAATGCAAAATATATATTACAAACATAGCAGGATTATGGATAAATTATATGTATTGTCCTAGAAGTTCCTGATTATGCCACAGAAATAACTGCTTTATGTCCTGCATCCTGGCATCCTTCTCCTTTCAAACCTTCCACTATTTAGTATACTTCACTCAGGTTCATTATCATCACCTAGTACTGTTCTATCTTATATCTCATGTAATCATATCCTCTTGCCACTTCTTTATTTTAATAAGGCTTTCACCTCTCCCAAACTATTTTATTTTTTAAAAAATTATTTCATGCAATTCAAATAGCTTCACATGCAATCCTGTTTTTTCACACACTCCACATATATCTTCTAAAGATATTTATTTTGTGACTTTCAGAAAAGCTGTCTTCTCAGATTACTCTCCTGGAGGCTCAGAATAGAACTGGGGAGGCAGATAGAGAAGTCAGTGAGGTAAGTGATGTGTTCTTAATATAACTAGAACATGAACTAGATTAAGAGAAGGTAGCTTCATATGAAAACACGTCTATAATTTTCTAGTGTTGCCAGAGAAGTACATTACCTATAGAGTGAGATCTATTAAAGAGATTCATAATGGTTATTATATCTCATTTATTGTTACTTGTTTCTGAATATTAGAATTCATTGTTCTAAAGCAACACAAATACAGTAGCTACTAATTTGGGATTTGATAACCCATTTTTTTATACTGGGTTATCATCTATCTCAGCTTCTTTGTTCATCTTGGAAAAGTTTCTCAGTGAAGAGATTAGATAAGATTGGCACAGCTTTACTAAAATTAAATAAAAAGGGATCTTTGGAGAATGATCCTTTTAATAATCTGAAAATTACTATAAGAAGTGTATGGTTGCTTAGTATCATTCTGTTGATTTAAGAGTATTGTGAGCTGCATTGTGTTTAGTTAGCTGTGTTTTTCTAATCAGTAAGTCAGTGATAGAATCATACATGCCCTTGAGGAATAATGTGGCTTCCTAACAAAAGTATCTGCTTACTTTTTTAAAACAATCAATTAGGAGTTTTATTCTGAAGGAAAAAAAGCTTCTTATGTAAGGAATATCTAGAAAATGAATTCCAGATTTCCTTAGGTCTTTTGAATAGGGCTTGACTTCAGTGCGGGATTTGCAGAGTGCCCTTGGAGGTCCAGTTGGGAGATACAAACTGATTTTAAAAGGATTTAGCAGTGTTATAGTACAAAGAAGGTTTTGACTAAAAAGTCTGAAGTTTTAGAAGATGAAATACAAGTTTTTAGTTGGGCTATTCTTTTAATGTTATAAAACATTTGATTACAGCTTTTTTTTTTCTTTTTTAAAAATAGATCAGCATTGTTGATATTGCCAACAAGAGGAGCTCTTCTGCTGAGGAAAGTGGACAAGATGTTCTAGAAAACACATTTTCTCAGAAACATAAAGAATTATCTGTTTTATTGTTGGAAATGAAAGAAGCTCAAGAGGAAATTGCATTTCTTAAATTACAGCTCCAGGGGAAAAGGGCTGAGGAAGGAGATCATGAGGTCCTTGACCAGAAAGAAATGAAACAGATGGAGGGTGAGGGAATAGCTCCAATTAAAATGAAAGTATTTCTTGAAGATACAGGGCAAGATTTTCCCTTAATGCCAAATGAAGAGAGCAGTCTTCCAGCAGTTGAAAAAGAACAGGCGAGCACTGAACATCAAAGTAGAACATCTGAGGAAATATCTTTAAATGATGCTGGAGTAGAATTGAAATCAACAAAGCAGGATGGTAATAAATCCCTTTCTGCTGTACCAGATATTGGTCAGTGTCATCAGGATGAGTTGGAAAGGTTAAAAAGTCAAATTTTGGAGCTTGAGCTAAACTTTCATAAAGTACAAGAAATCTATGAGAAAAATTTAGATGAGAAAGCTAAGGAAATTAGCAACCTAAACCAGTTGATTGAGGAGTTTAAGAAAAATGCTGACAACAACCGCAGTGCATTCACTGCTTTGTCTGAAGAAAGAGACCAGCTTCTCTCTCAGGTGAAGGAACTTAGCATAGTAACAGAATTGAGGGCTCAGGTAAAGCAACTGGAAATGAACCTTGCAGAAGCAGAAAGGCAAAGAAGACTTGATTATGAAAGCCAAACTGCCCATGACAATCTGCTCACTGAACAGATCCATAGTCTCAGCATAGAAGCCAAATCTAAAGATGTGAAAATTGAAGTTTTACAGAATGAACTGGATGATGTGCAGCTTCAGTTTTCTGAGCAGAGTACCCTGATAAGAAGCCTTCAAAGCCAGCTGCAAAATAAGGAAAGTGAAGTGCTTGAGGGGGCAGAACGTGTGAGGCATATCTTAAGTAAGGTGGAAGAACTGTCCCAGGCTCTTTCACAGAAGGAACTTGAAATAGCAAAAATGGATCAGCTCTTACTAGAGAAAAAGAGAGATGTGGAAACCCTCCAACAAACCATCGAGGAGAAGGATCAACAAGTGACAGAAATCAGCTTTAGTATGACTGAGAAAATGGTTCAGCTTAATGAAGAGAAGTTTTCTCTTGGGGTTGAAATTAAGACTCTTAAAGAACAGCTAAATTTATTATCCAGAGCGGAGGAAGCAAAAAAAGAGCAGGTGGAAGAAGATAATGAAGTTGCTTCTGACCTTAAACAAAATTATAGTGAGATGAGCCCAGCAAGACAAATAAGTAAGGAAGAACTTCAGCATGAATTTGACCTTCTGAAGAAAGAAAATGAGCAGAGAAAGAGAAAGCTCCAGGCAGCTCTTATTAACAGAAAGGAGCTTCTGCAAAGAGTCAGTAGATTGGAAGAGGAATTAGCCAACTTGAAAGATGAATCTAAGAAAGAAATCTCACTCAGTGAGAGTGAGAGGGGAGAAGTGGAAGAAGATAAAGAAAACAAAGAATACTCAGAAAAATGTGTGACTTCTAAGTGCCAAGAAATAGAAATTTATTTAAAACAGACAATATCTGAGAAAGAAGTGGAACTAGAGCATATAAGGAAGGATTTGGAAGAAAAGATGGCAGCTGAAGAGCAATTACAGGCTGTGGTCAAACAGATGAATCAGACCTTGCAAGATAAAACAAACCAAATAGATTTGCTCCAAGCAGAAATCAGTGAAAACCAAGCAATTATCCAGAAGTTAACCACAAGTAACACGGATGCAAGTGATGGGGACTCTGTAGCACTTGTAAAGGAAACAGTGGTGATAAGTCCACCTTGTACAGGTAGTAGTGAACACTGGAAACCAGAACTAGAAGAAAAGATACTGGCCCTTGAAAAAGAAAAGGAGCAACTTCAAAAGAAGCTACAGGAAGCCTTAACCTCCCGCAAGGCAATTCTTAAAAAGGCACAGGAGAAAGAAAGACATCTCAGGGAGGAGCTAAAG
Source organism: Pongo pygmaeus (assembly GCF_028885625.2). Classification (NCBI taxonomy): domain Eukaryota; kingdom Metazoa; phylum Chordata; class Mammalia; order Primates; family Hominidae; genus Pongo; species Pongo pygmaeus. Next base: position 54,452,016 of record NC_085930.1, on the reverse strand, counting down.
CAACAGAAAGATGACTATAATCGCTTGCAAGAATGGTTTGATGAGCAAAGCAAGGAAAATGAGAATATTGGAGACCAGCTAAGGCAACTCCAGATTCAAGTAAGGGAATCCATAGATGGAAAACTCCCAAGCACAGACCAGCAGGAATCGTGTTCTCCCACTCCAGGTTTAGAAGAACCTTTATTCAAAGCCACAGAACAGCATCACACTCAACCTGTTTTAGAGTCCAACTTGTGCCCAGACTGGCCTTCTCATTCTGAAGATGCGAGTACTCTGCAGGGCGGAACTTCTGTTGCCCAGATTAAGGCCCAGCTGAAGGAAATAGAGGCTGAGAAAGTAGAGTTAGAATTGAAAGTTAGTTCTACAACAAGTGAGCTTACTAAAAAATCAGAAGAGGTATTTCAGTTACAAGAGCAGATAAATAAACAGGGTTTAGAAATCGAGAGTCTAAAGACAGCATCCCATGAAGCTGAAGTCCGTGCAGAAAGCCTGCAGCAGAAATTGGAAAGCAGCCAACTACAAATTGCTGGCCTAGAACATCTAAGAGAATTGCAACCTGAACTAGATGAACTGCAAAAACTCATAAGCAAAAAGGAAGAAGACGTTAGCTATCTTTCTGGACAACTTAATGAGAAAGAAGCAGCTCTCACTAAAATACAGACAGAGATAACAGAACAAGAAGATTTAATTAAGGCTCTGCATACACAGCTAGAAATGCAAGCCAAAGAGCATGGTGAGAGGATAAAGCAGCTACAGGTGGAACTTTGTGAAATGAAGCAAAAACCAGAAGAGATTGGAGAAGAAAGTAGAGCAAAGCAACAAATACAAAGGAAACTGCAAGCTGCCCTTATTTCCCGAAAAGAAGCACTAAAAGAAAACAAAAGTCTCCAAGAGGAATTGTCTTTGGCCAGAGGTACCATTGAACGTCTCACCAAGTCTCTGGCAGATGTGGAAAGCCAAGTTTCTGCTCAAAATAAAGAAAAAGATACAGCCTTAGGAAGGTTAGCTCTTCTTCAAGAAGAAAGAGACAAACTCATTACAGAAGTGGACAGGTCTTTATTGGAAAATCAAAGTCTCAGTGGCTCCTGTGAAAGTCTAAAACTAGCTCTAGAGGGTCTTACTGAAGACAAGGAAAAGTTAGTGAAGGAAATTGAATCTTTGAAATCTTCTAAGATTGCAGAAAGTACCGAGTGGCAAGAGAAACACAAGGAGCTACAAAAAGAGTATGAAATTCTTCTGCAGTCCTATGAGAATGTTAGTAATGAAGCAGAAAGGATTCAGCATGTGGTAGAAACTGTGAGGCAGGAGAAACAAGAACTGTATGGCAAGTTAAGAAGCACAGAGGCAAACAAGAAGGAGACAGAAAAGCAGTTGCAGGAAGCTGAGCAAGAAATGGAGGAAATGAAAGAAAAGATGAGAAAGTTTGCTAAATCTAAACAGCAGAAAATCCTAGAGCTGGAAGAAGAGAATTACCGGCTTAGGGCAGAGGTGCACCCTGCAGGAGATACAGCTAAAGAGTGTATGGAAACACTTCTTTCTTCCAATGCCAGCATGAAAGAAGAACTTGAAAGGGTCAAAATGGAGTATGAAACCCTTTCTAAGAAGTTTCAGTCTTTAATGTCTGAGAAAGACTCTCTAAGTGAAGAGGTTCAAGATTTAAAGCATCAGATAGAAGGTAATGTATCTAAACAAGCTAACCTAGAGGCCACCGAGAAACATGATAACCAAACGAATGTCACTGAAGAGGCAACACAGTCTATACCAGGTGAGACTGAAGAGCAAGACTCTCTGAGTATGAGCACAAGACCTGCATGTTTAGAATCAGTTCCATCAGCGAACAGTGCCAACCCTGCTGTAAGTGAGGATTTCAGCTCACATGATGAAATTAATAACTACCTACAGCAGATTGATCAGCTCAAAGAAAGAATTGCTGGATTAGAGGAGGAGAAGCAGAAAAACAAGGAATTTAGCCAGACTTTAGAAAATGAGAAAAATGCCTTACTGAGTCAAATATCAACAAAGGATGGTGAACTAAAAATGCTTCAGGAAGAAGTAACCAAAATGAACTTGTTAAATCAGCAAATCCAAGAAGAACTCTCCAGAGTTACCAAACTAAAGGAGACAGCAGAAGAAGAGAAAGATGATTTGGAAGAGAGGCTTATGAATCAATTAGCAGAACTTAATGGAAGCATTGGGAATTACTGTCAGGATGTTACAGATGCCCAAATAAAAAATGAGCTATTGGAATCTGAAATGAAGAACCTTAAAAAGTGTGTGAGTGAATTGGAAGAAGAAAAGCAGCAGTTAGTTAAGGAAAAAACTAAGGTGGAATCAGAAATACGAAAGGAATATTTGGAGAAAATACAAGGTGCTCAGAAAGAACCTGGAAATAAAAGCCACGCAAAGGAACTTCAGGAACTGTTAAAAGAAAAACAACAAGAAGTAAAGCAGCTACAGAAGGACTGCATCAGGTATCAAGAGAAAATTAGTGCTCTGGAGAGAACTGTTAAAGCTCTAGAATTTGTTCAAACTGAATCTCAAAAAGATTTGGAAATAACCAAAGAAAATCTGGCTCAAGCAGTTGAACACCGCAAAAAGGCACAAGCAGAATTAGCTAGCTTCAAAGTCCTGCTAGATGACACTCAAAGTGAAGCAGCAAGGGTCCTAGCAGACAATCTCAAGTTGAAAAAGGAACTTCAGTCAAATAAAGAATCAGTTAAAAGCCAGATGAAACAAAAGGATGAAGATCTTGAGCGAAGACTGGAACAGGCAGAAGAGAAGCACCTGAAAGAGAAGAAGAATATGCAAGAGAAACTGGATGCTTTGCACAGAGAAAAAGTCCACTTGGAAGAGACAATTGGAGAGATTCAGGTTACTTTGAACAAGAAAGACAAGGAAGTTCAGCAACTTCAGGAAAACTTGGACAGTACTGTGGCCCAGCTTGCAGCCTTTACTAAGAGCATGTCTTCCCTCCAGGATGATCGCGACAGGGTGATAGATGAAGCTAAGAAATGGGAGAGGAAGTTTAGTGATGCGATTCAAACCAAAGAAGAAGAAATTAGACTCAAAGAAGATAATTGCAGTGTTCTAAAAGATCAACTTAGACAGATGTCCATCCATATGGAGGAATTAAAGATTAACATTTCCAGGTAAATGAGTAGTGAATTTTTCCTCCTCCAGAGGTAGCTTCAAGCAAAGAAAGTCTCTAAACTATTTCTGTTTCCTTTTAGACAATGGGACTAATTTTGGCATAAATTTCCACGGAAGATACATTCTCTCTCACTTCTGACTTTTTTTGGCAAATAACAATCCTGCTACAACTGCATGAACATGAAAAGTTCACATCTTCTCTTCCCATCTTTCTATTGAGAGATTTCTGTACTTCTGTTTTGTTTTGTTTAAGGTGGAGTCTTGCTCTGTCACCCAGGCTGGAGTGCAGGGTGCAATTTTGGCTCACTGCAACCTCTGCCTCCTGGGTTCAAGCAATTCTCCTGCCTCAGCCTCCCGAGTAGCTGGGATTACAGGAGCCTACCAACACGCCCAGCTAATTTTTTGTATTTTTAGTAGAGATGGGGTTTCACCATGTTGGCCAGGCTGGTCTCGAACTCCTGACCTCAGGTGATCCACCCACCTCAGCCTCCCAAAGTGCTGGGATTACAGGCATGAGCCATTGCACCTGGCCTCTGTATTTCTTTTCATTTCCATTTCAACTACTCTTGCCTGGATTTTTACCACAGTACTCTCAAATTAATTGCCTAGTCTCATCTTTTCTTCTTCCTTTAGTCCACATTAATTCATACTGCATATACCTCTTAGAGTTATTTTTTCTCAAATTTAAATTTTCTATCACTTTTTAAGCTCGAGAACTAACAATGTCTCTCATCCTTTGTATTCCTTACTTCTAATAGGACCTTTCTATTCTAAAATAGATTTCCTCACTGTCTTTCATATCAAGATTATCCCTTAGAGAAGCCAAACATTAGCTTGTCTGGAGCAAAGTAGAATAAAATAGGAGAAAATGTTACTTTTCAGTGTTGAAAACCATGTCACTAAAATAAGTGACATATTTTGGAGTTTATGACTTAAATATATGAACCTTTAGGTGTGATATACCTTTAATACATAGCACTCAGTAGATAAACATGTAGGTGCAGAGAATTAATACCTCTTCAGTAAAACGTTTAACACCTGTTATGAATGTTAATTCATTTGTAAATCTATTGAGTACATGTTATAGTATTTGTTCCTTGGGAAACATAGTTTTTTTTCTTGAAATCTGTAACTAATGACCTTCTCTCTGTTTCAGGCTTGAACATGACAAGCAGATTTGGGAGTCCAAGGCCCAGACAGAGGTCCAGCTTCAGCAGAAGGTCTGTGATACTCTACAGGGGGAAAACAAAGAACTTTCGTCCCAGCTAGAAGAGACACGCCACCTATACCACAATTCTCAGAATGAATTAGCTAAGTTGGAATCAGAACTTAAGATTCTCAAAGACCAGTTGACTGATTTAAGTAACTCTTTAGAAAAATGTAAGGAACAAAAAGAAAACTTAGAAGGGATCATAAGGCAGCAAGAGGCTGATATTCAAAATTCTAAGTTCAGTTATGAACAACTGGAGACTGATCTTCAGGCCTCCAGAGAACTGACCAGTAGGCTGCATGAAGAAATAAATATGAAAGAACAAAAGATTATAAGCCTGCTTTCTGGCAAGGAAGAGGCAATCCAAGTAGCTATTGCTGAACTGCGTCAGCAACATGATAAAGAAATTAAAGAGCTGGAAAACCTGCTGTCCCAGGAGGAAGAGGAGAATATTGTTTTAGAAGAGGAGAACAAAAAGGCTGTTGATAAAACCAATCAGCTTATGGAAACACTGAAAACCATCAAAAAGGAAAACATTCAGCAAAAGGCACAGTTGGATTCCTTTGTTAAATCCATGTCTTCTCTCCAAAATGATCGAGACCGCATAGTGGGTGACTATCAACAGCTGGAAGAGCGACATCTCTCTGTAATCTTGGAAAAAGACCAACTCATCCAAGAGGCTGCTGCGGAGAATAATAAGCTTAAAGAAGAAATACGAGGCTTGAGAAGTCATATGGATGATCTCAATTCTGAGAATGCCAAGCTAGATGCAGAACTGATCCAATATAGAGAAGACCTGAACCAAGTGATATCAATAAAGGACAGCCAACAAAAGCAGCTTCTTGAAGCTCAACTTCAGCAAAATAAGGAGCTGAAAAATAAATATGCTAAATTAGAAGAAAAGCTGAAGGAATCTGAGGAAGCAAATGAGGATCTGCAGAGGTCCTTTAATGCCCTACAAGAAGAGAAACAAGATTTATCTAAAGAGATTGAGAGTTTGAAAGTATCTATATCCCAGCTAACAAGACAAGTAACAGCCTTGCAAGAAGAAGGTACTTTAGGACTCTATCATGCCCAGTTAAAAGTAAAAGAAGAAGAGGTACAGAGGTTAAGTGCTTTGTTTTCCTCCTCTCAAAAGAGAATTACAGAACTGGAAGAAGAATTGGTTTGTGTTCAAAAGGAAGCTGCCAAGAAGGTAGGTGAAATTGAAGATAAACTGAAGAAAGAATTAAAGCATCTTCATCATGATGCAGGGATAATGAGAAATGAAACTGAAACAGCAGAAGAGAGAGTGGCAGAGCTAGCAAGAGATCTGGTGGAGATGGAACAGAAATTACTCATGGTCACCAAAGAAAATAAAGGTCTCACAGCACAAATTCAGTCTTTTGGAAGGTCTATGAGTTCCTTGCAAAATAGTAGAGATCATGCCAATGAGGAACTTGATGAACTGAAAAGGAAATATGATGCCAGTCTGAAGGAACTGGCACAGTTGAAAGAACAGGGACTCTTAAACAGAGAGAGAGATGCTCTTCTTTCTGAAACCGCCTTTTCAATGAACTCCACTGAAGAGAACAGCTTGTCTCACCTTGAGAAACTTAACCAACAGCTCCTATCCAAAGATGAGCAACTGCTTCACTTGTCCTCACAACTAGAAGATTCTTATAACCAAGTGCAGTCCTTTTCCAAGGCTATGGCCAGTCTGCAGAATGAGAGAGATCACCTGTGGAATGAGCTGGAGAAATTTCGAAAGTCAGAGGAAGGGAAGCAGAGGTCTGCAGCTCAGCCTTCCACCAGCCTGGCTGAAGTACAGAGTTTAAAAAAAGCTATGTCTTCACTCCAAAATGACAGAGACAGACTAGTGAGTAACTAGTTCTTTCTTTCTGATCTGTTTAAGAGTTTTTGAACCTTTCTTTAAATTTATTTTTATAGAAAAGGATAAACACATTCTTATACATATTATCTGGGCATTCAGGGGAAGTATTATGTATCCCACAGGTTCTGTTTGGTCTTAGAGAAACACAGAAACATGATTTAAATTGCTAAACCTGCCAATACCATTAGAAAAAAAATCAGAAATTTCCTTGGCACAAAACTCTCCATTGGTTATAAAAGGACTAAGAGGTGGAGAGCTGTTTTATATATTTTATATACACAAAGACACATGTAAATGTTTCCAGAATTTGTCATAGCTTAACTGAAAGAAAGTAAAAGGACCACCTAGTGCCTTCTTACAGTGAAGTATAAGGATCATTTAGTGGCTTGCTTACAATTTAGCAATAGATTATCTGGTAGAATTTGGAGCAGAAAGGACTCAGTTCATCTCATGGATAACTCAACCCTAATTTGTCAAAAATAAAAAAAAGTAATGTAAAAAGAGTTTCTTTAAATAAGTTTAAATGACTTTTTAGTAAAGTTTTATTTGCAAGCTGAACCATTTGCCCACTTCCTTTTAATACCCAACATTTCCAATGGGAGAAAAAGTTAAAGAGGCTTCCTAATGCTGACATTTGACAGCTTTTAGTAGGAGCCAGGAGTTTAATCCAGGTCTCCCAAGATTCAGGGGCAAAAACTGGAACTGTATGAGCCAAGCCAGGTTGTCGGGATTCTACTGCTCCTAGGCTCAAGCAGTCCTCCTGCCTCAGCCTCCCAAATAGCTGGGATTACAGGCATGAGCCACCACTCTTGGCTTGTTAGGGGATTCTACTTTGCAACATTACTGTCTTCACTTTCATGCTAGTCTGTTAACTCTATCAAGGCTTTGTATTTGTAGGAAAATAGGCCAAATAGGAAATAAATGGAGTTTTGAAAGGCTAGGCTTTCCATTTTGAAATGTGACCCATACCCAGAATCTGAAAATTCTAATTTTTAAGATTAGCTCTAGTGAAAAGATTATTACCCCTAACTGTAGAGTGAGTTTTTCCTTTTCATTGTAGGTAATTGTATTCATTCCTATCTCACTTAATATCCTATATTTATAGACAGTCTTTCCCCTTTTGTAATCTGAACAAAGCCTCTCTGTTCACTTATGGTTTTGACTTCTAACATACACATACTTGTTTATATTTTTTAAATAATTTGAGTTTAGCTGACTTTGCCCTGGGAGCTTGGCCTTTTGTCTGTCTTTTCAGACCATAAATGCAAAAGGTTCTATTCATCAGGATGGTATGTGCCTCAAAGCTGTAATTTATGATATGCTGGTATTGATTATCTTCTAAGTCAAAATCTTTTTTCATGGAGCTGTTAGGATTGATTCTGAGTTAGCTAACTATGTTTAATTCAGTGAATTGTTTTATTATTCTTATCTGTTATAAACACTAGGCACTAAACTTTGCACATTTTTGTCTGCTGGATAGTTACAGCCAAGCCAACTTTTTTATTTTCGTGTTTCTGTAATTCACAGTCATATTATTCTGTTCCCAAAGGCTCATAACTGTGATTTTATTTTATTTAACCATCAAGATGTATCACTCCTTTATTCACAATGTGCCTCAAATATTTTTATTTTCCATCTTCAACATCCTAAGATAAGCTGTAACACTTTACCCTTAAACTGTTGTAATAATGTTGCTTCCAGGTTCTCATCTCACCAGTATTTTCAGACCATGGCCATATAAGTCTTTCTGAAACTCTACTGTATTACCGCACTACTCAAAAATATTTAAAAGTTGTACTATCTTTAGAATAGACTTAGTATTCAAACCCCCTTTAGTCTGGCATTTAAGACCCTGTTTTTTTTGTTTGTTTGTTTGTTTATTTTTGTTTTTGTTTTTGTTTTTTTTTTTGAGATGGAGTCTTGCTGTCTCACCCAGGCTGGAGTGCAGTGGTGCAATCTTGGCTCACTGCAACCTCCGCCTCCCAGGTTCAAGCAATTCTCCTGCCTCAGCCTCCCAAGTAGCTGGGACTACAGGCATGCACCACCATGCCTAGCTAATTTTTCTATTTTTAGTAGAGATGGGGTTTCACCATATTGGCCAGGCTGATCTTAAACTCCTGGTCTCAAGTGATCCACCTGCCTCGGCTCCCAAAGTGCTGGAATTACAGGCATGAGCCACCGCACCTGGCCAAGACCCTGTAATTTATCCATACCTTTCCAGCATTCCCTTTTACTGCTCCCTACTCATACCCTTCATTCATGCCAAACTGATCTACTCAGTATGTAATAATCACACCTGGTACTTCCTACTTACCCATATTATCATCAGCAGCCAAAATGTTCTCCCAATTGCTTTCCTTTTTTGAGTATCTATTTCCCACTATTTAAAGGTCATTCCAGAGCTCAAATCCTCTTCTTACATTTCGTGATTGCCTGATTGTCTTTTGCCTTTGTACTTCCCTAGTATTTTACTTATCATTTGTCCCATATTGCCTTATTGTGTGTGTGTGTGTGTGTATATATATATGCTTAATTTCTATACACTATTTTTTATTTCCCCAATTAGATTGCAAACTCCTGGTGTCATGTCTTATACTTATTTGTACATCTTTAGCATAGAATTGACTAAGCAGATGGCATAACTCTAGGGTGCCTGTATTTATCTATACTCTCCTCATTCTGAAAATGACTTGGGGTAGCATATAAAGATATAAACAGTTTTTCAAGATAAAATAAAAGGGACTGAGAAGGAGGAGAAAAAGAGGATAGGCTAGAAAAAGATCAAACCAGGAGTAAGGTTAGTGTCCCAAGGGGAAGTCACCATATCCTGTACTGTGTGAGAGGGATCCATAGTTTGCTCTGAGGTTTCTATTAGCCATTAGAAAGAGGGAATGAAAACCACATGCATGAACTGCAGTATTTGTAGTCTAGGAGAAAAGGAGAAAGAAAAATCACCTACTCAAGACAAGAATAGTCTTTAAGTATTGAGGCCTGTAAGAAATTTCTTCTGTGTTCCCATAAAGACAACACTATGCAGTTGTGAAACATCCATTACTTCTCTACAGTAAATATAATAATGTGTTTTTTAGGGTTTTTATTTAGCTGTCCCTTAATGCAAGTGCAGAGCAAAAGAATTATGTCCAGTTCACTAAAACTACCACTCCAAGGAGCTAAAATGCAGTCCCAGGCACACAGCTTTCTGATGATCCATTCTAGGGTACCTCTAGTCTAGTATCTAGACTAGAGGAGTGAGTAGATTGCATAAAGGAATATGTTTTTACCTTAAATCAAAACAAAAATATGTTTTGGGGTTTGGGTTAAAAATAAAGTTATATGGCACATATTTAATTAGTCACTAAATTCTACAATGTTTGGTGGGAAAAGCTAAGAGTAGCACTACCTCAACCCCATTTCTTCTGAGGCAGTTTGCTTTCAACCTTTTAGCTTATTCTTTCAGTATTTCCTCTGTATGTAAATATCATGCTTATATTGCATTTTTGGCTCTTTGTTGCATCAACTATTGACTTTCTTTACACTAACAGGGTTTAGCTCTCTGTACTCTCCCTGCTTTCACAGTAAACCCTGTTAGTGTATGCACTTTTTATTTATGTATTTATGTATGTATGTATGTATGTATTTATTTATTTATTTTGAAACAGAGTCTCGCTCTATTGCCACGCTGGAGTGCAGTGGCGCCATCTCAGCTCACTGCAACCTCTGCCTCCCAGGTTCAAGGGATTCTTCTGCCTCAGCCTCCCGAGTAGCTGGGACTACAGGTGCATGCCACCTTACCTGGCTAATTTTTGTATTTTTAGTAGAGACAGGGTTTCACCATGTTGGCCAGGATGGTCTCAATCTTTTGACCTCGTGATCCACCTGCCTCGGCCTCCCAAAGTGTTGGGATTACAGGCGTGAGCCACTGCACCCGGCCAGTGTGTGCACATTTTAATACAAACCCCTTCCTCATTTTCTTGATGTAATTTAATTTTAATTTTGGTTAAATCAATTCAGAGTTACATTTTTATGACTACAAATGCTACTAGAGCATTAGAGACATGTTACTTTTATTTTCCTGAGTCTTTCTGTTTTTCCCAGATTAATAACTGTTTTTGTTATTGTTGTTCCTTAGTTTTCTTTGTACTTAATGTAATTTAACCTCAGATTTACTGCCATTTGTCCACATCTCCTTTCAAGATGTTTATTCCCATCAATTTCATCTTCAGGAAGAAAATTCTCCTGGAGTACCTGATTTGCTCCTATATCAACCAGTGGCCCTGTACTCCTAGGATACCCTTTCTATCCCAGAATATTTCCCTTCACCTTTCTCCTATATTAGATCTCCTATTTCATCTATTCTATGTATTCCTTTTCTTGGTTTTGTGCCATCTTTTTCTTGGAATAAATCATTCAGTAGCTCCCTAAGAAATGATACATGGAAGGTAAATTTATTGAAAATGTCTTTTTATCTCTCTTATCTGATTGATAGTTTTGCTGGATATAGAATTCTAGGCTGAAAATAATTTCCCTTCAAAATTGTGAAGACATTGGTTTATTGCTTTTTAGCTTATACGTGGTTCACAAGTCTAAAGCTATTCTGATTCCTGATCCTTTGTATGTGATCTGTTTCTCATTTCCCTTCCCCTCACCCCACCTTCCCTCCCTTTCTCCCCTATTCTGAAATTTTTTGATAGTATAATTTCATATAGGTCTTTTTTTCTTCATCATGCTAACTAGTCCTTTGAATCTAAGAAATCATACTAGCAGCTTTTTGGAAATTTCATTGAATTATTTTTTACCATTTTCCTCTATCCTTTTTCTCTGTTGTCTTATTTCTGAAATGTTTGTTATTTAGATGTAGGACCTTCTTGATTGCTTCTCTAATTTTCTTACCTTTTCCCTTTTTTTTTTTTTTTTTTTTTTTTTGCTGTATTTCTCTGGAGGATTTTCTCACCTTTGTCTTTTGATTCCAAAATTTTTTTCATTTTTGCCATTATGTTCTTAATTTCTAAGGATTTTTTTTCTTTGTCTCATAGATAGTTTTTTTTTTTTTTTTTTTTTTTTGAGACGATGTCTCGCTCTGTCGCCCAGGCTGGAGTGCAATGGCGTGATCTCGGCTTACTGCAACTTCCGCCTCCTGGGTTCAAGCAATTCTCCTGCCTCAGCTTCCTGAGTAGCTGGGACTATAGGCACCCGCCAGCGCGCCCAGCTAATTTTTATATTTTTAATAGAGACGGGGTTTCACCATGTTGGCCAGGATGGTCTCGATCTCTTGACCTCGTGATCCGCCCCCCTCGGCCCCCCAAAGTGCTGGGATTATAGGCGTGAGCCACCGTGCCCGGCCGGTAGATTTTCTTCTCTTTCTAAGGCTAGTGGTGGTAGTTTTGTTTTTTGACATTTCTTATAATGAGTTTTTCTTTATAATATTTAATTTATGCTATAATGTTTCTTATTTACAATGTTATCTCTTAAATCTTTGAGTACATTACATTTTCTCCCCTGATAATCTCTTCTAAATTACCTTCTCTAGTTGGTTTTCTTCCCTTCCTTAATGTTAGCCATTCTTCAGGTGAAGTTTAATCCTCGATGTACTCTTCATTTTTAAGGGGAGGGTCTAAAAGCTTGTGGGTAGGACTTACCAACGGAGTTTCATGGCATGATGGTCTTATTGAGCTTATTGGTAGCCCTTATCTCAGTACCTTTAGTTTCTCTTGGGCTGGTCAGATTTTCAAGAGAAGACTTCTCATTTCATTTGTGGAGGGAAAAGGCCTTCTACCAGCACTCTTCAAGCTCAGTAGGTGAAAGGCTTCAAGCACTCAGGAAGCATGCATTCACTTTATTTGGAACAATACCCTTACTTGTAACTGTGCCTCAGGTGCCATAGTCCACAGACACTTCTTTTACCTCTCCAGAGAATAAAATTAGTTGTCTGTTGGGGTAACAAAAAGTGTGGAGCTGAGGAGGGTACCTATAAATGAAGTTGTTTTCTGGCTGGGTGCAGTGGCTCACGCCTGTAATCCCAGCACTTTGGGAGGCCAAGGTGGAAGGATCACTTGAGTCCAGGAGTTTGAGACCAGCCTGGGCAACATATTGAGACTCCGTCTCTCCAAAAAAATAAAAAATAAAAAATAAAAGAAATTGCTTCTTAAGCAGCTTTCATCTAGACCTCCTTATCTCAGCTATCACCTCCCTCCTACCCCCATCACCATCTTTTCCAGAGGTGCCTGATGCTGTTAATTCCTCAGCCTTTTGAAGATTCTGCAGAGTAAGTTCTACTGATTCTTGAATTTTCTTACTGCCAGCTTTAGATTCTGCTTTCTCAGATCTGTTAAGTCAGTTACCACTTACTCATCTGCTTTTCAGCTTCCAAAATTAATTTTATTGCTGCTGATTCCTCTATTGTTTTTCCTGTTCTTGTGTTTTGTGCTTTAAAAAATGCTATTATTTTAGCTTTAGCGATGTTTCTAAGTGGGTGAAAGAGGTGTGTGAACAAGACCCCCATCTTTGCCCAGATGTCCTGACATTATTTCTCCCTTACTAAGCTTTTAATGAGTATTGGAGATAAAGAGGTTGAAAATATATCTGAAATGTAGGTAGGCAGTGTTGTTAATTAAAGGCAAGTCTGTCATCATCACTAACTTTATGTGTGAAGTGCATTAATTTGCTTGTTTACTTCTTATATTCTTATGAAAAAGGTACTATAATTATCTTCATTTAATAGATGAGGAAAATTAGCCTGGGCAACAGAGGAAGACTCCCTCTCAAAACAAAAAACAAAAAACAAAAAACAAAAAAAAAAAAAAAGAAGAGTATGAGGAACATGCATTGGGTCACACGTCCAAGAAGTAGTAGGATATCTAACTCCAGAGCCTAAGTGTCCTTAACCACTGAGCAGCACTGCCTTCTTTATAATCATTATCCGCTAAGCTACAGTTAAGATTGATAGCCCTGTAGGAAAGTTAAGAACCCTAACAAGGACACATGACTAGTTCTTGTTTTAGGATGTGACCACCCACAGTGAAGCTGTAGGTCTCTTAAGTCTACCCCACGTCAGAATTGTAGCCCTAAAGTGAACTGAGGACCTAAGGAGCTGGGGGAAGGAGTGGAAGTTGCAGGAATAGTCAGACCCTGTAGCCTTGATGGCAGCTCCATGGGTGATTTCCACCAGCCTAGCTGCATGTATTTCACCACTTTAGAGACTTATGCTGCAGTGATATGTCATCAGTGGACTGTTAGGTGCTGGTTTCATGTTGTGGTGTCTGACTACTTAGTAGGGAGCTACCAATGACTTACAGTTAGATGAATGAGATGTGACAAATAATCCTTTTACTTTCCCTTTGGTTAAAGCTGAAGGAATTGAAGAATCTGCAGCAGCAATACTTACAGATTAATCAAGAGATCACTGAGTTACGTCCACTGAAGGCTCAACTTCAGGAGTATCAAGATAAGACAAAAACATTTCAGATTATGCAAGAAGACCTCAGGCAGGAAAACCTCTCCTGGCAGCATGAGCTGCATCAGCTCAGGTACTATAATCCCTCCTTTTCAACTCTTTTCATTTTAACTTTTTATTTTGAAATAATTGTAGATTTGGGAAAATAGTGCAGAGAGCTTCTATGTACCCTTCACCCAGTTTCTTCCAGTGGTGACATCTTACATAACTGTAGCACAGTATCAAAACCAGAAAACTGCCATTGGTACAATTCACAGACCACATTCAGATTCCACCAGTTTTACATGCACTGATTTGAGTATCTGTGTGTGTGGTTCTATGCAATTTTGTGACATGTATATTTAAGCACCACCAAAACCAAAATACAGAACTAGTCCATCACCACAAATATGTCCTTTGTGCTACTAGTTTATAGTCACGTTCCTCCCTTCCCTACCTTCCTCACATCCTTAACCCCTAGCAACCACTAATCTGTTTTCAATTTTGTCATTTTGAGAATGTTTTCTAACTGGAATGTTGCAGTATATAACCCTTTGAAATTGGCTTTTTTCATGTGCCATAATGCCCTTGAGATCCATCAGTTTTGTTGTATGTATCAATAGTTCATTCTTTTCAGTATAAATAATGTTTCATATTTTGAATATACCACTGTATTCACCTGTTGAAGGACATGCATATTGTTTTTAATTTTTAGCTATTCTAATAATACTACTATGAACATTTGTGTATAGATTTTTGTGTGGACCTAAGTTTTCATTTATTTGGGATAATTGCCCAGGAGTGCAAATGCTGGTTCATATAATAAGTGAATGTTTTGTTTTTTAAGAAATTGCAAAACCACTTTGCATAATGGCCGAACATCTTTTTAATGTGTGTATTTGACATCCATATATCTTCTTTGATGAAATATCTGTTCATGTCTTTTGTCCGTTTTCTAATTGGGTTAATTTTTTACTGTTAAGTTTTAAGCATTCTTTATATATTATAGGTATGCGTTCTGTGTTTGATTTGCGGTTTGCAAATATTTTTTCCCAATTTGCAGCTTATCTTTTCATCTCCCTCCACAGGGTCTTTTTAATTTTGATGAAATCCAATTTATTGATTATTTTCTCTTTATCATTCAGATTTGGTATTTTCTATTTGATTTTCAAGTTCTCTGCTTCCTGCCTCCATTCTGCTGTGGCACCCAGTGAGTTAGCTTTTTATTTTGGATATTGTATTTTTCAGTTCTAAAATTTCCATTCAGTTCTTCTTTATATCTTCTATTTCTTTGCTGAAGCTTTCCATGCTTTTTCCAGGATGTTAGTAATCGCTTGTTTAAGCATTTCTTTTTTTTTTTTTTTTTTCTTTTATTATTATTATTATTATTATTATTATACTTTAGGTTTTATGGTACATGTGCGCAAGGTGCAGGTAAGTTACATATGTATACATGTGCCATGCTGGTGCGCTGCACCCACCAACTCGTCATCTAGCATTAGGTATATCTCCCAATGCTATCCCTCCCCCCTCCCCCCACCCCACAACAGTCCCCAGAGTGTGATGTTCCCCTTCCTGTGTCCATGTGTTCTCATTGTTCAATTCCCACCTATGAGTGAGAATATGCGGTGTTTGGTTTTTTGTTCTTGCGATAGTTTACTGAGAATGATGATTTCCAATTTCATCCATGTCCCTACAAAGGACGTGAACTCATCATTTTTTATGGCTGCATAGTATTCCATGGTGTATATGTGCCACATTTTCTTAATCCAGTCTATCATTGTTGGACTTTTGGGTTGGTTCCAAGTCTTTGCTATTGTGAATAATGCCGCAATAAACATACGTGTGCATGTGTCTTTATAGCAGCATGATTTATAGTCCTTTGGGTATATACCCAGTAATGGGATGGCTGGGTCAAATGGAATTTCTAGTTCTAGATCCCTGAGGAATCGCCACACTGACTTCCACAAGGGTTGAACTAGTTTACAGTCCCACCAACAGTGTAAAAGTGTTCCTATTTCTCCACATCCTCGCCAGCACCTGTTGTTTCCTGACTTTTTAATGATTGCCATTCTAACTGGTGTGAGATGGTATCTCATTGTGGTTTTGATTTGCATTTCTCTGATGGCCAGTGATGGTGAGCATTTTTTCATGTGTTTTTTGGCTGCATAAATGTCTTCTTTTGAGAAGTGTCTGTTCATGTCCTTCGCCCACTTTTTGATGGGGTTGTTTGTTTTTTTCTTGTAAATTTGTTGGAGTTCATTGTAGATTCTGGATATTAGCCCTTTGTCAGATGAGTAGGTTGCGAAAATTTTCTCCCATTTTGTAGGTTGCCTGTTCACTCTGATGGTAGTTTCTTTTGCTGTGCAGAAGCTCTTGAGTTTAATTAGATCCCATTTGTCAATTTTGGCTTTTGTTGCCATTGCTTTTGGTGTTTTAGACATGAAGTCCTTGCCCATGCCTATGTCCTGAATGGTAATGCCTAGGTTTTCTTCTAGGGTTTTTATGGTTTTAGGTCTAACATTTAAGTCTTTAATCCATCTTGAATTGATTTTTGTGTAAGGTGTAAGGAAGGGATCCAGTTTCAGCTTTCTACATATGGCTAGCCAGTTTTCCCAGCACCATTTATTAAATAGGGAATCCTTTCCCCATTTCTTGTTTTTGTCAGGTTTGTCAAAGATCAGATACTTGTAGATATGTGGCATTATTTCTGACGGCTCTGCTCTGTTCCATTGATCTATATCTCTGTTTTGGTACCAGTACCATGCTGTTTTGGTTACTGTAGCCTTGTAGTATAGTTTGAAGTCAGGTAGTGTGATGCCTCCAGCTTTGTTCTTTTGGCTTAGGATTGACTTGGCGATGCGGGCTCTTTTTTGGTTCCATATGAACTTTAAAGTAGTTTTTTCCAATTCTGTGAAGAAAGTCATTGGTAGCTTGATGGGGATGGCATTGAATCTGTAAATTACCTTGGGAAGGATGGCCATTTTCATGATATTGATTCTTCCTACCCATGAGCATGGAATGTTCTTCCATTTGTTTGTATCCTCTTTTATTTCCTTGAGCAGTGGTTTGTAGTTCTCCTTGAAGAGGTCTTTCACATCCCTTGTAAGTTGGATTCCTAGGTATTTTATTCTCTTTGAAGCAATTGTGAATGGGAGTTCACTCATGATTTGGCTCTCTGTTTGTCTGTTATTGATGTATAAGAATGCTTGTGATTTTTGCACATTGATTTTGTATCCAGAGACTTTGCTGAAGTTGCTTATCAGCTTAAGGAGATTTTGGGCTGAGACAATGGGGTTTTCTAGATATACTATCATGTCATCTGCAAACAGGGACAATTTGATTTCCTCTTTTCCTAATTGAATACCCTTTATTTCCTTCTCCTGCCTAATTGCCCTGGCCAGAACTTCCAACACTATGTTGAATAGAAGTGGTGAGAGAGGGCATCCCTGTCTTGTGCCAGTTTTCAAAGGGAATGCTTCCAGTTTTTGCCCATTCAGTATGATATTGGCTGTGGGTTTGTCATAGATAGCTCTTATTATTTTGAGATACGTCCCATCAATTCCTAATTTATTGAGAGTTTTTAGCATGAAGCGTTGTTGAATTTTGTCAAAGGCCTTTTCTGCATCTATTGAGATAATCATGTGGTTTTTGTCTTTGGTTCTGTTTATATGCTGGATTACATTTATTGATTTGCGTATATTGAACCAGCCTTGCATCCCAGGGATGAAGCCCACTTGATCATGGTGGATAAGCTTTTTGATGTGCTGCTGGATTCTGTTTGCCAGTATTTTATTGAGGATTTTTGCATCAATGTTCATCAAGGATATTGGTCTAAAATTCTCTTTTTTTGTTGTGTCTCTGCCAGGCTTTGGTATCAGGATGAT
Organism: Pongo pygmaeus; assembly: GCF_028885625.2. NCBI lineage: Eukaryota > Metazoa > Chordata > Mammalia > Primates > Hominidae > Pongo > Pongo pygmaeus. Next base: position 54,434,467 of record NC_085930.1, on the reverse strand, counting down.
GCTGGCCTCATAAAATGAGTTAGGGAGGATTCCCTCTTTTTCTATTGATTGGAATAGTTTCAGAAGGAATGGTACCAGCTCCTCCTTGTACCTCTGGTAGAATTCGGCTGTGAATCCATCTGGACCTGGACTTTTTTTGGTTGGTAAGCTATTGATTATTGCCACAATTTCAGCTCCTGTTATTGGTCTATTCAGAGATTCAACTTCTTCCTGGTTTAGTCTTGGGAGGGTGTATGTGTTGAGGAATTTATCCATTTCTTCTAGATTTTCTAGTTTATTTGCATAGAGGTGTTTGTAATATTCTCTGATGGTAGTTTGTATTTCTGTGGGATCGGTGGTGATATCCCCTTTATCATTTTTTATTGCATCTATTTGATTCTTCTCTCTTTTTTTCTTTATTAATCTTGCTAGCGGTCTATCAATTTTGTTGATCCTTTCAAAAAACCAGCTCCTGGATTCATTAATTTTTTGAAGGGTTTTTTGTGTCTCTATTTCCTTCAGTTCTGCTCTGATTTTAGTTATTTCTTGCCTTCTGCTAGCTTTTGAATGTGTTTGCTCTTGCTTTTCTAGTTCTTTTAATTGTGATGTTAGGGTGTCCATTTTGGATCTTTCCTGCTTTCTCTTGTGGGCATTTAGTGCTATCAATTTCCCTCTACACACTGCTTTGAATGCATCCCAGAGATTCTGGTATGTTGTGTCTTGGTTCTCGTTGGTTTCAAAGAACATCTTTATTTCTGCCTTCATTTCGTTATGTACCCAGTAGTCATTCAGGAGCAGGTTGTTCAGTTTCCACGTAGTTGAGCAGTTTTGAGTGAGATTCTTAATCCTGAGTTCTAGCTTGATTGCACTGTGATCTGAGAGACAGTTTGTTACAATTTCTGTTCTTTTACATTTATTGAGGAGAGCTTTACTTCCAAGTATATGGTCAATTTTGGAATAGGTGTGGTGTGGTGCTGAAAAAAATGTATAGTCTGTTGATTTGGGGTGGAGAGTTCTGTAGATGTCTATTAGGTCCGCTTGGTGCAGAGCTGAGTTCAATTCCTGGGTATCCTTGTTGACTTTCTGTCTCGTTGATCTGTCTAATGTTGATAGTGGGGTGTTAAAGTCTCCCATTATTAATGTGTGGGAGTCTAAGTCTCTTTGTAGGTCACTCAGGACTTGCTTTATGAATCTGGGTGCTCCTGTATTGGGTGCATATATATTTAGGATAGTTAGCTCTTCTTGTTGAATTAATCCCTTTACCATTATGTAATGGCCTTCTTTGTCTCTTTTGATCTTTGTTGGTTTAAAGTCTGTTTTATCAGAGACTAGGATTGCAACCCCTGCCTTTTTTTGTTTTCCATTTGCTTGGTAGATCTTCCTCCATCCTTTTATTTTGAGCCTATGTGTGTCTCTGCACGTGAGATGGGTTTCCTGAATACAGCACACTGATGGGTCTTGAGTCTTTATCCAGTTTGCCAGTCTGTGTCTTTTAATTGGAGCATTTAGTCCATTTACATTTAAAGTTAATATTGTTATGTGTGAATTTGATCCTGTCATTATGATGTTAGCTGGATATTTTGCTCGTTAGTTGATGCAGTCTCTTCCTAGTCTCGATGTTCTTTACATTTCGGTATGATTTTGCAGTGGCTGGTACCGGTTGTGCCTTTCCATGTTTAGCGCTTCCTTCAGGAGCTCTTTTAGGGCAGGCCTGGTGGTGACAAAATCTCTCAGCATTTGCTTGTCTGTAAAGTATTTTATTTCTCCTTCAGTTATGAAGCTTAGTTTGGCAGGATATGAAATTCTGGGTTGAAAATTCTTTTCTTTAAGAATGTTGAATATTGGCCCCCACTCTCTTCTGGCTTGTAGGGTTTCTGCCGAGAGATCCGCTGTTAGTCTAATGGGCTTCCCTTTGATGGTAACCCGACCTTTCTCTCTGGCTGCCCTTAACATTTTTTCCTTCATTTCAACTTTGGTGAATCTGACAATTATGTGTCTTGGAGTTGCTCTTCTCGAGGAGTATCTTTGTGGCGTTCTCTGTATTTCCTGAATCTGAATGTTGGCCTGCCTTGCTAGATTGGGGAAGTTCTCCTGGATAATATCCTGCAGAGTGTTTTCCAACTTGTTTCCATTCTCCCCGTCACTTTCAGGTACACCAATCAGACGTAGATTTGGTCTTTTCACATAGTCCCACATTTCTTGGAGGCTTTGCTCGTTTCTTTTTATTCTTTTTTCTCTAAACTTCCCTTCTCGCTTCATTTCATTCATTTCATCTTCCAGGGCTGATACCCTTTCTTCCATTTGATCGCATCGGCTCCTGAGGCTTCTGCATTCTTCACGTAGTTCTCGAGCCTTGGTTTTCAGCTCCATCAGCTCCTTTAAGCACTTCTCTGTATTGGTTATTCTAGTTATACATTCTTCTAAATTTTTTTCAAAGTTTTCAACTTCTTTGCCTTTGGTTTGAATATCCTCCCGTAGCTCGGAGTAATTTGATCGTCTGAAGCCTTCTTCTCTCAGCTCGTCAAAGTCATTCTCTGTCCAGCTTTGTTCCGTTGCTGGTGAGGAACTGCGTTCCTTTGGAGGAGGAGAGGTACTCTGGTTTTTAGAGTTTCCAGTTTTTCTGCTCTGTTTTTTCCCCATCTTTGTGGTTTTATCTACTTTTGGTCTTTGATGATGGTGATGTACAGATGGGTTTTTGGTGTGGATGTCCTTTCTGTTAGTTTTCCTTCTAACAGACAGAACCTCAGCTGCAGGTCTGTTGGAGTACCTGGCCGGCCGTGTGAGGTGTCAGTCTGCCCCTGCTGGGGGGTGCCTCCCAGTTAGGCTGCTCGGGGGTCAGGGGTCAGGGACCCACTTGAGGAGGCAGTCAGCCCGTTCTCAGATCTCCAGCTGCGTGCTGGGAGAACCACTGCTCTCCTCACAGCTGTCAGACAGGGACATTTAAGTCTGCAGAGGTTACTGCTGTCTTTTTGTTTGTCTGTGTCCTGCCCCCAGAGGTGGAGCCTACAGAGGCAGGCAGGCCTCCTTGAGCTGTGGTGGGCTCCACCCAGTTCAAGCTTCCAGGCTGCTTTGTTTACCTAAGCGAGCCTGGGCAATGGCGGGCGCCCCTCCCCCAGCCTCGCTGCCGACTTGCTGTTTGATCTCAGACTGCTGTGCTAGCAATCAGCGAGACTCCGTGGGCGTAGGACCCTCTGAGCCAGGTGCGGGCTATACTCTCCTGGGGCACCGTTTCCTAAGCCCGTCGGAAAAGCACAGTATTCGGGTGGGAGTGGCCCGATTTTCCAGGTGCCATCTGTCACCCCTGGAAGGGGAACTCCCTGACCCCTTGCGCTTCCCGAGTGAGGCAATGCCTCGCCCCTGCTTCAGCTGGCGCACGGTGCGCTCACCCACTGACCTGCGCCCACTGTCTGGCACTCCCTAGTGAGATGAACACGGTACCTCAGATGGAAATGCAGAAATCACCCGTCTTCTGCGTCGCTCGCGCTGGGAGCTGTAGACCGGAGCTGTTCCTATTCGGCCATCTTGGCTCCTCCCCCCTTGTTTAAGCATTTCTATGATGGCTGCTGTAAAATCCTTGTCATATAATTCTAATATCTGTGTCACCTCAGTGTTATAATCTGTTGATTTCCTTTTCTTAATCAAGTTGTGGTTTTCCTGGTTCTTGGTATGATGAGTGATTTTTAGTTATATTCTGGACATTTTGGAGATTATAAGACTTTCAGTCTTATTTGAATCTTCTGCATTAGCAGGCTTCACTGACACCACACCAGCAGGGGAAGGAAGACACTAGGTGGATGGTGAACTCCAGGCACCCCATTCAACTTTCGTTGATACCCCTAAAAGGAAGGAATGCCCTGATACTGCCAGGAAGAAGTGGAAGTCCATGCTCCCCACATGGCCTCCATTGATACTGTGCTGGAAGGAATGGAGAGGGGCACCTCATTATTGCCAGGTGGTGGTGAAAGTCCAGGCTATCCGCTTAGCTTCCACTGACACTATGGGGAATGGTTGAAGAGGGGCATCTTGTTACCACTGGGTAGTACTCAAAGTCCAGATTCCCCACTTGATCTCTTCTGATACCACCTCTGCAGGGACAAGGAAGAGTGCCTTATTAACCTTGTTATGGTGGAGGGGGATGTCCAGGCCCCACATGTTGCTTCCACTGATACCACAGTGGGAGTGGGGAGAGGAGGGGCAGTCGGAGAGAGGCGCCTTCTTAGCACTAGGTGATTGTAAGAGTCCAAGCTCCATATTTGGCCTTTTCTGACACTACTCCAGTAAGGAGGGTGAGGTGTACCTTGTTATCACCAGCCAATAATGTACCTAGCTTGTCTACCAGGTCTTTGTTAATGAGAGTGGTGAGATACTGTGTTTTTTCCATGTTGTTTGCCTGGAGTATGGTGGTTATTATCATTAATGTCTCTGTCTAGCTAGACTGTCCCTTCCTGGTCCTTTGGCAAGACTGAGTAAACTTGGTACTCATTGGTGTTTCCGGGTCATGGAATTCTCCAGTATCCAGTTTGGGATACGCAGAATACAAATGGTAAACCAAGGAACTTGCCACCATGTCATTCCTCAAGTCTGGAGATCCCTAGCTGGTTTGCCACCGTCCTTCTAAATTTTCTTATGTTTGTTTTTATTTATAAGGCCCAAGGGTTTTATCTAGGCAGGTTAAGTATTCCTTATCTGAAATGCTTGGGATTGGAAGTGTTTTGGATTGCGGATTTTTTTGGATTTTGGAATATTTGCATTATCTAATGAGCATTTCCTTTGAGTGTCATGTCAGTGCTCAAAAATTTTTGGATTTTGAAGTATTTCTGATTTTCTGATTAGGGATGCTCAGCCTTATTTGGAGGAATAAGGAGAAATGTGTCTATTTTATTCTGTCTAGAACCAGAAATCCTAGCTCTTTTCTTTTTAAGGAACAGAACAATAATAATGCTATCATGGCAGAAGAAATTAAGATAGGAGCTATAATTCTGATTTTTTTTAATTCAGTTTTTCTAACAAATTTAATCCCAAGATTAAACACTTAGTGTATAAAAACAGGTCTAGTTGTTGCAGCCTCATTTTTGGGAGGTTGTTACTTTTAACTTAAGATGGTTCATGCTGCCTTAATAAATTCAAACTTGGCTGGGTGCGGTGGCTCACACCTGTAATCCTAGCACTTTGGGAGGCCAAGGCAGGTAGATCATGTGAGGTCAGGAGTTCGAGACCAGCCTGGCCATCTCTACCAAAAATACAAAAATCAGCTGGGCATGGTGGCGTGCGCCTGTAATCCCAGCTGCTTGGGAGACTGAGGCAGGAGAATTGCTTGAACCCGGGAGGTGGAGGTTGCAGTGAGCCAACATCATGCCACTGCACTCTAGCCTGGGCAACAGAGTGAGACCCTATTTCAAAAAATATATATATATATTCAAAAAGCTTTCAAGATTTGATATTAAAAGGAGAATTACCATGTTGGACATTGCTGCTGATCAAGCAGCACCTGCTTTGTCTCACCAGTGCTAGCGGACAAGAGGCAAATGAATACAGAAAATATGAGTTGGAGTCTCAATTTCTATCCAGCTTACAAGGGGCCATTAGAATGACAACTGTCAATATAGTATAAATATCATGACATCTCTAAGAGAGTTCTTAATGTTCAGACACAGGAGATTTCAAACCTTAAGCACATTGATATAGCAAAATGCTTTTTAGAATTTAATGATTTAAACTTTATGGAGTAAAATTACATCTAAAAGATTTTCATATTTAACATCTTTATGGACTTGATTATAAGTGAACATTTATCAAGCTCATTGCATGGAGTTGGCAGCTTCCCCAGATAATACAAGAACAAATTTTTTCTTTAAACAAATGATGATGATTGCAGAGCAAGTAAAAAGAAAAAGGCAAAACAACTGAGTTTTGCTCTCTAGAAATATAAATTTGTTTCTTCTTTTGAAATTGAATATGTAACTTACCTGCACATTGCGCACATGTACCATAAAACCTAAAGTATAATAATAATAATAATAATAATAAAAAAAAGAAAAAAAAAAAAAAGAAATTGAATCTCAAGAGAAAAGATAAATTGCTCCATTTTAACCTCCATTTTTCTTCAGGGAACAGCACCCCAGCTTTATTCTGTTAGAATCTTAATTTATCATCAAAAGTTTAGGTGCTTGCTGTGTCCTTCAGATGCACTTGAGTTTAGGGCCCTCCAAAGGTGATTGGTACCGCATCAGAGCATCGCTTGATGCCTCTCATCTTATCTCCACATCACCTAGAACTACAGAAATATTAAAGTGTTCAGCTACTAGTGTAAACCTAAGAAGAGCTGCAAAGCTCTAAAGGCTTATTTCCTGCAGCCTTTCTTTAAATTTCCTCTAATGGCAATCTAAAAGGATATTTATTTTCCTTATTTCCTTATATAATTGACCCTTAGGGAAGAGAAAAGGAGATAAAGAAAAAAAGATTTCTGTTTTTTCCCCACATTTTCTCTCTTTCCACCTGTTTCTTAGCCTTTCTTTCTTTACCTTCCAGATTTGAGTAACTTTGAAGATGAGCAAAATGCTGAGGTTACAGGTGCGAGCTACCATGCCCAGTTATAAGTATATTTTTACCTGTGCTTGTGTCATGTTTTTTCTAGGATGGAGAAGAGTTCCTGGGAAATACATGAGAGGAGAATGCAGGAACAGTACCTTATGGCTATCTCAGATAAAGATCAGCAGCTCAGTCATCTGCAGAATCTTATAAGGGAATTGAGGTCTTCCTCCCAGACTCAGCCTCTCAAAGTGCAATACCAAAGACAGGTGAGTAATTTCAATGCTGATTGTTACTCAGAGATAAATTTTTAAACAAATGATGATGATTGCAAGGTTTTTTTTTTTAAGACACTACCCAGAAAGCATCAGCTTCCTACAAATTAAGTGCCCATCTGCCACTATTAAGTGCCCATAAACCACCTTATGATTTCTATGGGGCAGACAGGATTTCTAGAGGGAAGGAATTAAGCATGCGCAATCTTAGGAGAGAATCTCATCAATGTTTGTGTCCTGGCAGGCATCCCCAGAGACATCAGCTTCCCCAGATGGGTCACAAAATCTGGTTTATGAGACAGAACTTCTCAGGACCCAGCTCAATGACAGTTTAAAGGAAGTTCACCAAAAGGAGTTAAGAATTCAGCAACTGAACAGCAAGGTAAGTGTTTCTTGTTAGACTGGAATTCAGTTTCTTTTTTCCATGACTGGAACAAGAAGGCAAGTAGAAGCCAATTCAGCATAGAGTCCCAGCTGTAGCATATCTTAGGGTACAGAAGTTTCACCTTTCTCAGAACCTGGGTGCTTATTCCAAAGCACTGGACACAGGGCCATTTCTTGTTCTTTGCCCTTGGTGAGTCCTTGGGAATGATCGGATAAATCCAGACAGTAAGAGTACAGAAGCCAACTACTTTAGGAAGCCTTCCCCCTGACCTGTATCACTTGTAGTAATGCTGAGGCTACTCCCTACCCCACCGTCTTAAGAATTGTCCTCCTGTTGCTCACTGACTATTCAAAATATTCTTTAGTGGCACCTGCCCTAGTTCTGCCCTCTTGAGAGGAACTCATCTAAGTAGTCTATGATAGAACTACAAGATATTTAGAGATCAATCAGAATCAGAAGTCAAGAGATTAGCTTTGAGGAGAGCCAAGAATGCCCAAAAATTGTATGCACAGTAGTGTGTGTGTGTGTGTAAGCTTTTCATCACAAGAACTCATCAGTTGACCAAGGGGTCTGTGATCCAAAAATTATAAAGATCTCTAGGATGTTTTCACAGATGAGGAAAAAGGCCCTGGAGTAGTAAGTAACTTGCCTGAGGTGTTAGGAGGAAGTCAGTCTGAGATAAACGTGATCATGCATATGGAAAAGCACAGTGCCTGCATATGTAGAAGGTACTTATTAAATGTAGTCAGATTCAACTAATTGACACTGAAGTATCAGAGACTACACTATTAACTTGGAGGAGACATTTGCAGTTTTTAAAGTCTGCAGGCCCAAATGAATTAGTTAAACTGCAGACCCTTTATTGGTAGATTTGTCTGGGAGTTTTCAAAGGGACTCCAGAGCAGCTCCCATGGAGTTCCCCTTCCAGCGAATCAGCTATTTCCAGAAGTTCCACCCTTTACAGCTCTAGCCTGTCTGTTTTTTCCATAAACTAACTCCCATCTCAGCCCTGTTACATTTACTCTCCAAACATTAGGCTCTGAATCACATTGGGCATTTTTCTGTCTAGGACAGTGTTTTAAACTGAAATTCAGGATCATTAATAAATGATGAAATCATTTTGGTGGGTAACAACTAAAAAAATTTTTAATGTTTTATTGAAGTAAAACATACAGAAAAGTAAACAAATCATAAGTACAGCATGATATATTTTCACCAAGTGAAGATACCCATATAATCAGCACCCAGATTTAGAATCAGAACATACCAGAACTCCAGAAGTCCCTTGTGTCTTCTGTTCACTCCTACTCACTTAGAACTACATATAAATGGAGTCATACCTTCTCTTTTGTATTGCTTCATTTATTTTGTGAGATTCATCCATGTCGTTGCATATAGTGTCATTTTTCCACTCTCATGCTGTGTAGTATTGCATTTTAGGCATATACCACAATCTCTATTCTGTTGAAGGACATTTGGGCTTCTCCAGTTTGGGGCTATTACAAATAGTGCAGTTGGTGTTTTTACAAAAAAAAGAAATGAGGTAAAAACATGTATGTAATATATAATAAAGAATATGTCTGTCTTTGAAAAACTTTAGTTTTAATTGTATATATTTATATACTGGGTTCTAAGTCATAAAGTTGTGTTTTTTAACACCTTTATTGAGATATGTAATTCCACTTAAAGTGTGAGAAACACTGCATAGGTCACTGTCATTCTGAGTGAGAAACAGTTTTTCCTTTAGAACTCAACTGTAAGAAAGGCACCTCATTCCTAGCCTTATTCAGTCATTAAACTAATAACTATTATTTGTCTTCCATGAGCCTGGCTGTATGCTAGATACTGAGGATATACATATTCCTTCATGAGCTCAGTCTCACTCTGAATGAGTCCCAGCTAAACAGGAGAATTGCTGTTTTAGCCCCAGGATGAGATTGTAGTAGATGGGCTGTCAGCATAGATTGTTCTTCTCTAAGCCACTGCCCTAATTCTTTCTTCAGATGTTCAGGTTTTATATTTATAGTTGGCCCTTCATATTGGTGGTTTCTGCATTCACAGATATAACTAACTGTAGATTGAAAATATTCAGGAAAAAAACATGAATTTTAAAAATACAGTATAATAACTATTCATATAGCATTTGTATTGTATTAGGTATTGTAAATAATCTAGAGATTATTTAAAGTATATGGGAGGCCACAGGTAACCTTGTACTGAACAGGGAAAAATTGAAGGCCTTTCCTCCAAGATCTGGAATAAGACAAGGATGCCTACTTTCACCACTGTTATTCAATATATTACTAGACACCCTAGCTAGAGCAATTAGGCAAAATAAAAAAAAAAAAAAAAGCGCATCCAGATTGGAAAGGAAGAGGTCAAATTAGCCTTTTTGCAGATGATATGACCTTATACTTAGAAAAACCTAAAGAATCCACCAAAAAACTGTTAGAACTGATAAATGAATTCAGTAAAGTTGCAGGAGACAAAATCAACAGGCAAAAATCAGTAGTATTTATATATGCCAACAGCAAACAATCTGGAAAAGAAATCAAGAAAGCAATCCCAGTCAGCCATGGTGGCTCATGCCTGTAATCCTTGCACTTTGGGAGGCCAAGGTGGGCGGATCACTTGAGGCCAGGAGTTTGAGACCAATCTTGCCAACATGGCGAAATCCCTTCTCTACTAAAAATACAAAAATTAGCCAGGCATGGTGGTGCATGCCTGTAATCCCAGCTACTCACATGGCTGAGGCATGTGAATCACTTGAACCTGGGAGGCAGAGGTTGCAGTGAGCCGAGATCGCACCACTGCACTCCAGCCTAGGCGACAGAGAGAGACTGTGTTTCAAAAACAGATAGATAGATAGATAGATAGATAGATAGATAGATAGATAGATTGCAATCCCATTTATAATAGCTACAAAGAATTTAAAATACTTAGGAATCAATTTAACCAAAGAAATGAAAGATTTATAAAACACTGTGAAAGAAATTGAAGAGGACACTAAAAAAGGGAAAGATATTTCATGCTCATGGATTAGAAGAATTAATATCATTAAAATGACAGTACTACACAAAGCAATCTACAGATTAAATGCAATCCCTATCAAAATACCAATGACATTCTTCACAAAAATGGAAAAAAAAATTTAATGTATATGTAACCACAAAAACTCCTAACTAGCCAAAGCAATCTTGATTAAAAAGAGGAAAACTGGGCCGAGTGTGGTGGCTTACGCCTGTAATCCCAGCACTTTGGGAAGCCGAGGTGAGTGGATCACCTGAGGTCAGGAGTTCGAGACCAGCCTGGCCAACATGGTGAAACCCCGTCTCTACTAAAAATACAAAAATTAGCTGGGCGTGATGGTGGGGGCCTGTAATCCCAGCTACTCGGGAGGCTGAGACAGAGAGCTGCTTGAACCCGGGAGGTGGAGGTTACAGTGAGCCGAGATCGCGCCACTGCACTCCAGCCTGGGTGACAGAGCGAGACTCCGTCTCAAAAAAAAGAAAACAAAAAACAAAAAACAAAAAAACACACAAAACAAAGCTGGAAGCATCACACTACCTGTTTAATGAGCATGATACTGGCATAAAAACAGACACACAGAACACCAGTGAAACAATTAAAAACCCAGGTATAAAGCCAGGCATTTAGGGGCAACTTGTCTTTGACAAAGGCACTAAGAACATACGATGGAGAAAGGACAATCTCTCCAATAAATAGTGCTGGGAAAACTGGATATCTGTATGCAGAAAAATAAAACTAGACTCCTATCTCTCATCATGCAAAAATCAAATCAAAATGGATTAAAGACTTAATTCTAAGATCTGAAACTATGAAACTACTAGAGCAAAACTTGTGGAAATGCTTCAGGACATGGATCTGGCCAAGGCTTTTTTTTGTGTAAGTCCTGAAGAGTACAGGCAACCAAGGCAAAAGTAGACAAATGGGATTACAGCAAGTAAAAGACTTCTGTACAGCAAAGGAAGCAATCAACAGAGTGAAGAGACAATCCACAGAATGAGAGAAAACATTTGCAAACTACCCATCTAACAAGGGATTAATAACCAGAATATATAAGGGACTCAAACAATTAAATAGCAAGAAAACAAATAACTCAATTTAAAAGTGGGCAAAAGATCTGAATAGACATTTCTCAAAAGAAGACATGCAAATGGCCAACAGATATAAAAAAAAATACTCAGCATCACTAATCATCAGAGAATTGTAAATCAAAGCTATAGTGAGATGTCATCTCACCTCTGCTGAAATGGCTTTTATCAAAAAGACAGGCAGTAACAGATGCTGGTAAGGTTGCAGAGAAAGGGGGAGCTCCCATACACTGTTAGCAATGTAAGTTAGTACAGCCACTGTGGAGAACAGTATGGAGGTATCTCAAAAAGCTAAAAATAGAACTACCATATGATCCAGCAACCCACATATCTAAAAGAAAGGAAATCAATATATCAAAAAGACGTCTGTACTCCCATGTTTATTGGAGCACTATTCATAAAAAAAAAAAACATAGAATCAACCTAAGTACCCATCAACAGACGAATAGATTAAGAATGTGGTATATGTACACAAGGGAATATTATTCAGCTATAAAGAGGTATGAAATTCTGTCATTTGTGGCAACATAGATGGAACTGGAGGACATTATGTTAAGTGAAATAAGCCAAGAACAGAAAGACAAATATCACATTCTCACTCGTGTGGGAGCAAAAAAAAGTGAATCTCATGAAGTTATAGAGTGCATTGGTAGTTACTAAAGGCTGGGAAGGATAAAGGAGAGGAGGGAATGAAGAGAAGTTGATTAATGGGTACAAATACATGGTTTGATAGAAGAAATAAGACCTAGTGTTAGGTAAATCAATAGGTGATTATAGTTTACCACAATCTATTGTATATTTCAAAATAGCTAGAACAGAAGAATTTAAATGCTTCTAGCATAAAGGAAAGACAAATACTTAAGGTGATGGATATTCCAGATACACTGATTTGATCTTTACAAATTATATGAATATATTACATTATAGCATGTATCCTGAAACTATGTACATCTATTACGCATGAATTAAAAAAATTTTTAAGTATATGGGAGGTTGTGTATAAGTTATATGCAAATACCCTGCCATTATATATAAGGGATTTGAGCGTCCTCGAATTTTGGTATACTGGGAGTTGGGGGTCCGGGGGTGGTCCTGAAACCAATACCCTATAGATAACAAGGGATGACCGCATTTCTACCAGCTGTTTGGGTGTTTGTATGTAATGTAAGAATGTGCTAGAAACTTAAAAACATGAGATCAATGATTAGTGACATAATGTAGTCTAAATTGTTCCCTCCTATTTCGTTTTTACAGGTATAGATACAGTGAAATATAGTAGCTTATAAGCTAGAGGAGAGGTCAGCAAACTTTTCCTTCAGGCTCAGACAATATTTTAGGTTTGTTGACTGTATGGTCTTTGTTAACAACTACTCATCTTTGCAGTTGTAACACAAAAGCAGCCATAGACAATATAGAATCAATTGGGCTGGTTGTGTTCCAGTAAAACCTTATTTACGATAAAAGGGCAGCAGGCCTTGGATCATAGTTTGCCAACCCCTAAACTAGAAGGACCTATGTTTTTGTTTTTGGTATGGTTTGGACTGTTCATTGTGGCCAGGAAAATTAACTTCCTCTAGGTTAAGGGAAGAACATGTTGTTCCCTGTCTCAGAATCCAATAGTTGTCATTGTACCCAGTTAACTCTCTTCAAATTAGCATCACTTCCCAAATATTTGTATCCTTTCCTAACTATTCCCACCTCCTCCCACAACCCCCCCCAAAAAACCCTATAATTTTCTTAACTTTCCTTGCTAGACTGTCAGATTGGACACCATCAGATAGTAGATAGAGCTCTAGACTTGGAATCAAGAACCACACTTGAGTCCTGGTTTGACATCTACTAGCCATTTGTAAACAAGGACAGAAATCCTTTCTCTACCTCTCTGAAATAAGATGATACTGGTGAAAGTACTTTGTAAGCTAACATTGCTCTTCAGAATGACAAACACAAAAAACAACCCTACATCTGAAGAGCAATTTTCGGCTAACAGAGCACTTTTACAAGTATGTATGGATTATCTTGTTCTAATTTTCTATTTGCATCAAATGCCCTTTCTCACAGTTGTCTCTAGAAAACTGTCGCCTCTCCTCTAAAACATTGTTTCTTTCAACTTTTTTTCACAAAAACTTGCAAAAAAGAATCATCAAGAAAAAATTGAACATACAACTGGTATACTGGGTTCCTCTCATATAATGTAGATGGTCCTAAAGTAGATAACTTGGAGAGACATCTCCATGGTTATTAATGTACCTGGAGGCTAATCACAGCTAAAACTTAAAACTTGACAGCCTGCAAGTGAGAGAATTATAGTTCCAGAGTACCAAATTCAAATCAATGGGTAGAAGCTACAATAGGTAAATTTTTCATTCACTATAAAGATGAATTTTCAGTTTTTTAAATGGTTTGGATTGCTTTGTCAGGTAGTGGGCGCCCTGACACTGAACACGTTCAAGGGAAGACTGAACGATGACCTGTTAGTCATGCAGTAGAGGAGAGTCCTGCTTTAAGGGACTGAAATGTTTCTACCTGGGAGAATCTATGCTCTCAACACAGTTTCTGACATATACATATACATGTTGGGATTTATTCTGTTTCTCCCTTCTACCACATATTATAATTTTTTATTCTATTCTCTCAGTAACTTATAACTCTTTATGGCATTGAGGAATCTGCCTAGTAATATTGTTGCACAGATTTTGGGGTGACAGCTCTCTTCAGCCATATTGAGTTCTGGAGATTATAGTCATTTGTTAGTAGCATGAACTTTGACCCTGAGGTACTGCCTTCTCCCTCTTATGTACCCAGAATAGCCTATCTAATTAGATTGCTTATGGACTTCTGCTTCATGGTTTTTCAGTTAATGTACTGGGCACCATTTAAAAAAACAAAACAAAACAAAAAAACCTTTCTGCTACTCCTCCGGAATTGTTTTCTGTTTTGGTCAAAAAAAATTATGCTTTTTCCAACTTTGAAGGCACACAAAGTGCTATTGTTGCTATTGCTGAAACAAAGGTCTTCCATAAGAAAATTAGATCCTGAAAACTCAGAACAGTTCACCTAAGCACTGCTTATAGTACTGCAGGATGGTGCTTATCCTCGCTTCTGTTTCAGTTCTCTCAGCTACTGGAAGAGAAAAACACCCTTTCCATTCAGCTCTGTGATACCAGTCAGAGTCTTCGTGAGAACCAGCAGCACTATGGTGACCTTTTAAATCACTGTGCAGTCTTGGAGAAGCAGGTTCAAGAGCTGCAGGCGGTGAGTAAGGAGAAGGTGAGAGATTGGGAGAAGTGTGATGAAATTTAGTGCAAGTGGTGAAGCACTAAAGAGCAGTATGGAAGAAGTTAATGTAATTAGGGGTCAGGGAAGAAAGTGGGAGAGAAGAAAGAGTTAATTGAGATGGGAATAAGGTCTGAGAAAAATTACAGTGAAGCAATTAGAAGAAAAAGATCAGTGAAATGGTAGGAGAGAAATTAAAACATGAGTAGGAAACAGTGATGACTGAGACTTTTGGTACTCTGAGACAGAGAAAGTGTTGATTTTACTTTAAGTAATAAGAAAATTGTAGGAAACTTTGGACCTGAGAAACAAAACAGGCAGCACTGTTGACAGCCAGGGAGAGGAGTGCAGCGTTGAAGTTGGAGGAGACTGAGAATTAGTATGGAGACGTATAGGATACGGAGGAGGAGAAGGGGGTTGGGAGGGGCTGGGCAAGCAAGGGAACGATCAAAGTGGCATCTGGAAAAGCCATAAGCATCCACAGCAGACTTAACTTTTTTTTTTTTTTTTTTTTTTTTTTGAGACAGAGTGTTGCTCTGTCGCCCAGGCTGAAATGCAGTAGCACGATCTCGGCTCACTGCAACCTCCATCTCCTGGGTTCAAGCAATTGTCTGCCTCAGCCTCCCGAGTTGCTGGGATTACAGGTGCCTGCCACCCCACCCGGCTAATTTTTTGTATTTTTAGTGGAGACAGGGTTTCACCATCTTGGCCAGGCTGGTCTTGAACTCCTGATCTTGTGATCCACCCGCCTCGGCCTCCCAAAGTGCTGGGATTACAGGCTTGAGCCATGGCGCCCGGCCCAGACTTAACTTTTAAGAGGAGAAATTCAAGAATGAGAATCTGGGAGAAAAATCTAATCAAGACAAGAGTTTTATGTAGGTGAGTAATCTGCTAGAGCAGAAGCTTCTCACTTCTAAATTTGAACTTAAGAATTATAAGCGGAGATAGTCCTCTGTAAACGAGCTCTCATTTTGCTCGAGTACACTTTCTTAAGAGCTTTCATCACTGAATTACTAAGCTTATTCTTCTTCCAGGGGCCACTAAATATAGATGTTGCTCCAGGAGCTCCCCAGGAAAAGAATGGAGTTCACAGAAAGAGTGACCCTGAGGAACTAAGGGAACCGCAGCAAAGGTAGGGGAGTGGCTCTCTCAACCCTGGAGCATACACCAGAGTCCAGAAATTGGGCAGTAATCTAGATTTAACTGGAGTCCTTTATATGGATTTAATATGTCTTATTATCTTAGTAGCCTCACAGAAGTGATGTGAGGATCAAATAGTAACAATAATAACTAACATTTGTGTGTGAAAAGTTTGTAAAAAAGAGGAACAGCAACACACACACACCACTAACAACTACTCTATGATAGTAAAATGAAAGATAATCAGTTCCTGAAATTTCTTTAGGTATTTTCTACAGCTTCATTTAATCCCTCTACAGCTTTGCTTTTGAAATATCGTGTTCAGACAAGCTTCTATGAATTTTGTTGCTTTAGAACCTTATGAAGACTTTGAATCCCTTGTATTAGCAACCGTTTTCTGCATCTGATGATGCCTTTTGTTTTCCTCTCATCCTTAAGCTTTTCTGAAGCTCAGCAGCAGCTATGCAACACCAGACAGGAAGTAAATGAATTAAGGAAGCTGCTGGAAGAAGAACGAGACCAAAGAGTGGCTGCTGAGAATGCTCTCTCTGTGGCTGAGGAGCAGATCAGACGGTAAAGGCTGAGGGAGATAGCCTCTGTTCCCTTCCGATCCTTTCTGATCATACTCATGTACACTTCCTGCCAGACTTAGGATGTCTTAAGATCTTTTTCTCATCTTGAGATAGTTGCTGCAATGAGTTTACCGACATTGTGGTCACCCAAGAGAACACTGTACTTTTGGAGTATAGGAGAGTCAGTGTTTTCTAAAACAGTTGTTCTTAGAGAATAATAATGATATCTACCATTATTGAAAGATATTTTATTTCATCCTAACCATAACTATATGAGGTAGGTGTTGGGTTCTCTAGAGGACCAAATAAGTGACAACCTCATTTTCTACCTGAGATCTGAATCCATGGAAATCTTTTTTAAAAGATTAAAAGATTGCTTTATAAATGATGTTAAGAGAATGTAGCTTTTTATTTGTTGGCAGATGCACTTCCTAACCCTGAACTTCCCCTCCCAGTCACAGACAATGTTGGGCCAAGGTAGACCTCCTTCACAGAAAATCCTGCTCTTGCCAAACAAGAGCATTGGAGTAACAGAGTGAACTGTGCTTCCTATGAGCAGTTTGCTCCAAGTGTAATTTGGAAGGGCAGAGCTACACATCCCTAGTTCCTTATTCTCATCAAAAGAATCACTATGCATGAGAGGATAGAGAGTTGCTACAAGTATTTTGCTGCTGGAAGTCCCTTTCCATGGAAAATATCGTTAAAAGCAGGCACTTTTATTATATTTTGGGAGAAAGCCACCTATGTATATGATCACTTTCCTCAGAGAATGACATTTCTGATATTAATGCCTTCTTGTAAAGTTTATGTGGCAAGAGGTGACAGCCCCATTGAGCAGGTCTTACTTGAGATACCTTTCTTTCCAATCCAACATATTCACAACTTCTTAATTTTCGTCACCTATTCAGGCCTTGATATGCAGCTTTGAGGGTGGGCCAGCTTTGCTTAAATGCCTTGTGTGGTGTCTTGCCATTTCTGCCGAGCATTTTCAGGCCTGTGCCCTCATGACTGTTTCTCTTCTACTTGCTATTGAATTGTTTAGACCAGTGAAACCTGGCCAATGGGGAGGTTGATCTCCCTCTTGTGTAACTAACCTGTCCCAAACCAACTGAGACTGCATGTGTGGGATGATGACTCTTGAGCCTGTGGGCAAGCCGTATTAATTCAAGCCACAATTCCCTCTTTAGCTCTGATGCAGAATGGAAGTTGGGGTAGCTAATTAAGGGCTGCCTGCCTAGTCCAGGTACCGCCATTTTAATGTTAGAATCTCACATGTACTCTAAAGAGCAGGTGGAACTCAGTGGCCTTCCAGTTTAAAGGCAGCCAGTACCATCTTCCTCATCAATACCTACAGACTTCTCATCCTTCCTCAGCATAGCCTATGTTGACAGACTGACCTCCATAGTAACAGACCATGCTGTTCCAGATCAAAGCTGCTTCTGAAAAGCTTATCACATGGAGGAATAGACACAGAAGGTGTATTTTTTAGTCAGCCTGGCTCTCAGGAGGGAAGCAGGAAAGAAGGAGCTAGGCTGTGCATGCTCAGTTCTCTTTCTAGACTCACAGATTGGATTAAGGTGTTTGTTCTCTCCTGGAGAAAAGAATGTGTCCTGCAGAGAGCCCAAGAGTATTAAACTAATGGATATCCTTTCATAAGGAGAAAACATGAAGAGTAGAGGCAAGGGTTTCATCCTCTCTTCCCCAATGAAAAAGTTCATCCCTATAGGCAAATGCTTGATCAAATGTGCTGTGTTACATGCAGCTCCTTTGTTCGTTTGACATAACCATTGAGTGAGTAACGGCAGTTTCTTCATTAAATGGAGAAGTTCCAGTATTAATAAGCAAATCAGCAAACACTGAGCCAGAAGGCAGTAGAGACTGCCAATTCAATTTAATTTTTTTTAGTTCAATTTAATTTTTAAAACCCCACAGAAATCTTCTTTGGATGCTTTTGCCTATTAGCCTTTGATAAAAGAAAAAAATGTAATGAGTTTCTCCAAGTCAGGTGTGGTGTGGTGGAAAAAAGAACGTGAGGCTTGAAAGACAAAGCTGGGTATTGAATTCTGGCTCTGCCGCCATGGGCAAGTAATTTAACCTCTGTAAGCCTTAGCACTTTGAAGATAATAAGACCAACCTCAAAACCTCAGGATTAAATGTATGTGAAGCACCCAGCCTAGAGCCTGATACATAGTAAGTAGGCAGTCACTTCCTGATAGTTATTGTCACATTTTGCTGCTGCTGAAGGAAACGTATCTGCTGGTACCCCCCTTGCATGGGGTTGGGTTTGTGGGAGCAGCTTTTGCTGCAAGTCTCCTCCTGTGCTGCATTGTGTGGCAGGATGACTGGGAAGACTGGGCCTGATCAGCCTCTCATGCTAGGAACCAATGCTATGCCTCTTTTTTTTCTCAACTCAGGTTGGAGCACAGTGAATGGGACTCTTCTCGGACTCCTATCATTGGCTCCTGTGGCACTCAGGAGCAGGCACTGTTAATAGATCTTACAAGCAACAGTTGTCGAAGGGTAAGAAGGAAGAAGGATAAAGAGAGGGTGTTTTATTATCTACCAGGGCTGGCTATGCTGGAGGCAAGGAGCTGAGGAGAAGGAATGTGGAAGTCCAGCCACTGAGCAGCTGATGAGTCTAAGGCTGGAAGGGTGTGAAAGATTAGAAGAACCTGGTGGAATTTGCCAAGTTGTTGACTCTGAGGCAACTTTCCTCTCAGAATACCACTTTCTACAGTGGTTGGGTCAGCTTTGCTTAAGTGCAAGACTAGTAGGAGGGAAAGCAACATAGCCTTATGGGGTGAAAACTCTCTGAGTTTCACATTTTTCTTTCAGAC
This sequence comes from Pongo pygmaeus, assembly GCF_028885625.2. NCBI lineage: Eukaryota > Metazoa > Chordata > Mammalia > Primates > Hominidae > Pongo > Pongo pygmaeus. The sequence goes on along the minus strand of NC_085930.1, from coordinate 54,415,360 downwards.
CCGGAGTGGCATTGGATGGAAGCGAGTCCTGCGTTCACTCTGTCATTCACGGACCCGAGTGCCACTTCTAGCAGCCATCTACTTTCTAATGATTCATGTCCTGCTCATTCTGTGTTTTACGGGCCATCTATAGACTTAGTTGTTACTCTTTGGACCACTCCCCTCAGAACTTGGAATTCTCTCAGCTCTAACATCAGAACATCAATTCCAGTGGAACAGTCTTCCCATTTACAGGTCTTCTCTCCAACTCTTCACGGAAAGTGCCTGCAAAAACAGAGGTGGATACAAGGACAAGTTGGAGCTGCAGGGACTGGCGAGTCTGCTTTCTTCTACTGCCCTGAGCCTGAACACTTCTGCTTAATCTGAGAATCACATTTGGTTTGTTGAGCCTAATATTTGTTGAGATTTTGCAGGACCCTGATCTTTTGTGGTCCTGTAAAAGATACTGAGGAATGTCTTTCAGCCAAGCCAAGAGGATGGTTTCAATAAACCTAATAATCTGAAGTTCAGTATCATTTTGATTGATAACTTTCTTTGCCTCGTTTGCCTGTATTTTCTCCTGTTTCAGGGGGAAGGTGGCTCTGCCATAAACAGAGTTCAGGGAAATGAACATGTCACCTCATAGGACATCTGATTTAGGTCTCTTGCAGAATAGGGTGGTGAGAGCTGAAGGAACTCCCTGGGGGTTTTCGCTGTTAGATCACATGGGAGGACAGCATCTTTTTCCCTGCCAATTTCAGATATAATTGGAGGGAGAATTTCAGGTCCTAGACTATAAGGATAGAATCCCTTTGCTTTTGCCTTTGATCACATGTATACTAAGGTATTAAGTGGCCCAAGTCTTTCCTTTCACCAAAGGGCAGGGAAAAGCGTCCAGGAATATCCGGATATTCCTGGAATGTGGACCCTGAGACAGTGCCCAGGGGCCACTGGGAGCCAGTATTAGGCATTAACTCTCAGCCAGGAGGCTGACTGGTCTAACACCACATTGCAACTCCTGGCCTCTTGAAGTACTAAGCTACTTTGCTGTTAGTGACAGTTATTACAGTTTCTCAGCCCCGTTGTCTCTGCCCTCTGTGGCAATGGAAGGAGAATATAGAGAAGACAAAATTAAATATAGATAGACCTGAGAAGGACAGCCAGGATAGAATTCCATTTGTGCCTATTCCCTGTCTCCCCTCCCCTCCCCATCCTACCCGTTGGTTATTTTCTCATTGTATACATGATGCGTTCACTGCCTAGTCTCTCCCTAAAGAAGAGAGAAGACCAGTGGGCTGACTGATCTGCTCTAAATCTACTGTGGTGATTAAATCTTGGTTACAACATCCTGGGAAGTTTCCTGAACAACTGTAAAATAATAAAATTATTTTCAGAATGAAGAGTTTGTGTGTATGTGTGTGTATGTGTGAGTGAATGGATATGTGCACAGGTGCTTCGGTACCTGTGTTTGCATGCTGTGGGGTGGAAGGTGGGTAAGGGAAGTAGGGAAGGAGGTAGCCAGGAATGGTTACAGGGGTAGAAAGCTCTACATATTCAGGCTTTCTTCTCACTGGCCAATATCAGTGACGGCTGCATGTGTTTTTCCAGCCTTAGCTGCTAGACCCCAGGTGATGAATGTAGTGAGGAAATCCTATCCTAACACTGAACCAAATAAGCTGGGCCTTAGGGCATGAAATTGATGCAGGTCCATGCATGGTCCTGGGAGAACTCTTGTCTGGCACATAGTGAAAACATTAGGCCCCTAGGGATCCCTCTGGGTGGGAATGGGAGAAGAGAAACTTAATAGCATGTAGCAGGTTAGATAGGCATTATTATGTTTTGTTTTGTTGGGTTTTTTTTTGAGACCGAGTTTCACTCACTCAGGCTGGAGTACAATGGCACAATCTCAACTCACTGCAACCTCCGCCTTCCAGTTTCAAGCGATTCTCCTGCCTCAGTCTCCCAAGTAGCTGGGATTACAGTCACCTGCCACCATGCCCGGCTAATCTTTGCACTTTTAGTAGAGATGGAGTTTCACTATGTTGGCCAGTCTGGTCTCAAACTCCTGACCTTGTGATCCACCCACCTCGGCCTCCCAAAGTGCTGGGATTAGAGGCGTGAGCCTCCGTGCCCAGCTATTATGGATTTTTATATTAAGTTGCTGCTTGAGAGAAGATAGCTCACTTTCTCAAAGTACAATAAGTGGTTTAATTGAACCAAGTCTATCTGGCTTCAAGGCCCATTCTCTTTCTGTGTGATACACCTCACTACCTCATCAGTAATGAACTTGTGACATTTGCTAAGGAAAGATAGGGCTTCTTGGTGTCATCTCTGATTAATTTCTATAGTTTCTCTAGAGAACTGTGTACCTGGATGGTGTGTCACAGCATCTAGTCTAAATCGTGTTTTGACACTACATGAGGATTCCAAGTGATTTTAAAAGACTATTTTCCCTTCTACAAATGTACTCTTCCTTATCATAACTTTGATACCACCATGATATATAGGCAATAAAGTAGGAGGAATAAATAAAGCTTCCCCAGGCATAGAATCCTTAGATTTGGAAGTGACAGAGGCTTCATATTCCTAATGCAGAAAAGTGCCTGTATCATGGGCCAGTTTCATCCAGTCCTGCTTAAACTCCTTGGAGAATGCACCGTTGTGAACAAATCAAGAAGTCCACAATCAAGATTAGGAGAGGCTAGATTGGATACAATGACAGACACCCTCAAATTCTCAGTAGCCAAAACAAAGGACTATTTTTTAGTGAAAGACTCCAGGGAATTGAACAATGAGAACACATGGACACAGGAAGGGGAACATCACACTTTGGGGACTGTTGTGGGGTGGGGGGAGGGGGGAGGGATAGCATTGGGAGATATACCTAATGCTAGATGACGAGTTAGTGGGTGCAGCGCACCAGCATGGCACATGTATACTTATGTAACTTACCTGCACATTGCGCACATGTACCATAAAACCTAAAGTATAATAATAATAATTTTAAAAAAAAGAAAAAAAAGAAAAAAGACTCCAATTCCCTCACATGGTGGATGGGGCTCCACTTGTGTTCTTTCTCACTCAGGGACCCAGTCTGCTGGAGGAGCCAATATGGAGAATTGCAGGTTGCCTTGGGCAGTGGTGAAAGCATGGCAAAGCTTGCAGTGGTCTTACAGTCTCCGCCAGAAAGTGGTTATCTGTCACTGGCCAAAACAAGTCACCTGAGTAAGTCTGACTTCAAGAGGGAAGGGAGGGGCAGCAAGTCTTGACACGCAGTAAAACAGGATACCACAAAGACCTTCTTCCATCAACTGACCAGCACCTGGTTCTTTCAGAATTCCTCCTACTCTCTGGAGCCAAATCTTTGGTTTGTTAGCTCAGACTCCACAGTGCCCCAAACAAGCTAGGAAACTCTCCTTCCATGTCTTGCCTTTTCCCTCATGAGTTATTCCCTTCTGGCATTCAATTGGTCGATGTTTATTTGAACATCTATATAAAAACTCCACTTTTAAGTGCTGTGGGTAATATAGGAGTGAGTTTCTTTTTAAGTCTCATGCTTCAAAACCCAAATATAAATCACTTTTCCCATAAAGCCTTTCTTGATGAATACACCCAATACCAAATGCTCTGAATTCCTTTACTTCTCAAATGTAACTGCCACCCTATTTAGGACACAATGCTGTTCTACAGCATTCTCTAATGTGTTTTCTGGTTGAATGTTTGTTTCTCTCACTAGATTACAAACTCAGAGTCAAAGCAGCATTTTCTATGACTGCCCTATGACCCCCATTGTCAAAACCTTGCAAAAGACCAGGCACAGAAACATTTAATCCTTTTAAAATTTAAGTGTCTAAAGCAGAAGGAACTGACTCAAATTTCAGGAAGTAGCTGTGAGGATGGGGTGGCAGGAAATGACGAAAACCTGAATACGGAACTGAAGCAGCAGCTCAGTTTCTCACTCCGAAGTGGCAGCAGCCAGAGAGGGAGTCGGTGTGGACGCGAGAAGCCGGGCGCTTAGAACAGAGGCTCACACAGGTGGAGGTGGGTACTCTGAGCCATGGGACAGTTGGGAAACACATAGTAAGAGTTGAGGAGGAACCTACCTGGCTCTTAGTCCTTGGTGATGGGCAAGGTCACCACTAGTAGGCTTTTATCCTTTTATAGCCAGAAGGCCTGGTTGTGAGTGGTTGTAGCAAATCAGCATCTGGAGATAGAAACAGAAGGGAGGGGCTTAAACCCAAGGCAAATGATTCAGGAGCCATCTAGCACCAACATCAAGCAAAGTGTTGCCTGGTTTCTGCTGACAATCTACAACCCACTCTAAGGCCTGTCTCCCCTAGGTACTGAGTTGGGAGGAGGACCACAGGAGACGAAAACAGTGTCTGCCCTTGAAGAGCATATGGTCTCAGGGAAACAAACCCACATAGGAAATGTAACAGATCAGGAAGTAGTCACTGATTAGCACTGAGTACCAAGTGCTGATGGAGCCCAAGAGACGGCATGATTGTTCTGCTGGGGCTAGTTTCTGTGTTCGTAGATCACAGAATCCCAGAATGTCAGAAATCAAGGAGACTACAGATTAGCTACGTTAACCCCTTCATTATTTTCCACTGGGGAAATCAGAGATAATTGCTGATTTGCCAAATTATTAAAGTTAGTATTTCTTAATCGCCTGGTCTGGTACCTGGCAAATGAGTACCTACTCTGTTTGTATCCCTTGTGATGGTCCCTCAGAGGCTTAGTCACCAAGCTGGGATGACAGCCAGGGCTTCTGACTCCCAGTCCTGTACTTTGATGCAGGAGGTCAGCATTGCAACAAGGCCTCACCAGATTACTCTCTGGTTCTCACCTCTAGATAGCACTTCTTACCTCTCTGGTTTCTAGTCAATAGGTCAAGAATATTAGATAAATTGTCTCTATTTCAGAAACTTTTTATTTCAAAAATGGGTGAATGGGAGGGTCAGGCTGAGGCCTCAGAGGAGCCACAGGAAGGAGGTTGGGACCATCAGTCCTCATTGCTTCCTTATTGCTCATGACTATTTCAGAAACTTCTCCATTCCAGTTTTCTGTGTGACAGTCCTTTTGTTGCACAGCAGCCCGGGAGCCAGGGGATGAGAAGCAGAGGGGTAGTAAGGATGCAGGATTCTAAGTCTTGTTTTGCTGTCTCCACCCGCATCAGGGAAAGCCGAGCTGCTTTCAGCCGTGACTCACGGCTGACTCGGTCAATATCTGTCCGGTGTCCCCTTAGCATCTCTTTAACTGATTTACCCAGACTTCCCCTGGGCTGGTTTTTAAGGGGTTGCTCAATGGAGAAGATGGAGTTTTCAAGTGGAAATAGAAAACTGGAGAATCTGAAGGCCTAGGTAGGTAGAGACAGGAGAACCTGAGGAGTGGTTGTAAAGGGACTCTTTGGAGACAATGGAGAGCATGGGGAAGGTCTCCAATGGGATGTGGTGTCTGAGGACAGAAGGGTTGCCAGCTAGCAAGTGCTGCCAGGGTCAAGAAGTCTCAGTGGCGACCACAGCAGATGAGCATTTTCTGTTGTTACTTCTTCACACCAAGATCCACAGATGCAGAGCAACTGTGCTGCTCTTCCTTCTGCACAGTCCGGAAGGCCGACTAGAACACTGGGAATGCCCTAGCAGAATAAGTTTGGCACCCTTCCAAGCTAGTGTTCTCTAAATATTTCTGCAACATTTATTTAGTTGATAAAAATTGAATACCTCTTAATGTTCAAAATCAGATTTATTACATATTATTCTTTTTTCTTTTCTACGATAAATTGTCAACTTGAAAACATGCTATTTTTTGAATTACTTTTCTTTAGCAATTAATTGAACCATTTTTTAAAAATTGAGTAATAACTGACTTATTCCCAGCAAATAATGCTTTCCCAATGCATTGTTCCATGTGGAAATTTCAGCCGACTGTCCCTGCTGACCTTACACAGCTGTGAGGTGACCAGACTCAGTATGGATGTGGGACAACACTTGGACCAGAGGCTGGAAAAATTCTCAGTATAGTTCAGCAGGTTGTAAAGAGGGATGTAGATGTTCACTTTGTGAGAAGCAGAACCAATTTGTATTTCAACAGCGACAAAGGAATCATATATAGAAACCTGAGTGAAATGAGGCCATAATTCTAGGGATATTATAGCACCCCTCATTGCCAACCACCTTCAGCCACTGCCTGGCTGGCCTCGGGACACAAGTGAACAATTCCAGCAATTTTGACTCATGGGTTACCTAGTGTTACCCACACCCATGATGACTTCTCTCTAGCCCCAGGTGGGCCCAGGCCACATCAGTTCATCTTGAATAAAGTCCCATCTCTCATCTTGTAACTGAGCAGAAAAGCCTTCCTACAACTCCCATTTGCTTTGCTTCATTTTCTATTTTCTTCTAAGAAAAAAAAATGGCAGGAAATATTGGGCTGCTATATTTTGACTTCAGCATTCCTATTTTCCCTCCTCTTGGTCCTTTTTTGTCCCTAATTATTCCCATCTCCGGTCTCTCTCAGATGTGGAAGTCTGTAGTGGGCCATGATGTGTCTGTTTCCGTGGAGACCCAGGGTGATGATTGGGACACAGATCCTGACTTTGTGGTGAGTTTGGAAGTAGTTTTGCTTGGACAGTGCAGAGGGTGGGGTGGGGAGGGCATATAGGCCACTCTGTGACCTTTGAGGATGCTTGGAAAAGGGCCTTTTAGGACTGAGACAGCCCTCATACTGGGACTAATTGGTAGGACAATTGGCTGTCACCTGTGGGGCATGCATGATACCTGGTATCAGGGATGAAAGGAGACAGGTGTGGGCGAGTTTGCCAGTGTGATTGACAGGCCATGTCAGGCTATACTGAAGGTGAGAAGCAGGTGAACCTGGGTCTCCCCTGGCCCATGATCCAGGATTCAAGCTGGACATGTGTAACTGGGGGATTAAAAAGCTGTAGGAGACCAGATGGGGTAGGCATGAAGTATGCAGAGGAGGAATGGAGGTTTCAGAGCTCACTAATTTAATTCTTTGTGTTTTCTTGTTTGTTTGTTTTTTGAGACAGTCTCACTCTGTCGCCCTGGCTGGAGTGCAGTGGTGCAATCTCGGCTCACTGCAACCTCTGCCTCCCAGGTTCAAGCGATTCTCCTACCTCAGCCTCCCGAGTAGTCCCTGTAGCTGGGACTACAGGTGCATGCCACCACACCTGGCTAATTTTTGTATTTTTTTAGTAGAGATGGGGTTTCACCATGTTGGCCAAGCTAGTCTTGAGCTCCTGACCTCAAGAGATCCACTCGCCTAGGCCTCCTAAAATGCTAGGATTACAGGCATAAGCCACTACGCATGGCCTCACCGGTTTAATTCTTACATGGGGTCAGGATGGGATAAATATAGAGGGGATGTGAATAAAGACCCAGACTGAAGAAGGCAGTGGACACGGGACATGCAGGGCATGTGTCAGTTGGGTGACCCTTCTCAATGTGGCACATTTCTTGCCGTCATGTATTACTGCGTGCTGTTGTTTGCAGAATGACATCTCTGAAAAGGAGCAACGATGGGGAGCCAAGACCATCGAGGGCTCTGGACGCACAGAACACATCAAGTAGGTGCCAAAAGGACTGGGGAAAAGGAAGGGGGTTATGGGAAGAGCCCAAAGAAAACTCAGAGACTTGGGGGAAGATGAGGGAGGAAAAGGATAGGGTAGTTCATGTCTATGTATTATTGTGTTTGTTTTTTTCTATAGTCTGTTCCTGTGTGTACCTGTGTGTGTCATTGCGTATTTCCATTTTATGTCTCTCCTCTTACCCTCCTCAACACTATTATCTGTCTTTTATACCTAACAACTCTACTATTTCCCCAAGTGGGTCTATTGGATTAACTGCCTCCCTTCCTTTAGTAAGGCATGAGAGATTCATAGAGGAAGTGGCCCAAATACTAAGGTCCTCTCTATCTATCTACCTGGCAATCATCTATCTCCTATCTATCTCTTCAGATAAATGTAAATATATATTTAGAATTCAGGGTGACTTCCTTCAGATGAACTAAGAACAATTCAGTAAAATGTCAAGGTGAAGAACTCAGAATAAATGCTATAAAAAGAGGCCACTTCAGCTCCCATACCTGGCCCAAATAACTTTTAAAATACAGATTTGTACTTAGCTATTTGACAGAAGTTGGAAGCCATGAATGGTAATATGAAGAAATGTAACACTTGGAAAACCTGTTGATAAAAACTATTTTGGCAACGATGTTCAGGGATCTTTAAGATTATAGCCCCATATGCATTTTACCAGAAACAAACAAACAAACAAAACCCTCTGATACCAGAAGATAAAAGGAACTTACAGACATATCCAGGGGTTTCTGTGGGATATGTCATACATTCAGCCTGAGAGATCCCCTCCTCTCTTCCATGGATGATTCAGGATCATCTAACCAGGACCATCTGCTTTGGATAGTATCAGAATGTCAAACATTAGTAGCAAGGTAGACACAATAAATAGTGTAACAAGCAAAAATTCAACAACTACACACAAAATGGCAAGATTAATACAGTTTTAAGCTCCATTTTTAACTCCCCCCACCGTACCCTAAAAGCAGGGTTTTTACCTCTAGATTTTAAAAAGTGTCAGTGGATGACCACATTGCACAAGCAACACACTGTGAAAGCCTGGCACAAGTTTCTACAACTGGATGACAGTACCGCATTGTTTAATCAGAAATAAATGGTTTCGGCCAGGTGTGGTGGCTCATGCTTGTAATCCCAAAACTGTGGGAGGCCGAGGCAGGAAGATCACTTGAGGTCAGGAGTTCAAGACCAGCTTGGGCAACATGATGAAACCCTGTGTCTACTAAAAATACAAAAATTAGCCGGGCATGGTGGCGGGCACCTGTAATCCCAGCTACTCAGGAGGCCGAAGCACGAGTCTATTGAACCCAGGAGGCACAGGTTGCATAGAGCTGAGATTGCACCACTGCACTCCAGCCAGGGTGATAGAGCGAGACTCGGTCTCAATAAATAAATAAATAAATAAATAAATGGTTTCAATTAAGTAGCTATAATGAATATTATTCTTAAACCACGCCATTCTGGAAAAAGATTGAAACAATGGAACAGGGTCATTCAGGAAGCTTCTGTGATACCCCTCTATAGACTCATAGATCAAAAAAAAAAAAAAAAAAACCACAAGACCCTTTTCCTTTTCTGAATAAAGACCACTCAACGCTGGTATTCTGGGAATTGTCCAGATGAGGATGCACACTTCATACCTTTTTTCTCCCAGTGCCTGTTTCATATATAGGAGGTAGGAATACAATATTTTAAGGAAGTCTCCTAAATTCCTGCCATAATCTTATGGAAAGAGCTTGAATTTGGATATCAGATAGATTTAGATTCAATTCCTAACTCTGCCACTCTTAGCAATGTGAACTCGGTCACATAACTTTTTTGAACCTCAGCTTATTTATCAAACGGGGATAAGAATAGCAACCCTAGCTTTGCACAGTGGTGATATTGTAGCCAATGAGGTTTATCTGAGGTGTGAGTATTGCTAATTGAAAACTTTTCCCAACACTCTGCCATGACGACTTGCAATATAGTAGGCATTGGCAAAAAAAAAAAAAAAAAAAAAAAGCAAGCAACCCTCATAAAAAAATGAAATAACTTAAAAAAAAATAGCCACCCTGAAGATGTATAGTTAGAGTTCAATGGGATAGCCAATGTCTAATGCAGTACTTAGCACTTCTGAGCAGCTCAGTGATGTTATTTTTGTTTCCTGTTAATATAGGTTAGTTTAATCAGATTTCCTTTCTAAAATCTAACAAACGTGTAAACAGACAACAGCCCTTTTTTCTCCTAAGTGGTGTTTACCTGGACTGTTGTATTGTGCAACTCCTGTACACAGATCACTCTGACTGGTGCTGCCTGGAGTGGTACAACATAGTGACCCTGCACATTTCCTTGTTAACCTAACTGAATCTATCAGATAGAATAAACAATGGAGATATTGACAAAAAAAGCTCGCTCATCTCCCATTTACCCAGGTTATCAAGGAGTAAAAGCCTAGTATCTGCTGGTAACAGGCCAGGTGGCTTTAGACAAGTCCCTTTTCCTCTCTGATTCTCATTTTGCCCATCTGGATCAAAAAGACCTCTAGAGGACTTTCCAGTAGTAAGTCTTCACTATTTGGGGATTCCGTCTCGTTAGTGTGGGCTAAGCCAGTCTTTAACATCTGATGGGAATCACCATGGTCCTTGGAAAGGAGAGGGAAATTGGAGAGGAGAACAGTAGCTGTAGATGCTAACACTGACAGATCCCAAAATGAAAAAAGAAAAAACAAACAAACAAAACAAAACAAAACAGTAGCTGTAGAGCTGAGACGACTAAAAGCAGGAAAAGGAAGTGATTGTAGTTCTTACTAATCTTACTACCTTCCCCACACCGTGATGTCTCTTTTTAGGTCTGTCTTGAATAAATTTAGTTTGGATAGTAATTTGGTAATTCAGTGAATAACTCAAATGGTCCTATGCCTCCCTTATCTGTTCTGTAAAGGAACTGCCTGGTTTTCAAGAACTATGACCCTTCTCTCCACCTTCTTTTCTCCACTCTTGCCCATTCATTCTCAAGACTCAAGGGTGTCTTTTCCCTTGACCAGGTTGTTTATTTTCAAATCTGTCACAGACTGATACTTTTGCAAAATAAAATAAAACTGAGTTTCTGGAAAAATAAATGGTTAAAAATAACATAGACAATACAAACACAGTTTTTATTTTTAAATTCAACAGAAATAAAATCACAATGTTGTCAGGCATGCTAGTCTGTGCCTATAGACCCAGCTACCCAGGAGGCTGAGGCAGGAGGATCACTTGAGTCCAGTAGTTCTGGGCTATAGTGCTCTATGCTGATTGGGTCTCCACACTGAATTCTGAATCAATATAGTGACCTCCCACCTCCCAGGAGCAGGGGACCATAGGTTGCCTAAGAAGGGGTGAACTTGCCCAGGTCAGAAATGGAGCAGGTCAGAACTCCAGTGCTGATCAGTAGTGGGACTGTGTCTGTGAGTAGCCACTGCACTCCAGCCTGGGCTACAGTGAGACCCCATTTCTAAAAAAGAAAAAGAAAAAGAATAAAATCACTATGTCAAATTGCTATAAAAGTTTCTAAACACATATTCTCAATTTTTATTCTTATTTCCCTGTGAAACAGAAACAGTTCAGCTTGTGGACCACACACTGAGTGGCACTGCTCTGGAATAATCTTTCAGCGCTTCCTGGAACCTGTCTGGCCTTTAGATTAAATCTTTACTGAGCTATAACCATAGGATGTCTGCCTCAGTGGCCCTGTCCTTTTTCTTGTGCCCTGACATTTTATAGCAAGTGGAAATAAAGAATGGTGTAATGCCAAGAGTATAGAAATAGAATTCTGGAGCTCTAGGGACTGATTCCAGCTCTGCTGTAAAAGGGCTCATGATGCTGAGGAGAGTAATAATATTTTAGCATCCTATCTTGATTTCCAGTGTGACTGGAGATTATAGTACCATCCCTGTTTACCTCACAGGGGTACTGGGAAGAGCCATGGCTATAACTTAAGAATAATGGCTAACATTTATTAAGCTATTATATGTCATGCAAAACACTGAGTACTTCTTAAAAACAATCTTATATCATAGATGACATTGGCATCCTGATTTCACAGAAAAGTGAATGGATATATTAATGTTTAGCAATTTGTCCAAGGATACAGAGATACAGGTTGAGCATCCTTAATCCAAAAATTCAAAATCTAAAATGTTCCAAAATCTAAAATTTTTGAAAACCCACATGATACCACAAGTAGAAAATTCCACACCTGACTACATGTGATGGGTCGCAGTCAAAATTAAGGTGCACAACAGTTTTTTCAGCGTCCCCAAGGGAAAAATAAAGTTACCTTCATTTATTTATTTCTTCTTTAATATCTTCCTTAATATAGTGTATATGACACATAAATGAATTTCCTGTTTACACATGGGTCTCATCCCCAAGATATCTCATTATGTATATGCAAATATTCCAAAATCTGAAAAAAATCCTGAATCCAAAACACTTCTGGTCTCAAGCATTTGGGATGAGGGATACTCAGCCTGTAGTAATTTGAATTCAGCTCAGTCTGACTCCATGGGCTGAAATCTTAACCAATATATTGTTTTTGTCTAATAAACATAATATCGTCATGTCCATAATTCTTTTGTTGAAATGAAATGCAAATTCCCATGAGCTAAGCTATTGCCATTCCCTAAGGCTGCTTGCTATTCTGTTTACAGTGACAAAGTACTTGATAAGTTGGCCTTAATAATACTACAATCACTTCATAAACAAACCTCTTTATGAGTGCCCAAAGTCTCTTTCATTTAATGTTTTCGTCACTTTATTATTTTTCAAAAATTAACTTTGTTTTTTTTGAGGCAGAGTTTCGCTCTGTCATCCAGGCTGGAGTGCAGTGGTACGATCTTGGCTCACTGAAACCTCCGCCTCTGCCTCCCAGCTTCAAGTGATTCTCCTACCTCAGCTTCCTGAGTAGCTGGGATTACAGGCATGTGCCACCTCGCCCAGCTAATTTGTGTATTTTTAGTAGAGGCGGGGTTTCACCATGTTGGCCAGGCTGGTCTTGAACTCCTGACCTCAAGTGATCCACCTGCCTCAGCCTCCTACAGTGCTGGGATTACAGGTGTAAGCCACTATGCCCAGGCAAAAATTAACTTTATTGATAGCTAATCATTATAAGCAAATAGTTCAATGAGTTTTGACTATATATATAATATAACCACCATGCAATCAAGATATAGAATGTATCTATTACCATGAAAATTTCCCTGCACCTCTTTGCAGTCAATACACCCCGTACTGATCTTTTTGTCACTATAGATTAGTTTTGTCTGGCATAGAATTTCATGCAAACAGAATAATAAAGAATGTATTGTTTTGTGTTGTCTTCTTTCAGCATAATGTTTTCCAGATTTATCCATGGTATTGTGTATATAAGTCTTTTGTTCTTTTATATTGTCAAGTAGTATCCCATTGTATGGATATGTCACAGTTTGATTATTCATTATCCTGTCAATAGACATTTGGATTATTGACAATTTGGATCTATTACAAATGAAACTGTCATGGGCATTTGGGTACAAATCTTTTTGTTGACATATCCTTATTTCTCTTGGGAAATTGCCAGAAGTAGAATTGCTGAGTCATATAATAAGTGTATGTTAAACATTTTGAGAGACTCTCAAACTCTTTTCCAAAGGGAATTTACCCTCTTTCATTCCTACCAGTAATGTGTGGGTTTCAGATGCTCCACATTTTTGTCAACATTTGTTATTGTTAGTATTTTTAAATTTAGTTGAGTGCAGTGGCTCATGCCTGTAATTCCAGCACTTTAGGAGGCCAAGGCAGGAGGATGACTTGAGCCCAGGAGTTCAAGACCATCTGGACAACGTGGAGAGATTCTGAGTCTGCAAAAAAATTAAAAATTGGCTGGGTGTGGGGATGCTCACCTGTATTCTGAGCTATTCGGGAGGCTGAGGCAGGAGAAGCACTTGAGCCCAGGGGGTTGAGGCTGCAGTGAGCCATGTTTGCCCCACTGCACTCCAGCCTGGGTGACAGACTGAGATCTTCTCTAAAAGACAAACAAAACAAAACAACAACAACAACAACAACAACAAAACCAACTTAACCACTCTTTTAAGTTAATTTGAATTTCTCTGATGACCAGTTTTATTGAGTATATTTTCATTTGCCATTCATATATCTTCATATATCTTCTTTATGAAGTATCTGTTCACATCTTTTTCTCACTTTTAAAGTGAGTTGTTTGTCTTTTTATTAAGTTGCTGAAAGTTCTTCATATATTCTGGATGTAAGTCTTTTGTGAAATATGTGTTTTATAAGTGTATTCTCCCAGAACATAACTTGCTTTTTCACTTTATTGATTGATTGATTGATTGAGATGGAGTCTTGCTCTGTTGCCCAGGCTGGAGTGCAGTGACATGATCTCAGCTCACTGCAACCTCTGCCTCCTGGGTTCAAGCGATTCTGCTGCTTTGGCCTCCTGAGTAACTGGGACTCAGGCGCCCGCCACCACGCCCGGCTAATTTTTGTATTTTTGGTAGAGACGGAGTTTCACCATAGTGGCTAGGCTGGTCTCGAGCTCCTGATCATGTGATCCACCCGCCTCGACCTCGCAAAGTGCTGAGATTACAGGCGTGAGCCACCGCGCTTGGCCACTTTTTCATTTTACTAATGGCATCTTTTTAAGAGCAAAAGATCTTAATCTGATGAAGTCTAATTTATTGAAAAAAAAGTTTATGGGGCTAATGCTTTATATGTCTAAGAAATATTTACCTACCCCAAAGTTGTGAAGACTTTCTTTGATGTTTTGTCCTAAAGGACTTACAGTTTTAGCTTTTACATTTAAGTCTATGATCCATTTCAAGTAGACTTTTCTGTGCAGTGTGAGGTCAAGATTGAGGTTCATTTTTTTCCATGTGATTATTTAGTTTTTCACCACTATTAAAAGAGTATCCTGTTCCCATTGACTTACCTGGCATCTTTGACCACACACGTGGATCTATTTCTGGACTCTATTCTGTTCTGTTGATCTATTTTCTACCCTGACAGCATACCGTACTGCACTGATTATTGTAGCTTTATAAGTCAAGAAATCATGTAGTCCTCAACTTTGCTCTCCTTTAAAAAAAAAAAAGAAACAAAAGATTTTACTATTCCAGGACTTTACATTTTCACATAAATTTTACAATTCACTAGTCAATTCCTACAAGAACGCCTGTTCAGATTTTGTTTGGGATTGCATTGAATCTATAGATCATTTTAGAGAGAATTGACATCTTAATGATATTGAGTTTTCCAATCCATGAACATGGGCTATCTCTCCATTTATTTAGGTCTTCTTTAGTATTTTCAGAAATATTTTTTAGTGTTTAGGTCTTGCACATACTTTAAGTTTATCCTAAAATGTTTCATATTATTTCATGTATTTATATTTAACTTTCAGTTTCCAAATGTTTATGGCCATTATGTAAAAATACAATTGATTTTTATATAATGACCTTGTATCCTGTGACCTTGCCAAATGCACAATGCTTTAGTAGCTTTTTTTGTGTGAATTATTTAGGATTTTCTACATACATGATCAGGTCATCTGTGAATAAAAACCTTATATTCTGAGTCACTCACATTTGTGCTTTTAGTTTTGTAATAAAAAACAAACACAGATTGAGGAATGAGTCATCTTTGAGGTGCTACATTTTGCTTTGTTCACATAAACTGCATTGCTTTACCAATCCAAAGTCTTTTAAAACTTAAATTGGATATCTGAGAGTTAACATGTCAAAAGTTTCTTAGGCACAACACAGCATATTGAATTGGAATTTTTTGTTTTCCTCTCTATCTCTTCCAGCTGTCCTCTATCTCCATACATTAAACATCTTTGTGTCCTCAGAGCCTAACAGTACCTCACACTTTAAAGTTTTTTAGTTAGTAGTTATCAAATGAAGGAATGACATAATGAAGACCTGTTTAGGCCGGGCATGGTGGCTCACGCCTGTAATCCCAGCACTTTGGGAGGCCAAGGCAAGAGGATCACTTGAGGTCAGGAGTTTGAGACCAGCCTGGCCAACGTGGTGAAACACTGTCTCTATTAAAAATACAAAATCTAGCTGGGCATGACATGCATGCCTATAATCCCAGCTACTCTGGAGGCTGAGGCAAGAGAATCGCTTGAACCCGGGAGGCAGAGATTGCAGTGAGCTGAGATCATGCCACTGCACTCCAGCCTGCGCGACAGAGCGAGATTCTGTCTTGGTAATAATAATAATAATAATAAGAAGAAGAAGAAGAAGAAGAAGAAGAATAACCTGTTTAGAATGACTTCAGCTATAACCTAAAGAAGTCTGTTTTCTTTGGGCCTCAACAATTTCATTCAAATTATATCATCTGTTGGTATGATCCCCTGACTAGTTTTTCTGTTATCCTTTAGATGAATATTCCTGAGTATCATTTTCTAATCCCTTTTAAAAACTTGTTTTAACTATAATATAGTTATAACCCATTTAACAAGTATTATATTCATTAAAAAATTGCAGATTTTTTCCATTTGAAAGTAAATTTTGGCCCCATTTTCTTCATCTTTCATCTGAATACTTCAGTTGGATTCTTCCAGTGCTGGATTCTTCCAGCACTTGGCTTAATTTCATCTGGTTCGTAGCCAGCTTTCTAAAATTAACTGTGGCTAAAGCTGAGAAGACTTTTTTAAAAGACCTTTAGTGGAATTATCTACTAAAGGCCACCACATGGATCTATTCTTCCATAAAAGAAGACAATTTCTGCTGTGAGACAGCCATTCTACGTATAACCAATGTGTCTGGTTGTCCTGAGCTGATAAAGTCCCAGCTCACCATCTAACATCACTATCTCAATACCCTAACCCCTCATTGCTTGCTGCAGAAAGTCAAATTTCTTATTTAGGGTTCTCTTGCCCAAATGTTTCCAAGAATCCCCGGATCCTTATATGTGTCCAAATAACAGATCTGATTGTCACATGGGGCTGAGCTATCACTTCATATCCTCAGGCCAAAGAGGTTGGCCAAGATGGCTTTCTGCCCTCTTAATTGTTGCAGTTACCTTTCATGGTAAAGATGGAAGTGGGTGTGAAGTAAGAAAAAGAATGCCTTTTTTTGGTGGTGCTTTCTCTTAGGGATAGAGGTGTCCCTTCAAATCAAGATAATTTGAGGCTTAAAGTGTTATGGCAATTATTGTGAGTGGATTTTGTTAGTTAGTTTTCATTAGTCCTTAGTTTTCTCAGGTATTATCAGCCTGGGGGGAAGGGGCAGAAGATCTTAATTCATGACCAAAAAGCATAAAAAATACTACTAATGTTTAAATAAATTTCCCCAATTCTGTGTTTTTATAAGCATTATTTTTAATGACTTCCTAGTACACTAGTGAAAGGTAGTATTTCAATTTATTGAACTATTATCCAACCATTGGTCATATAGATTGTTTCTTAGTTATTGCTATTATATACGATGCTTCAATGAGTATCATTTAGACATTAAGGACATTAAGCTTTGCCATATTTAAAATCATTTGCCTGATGTAGACTCCTAAAACTAGAATGTGTAGGTCCAATGGTATGTGAATATTTTTCTGCTTTTTGAGACACATCCTCTGATTGATAGAAAGCAGATCCATTCAGAAAAGAAAATAACTTTCCAGTTATCAGAATATAGGTGTCATTGTCCTCTAATATTGAAGAACATGAAAAATGGGACTAAAGATCAGAAGGTTATTTTAGTGAGCAAAATAACAGACTAGAGGAAATATTATTGGCCTATGGAGAGTTTAAATCAGGCTATAGTATGCAGGCTAGACTGATCTTTTACTTCTAGACCCATCGCTAGTATATTTTGGGGGCCCAGGTTATTACTGAAAATAAACAGGACAGACTTCAAGACTTCCATTTTTCTGGGAAGATGGGTTTGTTGATCTCCCTGGGATAGATATAGATGAGCCTTTGTCATGTGGTTTCTTCCAGCATCCACCAGCTGAGGAACAAAGTTTCAGCGGAGCATGATGTTCTTAAGAAGAAAGAGATGGAGTCAGGGCCCAAAGCATCCCATGGCTATGGAGGACGGTTTGGAGTAGAAAGAGACCGAATGGACAAGGTAAGTTGAAAGGGAAAGATTTGCTTTAAAAAAATACATTAAAAAATTGATATATTATATATACTTATATATTTTGTAAATATGTATAAATAATTATATATAATTATATACCTCTGTAATAAGAGCCAATTATATATAAGTATATATAATTGACTCTATAATAAATAATTGGCTCTATAATAATTGGCTATAAAATAATTGGCTCTATAAGAGCCAATTGTATATAAGTATATAATTATATAAGTATATATTTATTATATATACTTATATATTTTATGTATGTTATAATAAATATAATATAATATATTTTATATATGCTCATATATAACTATCTATATGAGTATATATAAAATATAATATATAAACTATATATAAGTATATATAAAATATTATATATATTATATATTAATTATAGTATATAATATTAATATTACATATTATTAATATATAATGTGTAATATAATGTATTAATAATGTAGATTATATGTTATATGATATATAATATATAATATAGATATAATATATTATATATACTTATATATAGTATCTGTTATATATAAGTATATAGTTACATATAAGTATTATATATAAGTATATAATTAATATATTATATATTAATACATTATATATTATATACTTATATATTTATAAATATATATTATTAATATATGCAACATAATTATAAGTAAATGTAAATATATAAATTTATATTATATGTATATTTTAATATATTATAAGTATATGATATATTTATATTATAAATATATAGTTTATTCATAAATATATAGTATATAATATTTAAGTATATATAAAATATTTCACTAAAACACCCAGATACTTTTGTTCTAGATCAAAATATATATTTTTTGACTCATTTATTGGTTCATGAGTTAAAACTTATTCAAAAGTACAGTATTCATTTGGTCTCTAAAATATAATGTCCACATATTATTTGTATCAATTTTTTCTGATCTCAACACATAAGATATACATGGCAGAAAATAAAAGCCAAGATATTGGAACTGCTGGCCTGTTGTAGCCCCAACCACACTGCAACTCCTAGACCAAGAAGACAGGAAACACAAGTGGAGAAGGAAAAAATATGTTTTAAAATCATTTGCTGCTTTTAAATGTTTATGTATTATGTCTATGTTGCAACTTCTCTTTATTATTTTCTTTACTGTGTATTTAGTGATTTTTTTTGTATATATGTCCTACATTACATGTTGTATAAAGCTCAGAGTTCACTTCTGAACTTTGATGGCCATACAGGAGCAAAGATCTAGAACAAAATCACTGGCTCTCCTAGTGAAATATTCCATCCTGGCTATGGCGTCCGGTCAGTCCCCTTGGTCTTTCCTCCACACTACCCCACACTACGCTCTGTTCTGCTGCACAGTGCTCTTGTTTCAGCTCTTTTTGTTTCTGGTTTAAACACTGCTCTGTCTACCTAGTCTCTATCCCCTGGTTCCCAGCCCATCCTATGGGAGTGTTCAGAATGAAGGATTCCTAATGGTATTAAAGAAGAACAGGGATGAGCAGGTCTCCAGAAAAAGTCATCTTGCTCTCCCATCTCATATTCCTTGGCACCACTGTCAGAGGCCATAGATCTGACCCAGAATGGAATTTCTTACATGCCTACATCCCACTCCATCTCTGTATTTATTTTTTTAAGGTCATTTTTATCTTTTCACTCACTCCATCCTTGATTTTTCTCAGAGTGCAGTGGGCCATGAGTATGTTGCTGAGGTGGAGAAGCACTCTTCTCAGACGGATGCTGCCAAAGGCTTTGGGGGCAAGTACGGAGTTGAGAGGGAGAGGACAGACAAGGTAAGTGACCACTCTGTCTCTCAACCACTCACCTCCAGTCATGTGAAGTTGCCCACACTCACTCCTGGATGGAGGCACATGCTTCTTTGTTGAAAGACAGGACAGTGGATGCTGTGAGGACCTGACACCATCACAAAGATACCTCCCTCAGCAAGTTCCTTGGTGCCAGTGTTGGAAGCCACATGCTGAGCTGAAAGACAGTGATTCAAATAAGGAGAAGACTTTCAAACTGTGTGTTTGAATGAATAATTCCTCAAGCCACTGGTTTTTATTATACTCATATGCATGAAGATAGAACAGAGAATCGTCTAAGCTCTTCTTTTGGCTTAACATCAGAACCTTATAAATACTCATGCCGTTTAGGAAAACAGAGTCATCAGTTTAAATATTATTGCCATGGAAGCAGATAATCCAGTTAAACAACTAATTAGGGTTACTATTTACAGAATTTAGCGTCAATCTATGAAGTCCAGATATCTTTAAAGACTCCTTTGTACAAAACAAAACAAAATGTTGTTTTAAAGAGAAAAAAAAGTACCGTATGATTACAATATCATATTGTTGACAGGAGAGTAAGATTGATAACTCATTGATGTTTTTAGTTCCATGCCTTGTTAGGTCGGATTCTTTGAACTCATTTTTTATGGCGCAGAATGGTGTCTCCTGCCCTGCAGCTGCACAGAGAGAGGACATCTCCTTCACAGTTAGCTGAGATTTTTTCTTTGTTTTTACCAACGGTTAATTAGGTGGACATGAATCCTTAAAGCTAAAGATTGGAAGCTAAGGCAGCTAAGTTCTAGAACTTAATTGTTTGCATCATGGGGGGTAAAACCATGAAAAACAAAACCAGGAAAGTTTAAAACATACTGCAAAGCTAAGGGAAGATGTAGAAGGCAATAGTAGAATATGGAGCATGCAATGTTCTAGAATCAGGATGGAATTCCCTGTTCCATCTTGGCACCACTCTTGCCTGCCTTTGCTTAATCTCCGATTCTTACATCTTTTGCTCACAAGCCACAAATGGAATCACCCAGTCAGTGTGTCATGTAAATCAAGAAACAATACATATTAATTAGTTTTTAATATGCAAAAACCCAGACTTGCTTAGATACCCATAGTTCCTGAGCCAGATGGAGAACAAAGCTCCAAAACTCTGCGGTAATGTTGGGTATCTGGGCAACATGTCCAGTCCCAGAGCCAGCTAGGATCCAGACTCTCCTGGTTGCAGTTATCCCACCAAAATCCACATATTTGTGTTGCCATTATTGAGTAATGAAAGAGAAGAGGCACAGCATTATCAACTGGGAATAGGGTAATGTCTCTTCATGAGCAGAGTGCTTTATACTTTACAAGGCACTTTTCTAGGTATCACATTTCACCTTTGTGAGGATTCGTTAGGAAGAAAAGCACTAAGTTAGCGAATGAACCTAAGTAGACACTTTACCTTGTCCCATTTAGTTCTCATGATATCCCAAATGAAGAGGGATCATTTCTCTCATTTTACAGTCGAGGTAGATAAGGCAGGCATGCCTCTCCTGATTTTGTATTAAAAGAGACTGGGGCTTAGTAATATAAAGGAATGTGCCTAAACTTCAACAACTATAAATAGGGGATGTAGGGTTTGAACCTAAAACTGTCTGTGTCCAGGGCCTATGTTCATTGCTCTGTAGTATCCTGTGTCCATACCAGCCTGTTTCTACATTAAACACCCATACTCAGCCTGAAGCCCCTACAAACTACCTCTGGGGCTGGCTGGGAGTAAGGTGAGGTTAGGAAGGGGAAAACCTGTCAGCTCTGACTCTAACCAATTCTCTCTCCTCTTCTCTGTAGTCAGCAGTCGGCTTTGATTATAAAGGAGAAGTGGAGAAGCACACATCTCAGAAAGGCAAGGACACTGTACTTCACTCAGCCTCAGCAATCTGACTGGCAGGCTCTTCTGCTAAGACTTTATCTTCCAACAGTTGTCATCAGCTTTTTAACTTCCATGACCCAGCTCACCACTATTTTATTTACTTTTTGTTCATTTGTTTGTTTTTGAGACAGGGTCTTGCACTGTCACCCAGGCGGGAGTGCAGTGGCACAATCACGGGTCACTGCAGCTTTGACTTCCTGGGCTCAAGCGATCCTCCCACCTCAGCGTTCTGAGTAGCTGTGACTACAGGTGTGCACCACCATGCCTGGCTAATTTTTTATTCTTTGTAGAGATGGAGTCTCACTATGTTGCCCAGGCAGTGTCGAACTTTTTGGCTCAAGTGATTCTCCCCTTTCACCCTCTCAAAGCGCTGGGATTACAGGCATGAGCCACCGCACCCAGCGCTATTTTATATACTTTTTTATTTTTTTTGAGAGGGAGTCTCGCTCTGTCACCCAGGCTAGAGTGCAGTGGCGCTATCGTGGCTCACTGCAAGCCCTGCATCCTGGGTTCACGCCATTTTCCTGCCTCAGCCTCCCGAGTAGCTAGGACTACAGGCGACTGCCACCACGCCTGGCTAATTTTTTTTTGTATTTTTAGTAGAGATGGGGTTTCACTGTGTTAGCCAAGATGGTCTCGATCTCCTGACCTCGTGATCCACCCGTCTCGGCCTCCCAAAGTGCTGGGATTATAGGTGAGAGCCACCGTGCCCGGCCCTATTTTATATGCTTTTTAAACCCAGCGTGTACTTGCTTCTCTTTTTCTCCATGATCACTTTCTATAATATTGATTAAGTTTTTTTTTTTTTTTTTTTGAGACGGAGTCTGGCTCTGTCGCCCAGGCTGGAGTGCAGTGGCGCAATCTCGGCTCACTGCAAGTTCCGCCTCCCGGGTCCATGCCATTCTCCTGCCTTAGCCTCCCGAGTAGCTGAGACTACAGACGCCCGCCACTACGCAGGGCTAATTTTTGTATTTTTAGGGAGATGGGGTTTCACCGTGTTAGCCAGGATGGTCTCGATCTCCTGACCTCGTAATCCGCCTGCCTCGGCCCCCCAAAGTGCTAGGATTACAGGCTTGAGCCACTGCACCCGGCCATATCGATCCAGTTTTTGAATCCCTCTTTTTTCTCTAATGGATTGAAAATAAGGTATTCTATTCCTTTTTTTTAGAAGGTTATTCCTGAATTTTAACATGCATCTTTGACTTAAATTTAAAATTAATCACAATCTCTTCCTGAGTATAACAGAAACATAGAATATTTTAACTACATTCTTTTTAACCAACCATATTGTTGTTGTTCAGTATATTGGTTCCATCTTATTCCGTCTTATTATTGATTCCATCTTATAAACCCCACAAAAATGAATCATTATTATTACTTAGTAAATGCTTATTTAAATTGACCAAGGTATTTACCTATTTCCTAGCTCGACATTGCTTATTGTATTTCATTGTTTCACCTTTGTGTCTTCTATTTCCTTCTTGCTAAAATATTCCATTGATAATTCTTTTAATGTCTATGAAAGAACTTTCAGTCTTTGAAAAATGTCTTTATGTTGCATCATTCTTCATTTTTTATTTTCCCTTCATCACTTTGAAGATCTTATTTCATTGTCTCTCTCTTGTGTCAGACTATCATTCCTGAGTAGGTAACATGTCTTATATCTCTGGGTTTTTTTTTAATTAAAGGTTTTCTTTTGGTCTCTGATATTCTTCACTATTATTAGGGTGTGTCTGGATGTTAGATCTACTTTTATTATCCTATATGGGACTTACTGCCCTTTTTCAACCTCAGATGTGACTTTCATTATAGGAAGTTCTCAGGAATTTTCTCTTTGAATAATACCTCTTCTCTCTTCTCTTTATGTCCCTGTGCCGCATTCTGGGTTATTCCTTTAGATCTAGGTTAAGTTCACTAATTCTCCCTTTAGCTGTATTTCATTATTGTTTAAGCTGTCCATTACGTTTTAAACTTTCTTTCAAATATCTTCCCTTCCCTTCCTTTCCCTTCCCTTCCCTGCCCTGCCCTGCCCTCCCCTCCCCTTCCCTTGCCTTCCCTCTCTTTTTTTAGATAAAGTCTCGTTATGTTGCCCAGGCTGGCCTCAAACTCCTGGGCTGAAGTGATCCTTCTGCCTTGGCCTCCCAAAGTGCTGGGATTACAGGCATGAGCCACCACATCAGATATTTTCATTTCTGAAGTTTCTTTTGGTTCTATTGCACATCTGCTGATTCATTTTCCATAAGACATTATGGTTTCATTACGGTTCCCTGTGCCTCTTCTTTAAGCTGTTTAATTATTTTAAACATGTACTTTGCCGTTTCTTTCATATTTTATATTATTTGCAGTTCTTGGCTGTGCTATTTCTTCTGACTAATCTGCTGTTCCTCATGGTTATTTATTTCCTTGATGGTTTGTAATCTTTGTTTATACACTTATTTTAGTGAAGAAGAGGGATATTTGTTTTATGAGAATTTCATGTGCCCTGGGTTTAGTAAGTACCTCATCCAGGGAAATATTGCCTCTACTTCTGGCTCAACTCTAGAGGTCTTAATAGTAATGCACATTTTTTTTCCTTTATTGTTATTTTTTCCCATGGAGTTCAAGTCTTTCTGGTTTTTAAGTTGGTTATGGTATGTTGTGCTTTTCAAGGAATTTGTTCATTCTGTCTGTGTTGTCAGGTTTATTGGCATAAATTCATTTATAATATTTTCTTCTTTTTAACTTCTGTAAGATTTCTAGTGATATGAAATGCCTATTTTCATTTCTGATCTTACTTATTTGTGTTTTTTCTCTTTTTAATTATTCTTACTAGAAGTTCATCAATTTTATTACTCTTTCCAAAGAACAAGCTTTTGGCTTTGCTAATTTTCTCTATAGTTTACCTGTTTTAAAAAATGTATTGGTTTCTGCTCTTATCTTTATTATGTTTTTCTTCTACTTAGTATTGATTTAGTTTGTTCTTTTTCTAGCCTCTTAAGGTAGAAACTTAGGTAATTGATTTTAAGCCTTCCTTTACTATATGGGCACTTAAAAAGCTATACATTTCCCTCTGAACACTATGTTCATTTGCTACAAACATTTGCTACATTCATCAAATATTATATGTGTTTTAATTTTCATTCATCACAAACCCATGGTCCCAGCTATTCAGGGGACTAATGTGGGAGGATCACTTGAGCCCAGGAGGTTGAGGCTGTAGCAAGCCATGATTGTGCCACTACATTTCAGCCTGGGCAACAGAGTGAGACCCTGTCTCAGAAAAACAACAACAACAACAAAAAAAAAAAAAGAAATCATTCAGTTAAAAATATTTTCTTATTTCCCTTGTAATTTCTTCTTTGACACATGTATTATTTAAAAGCAGTTATTGATTTTCTGAGTATCAGGAAAATTTTCTAGATAATTTTATTGGTATTGACTTCTACTTTAATTCTATTGTGATCAGAATATGATCTCTAATATTTCAGTCTTTTGAAATGTACTGAGACTTACTGTCTTAGAGACTTATGGAATGGCACATGGTCTATTTGGTCAATGTTCTATATGCATGAAAAAAAGCATATTCTGTAGTTTGGGGTATAGTGTTGTGTAAGAGTCAATTAGGTCTTATTAGTTGATAATGTTTGGATCTTCTATAATTTTACTGATTCGTTTTTGCCTAAAATACCTATTAATTAATGAAAGAATGGTGTTAAAATTTTCAACTACTATTACAGATTTGTCTATTTCTCTTTCTACTTCTGTCAGCTTTTGCATTGTGTGTGTGTGTGTGTGTGTGTGTGTGTGTGTGTGTGTGTGTTTGAGTCTTGCAATGTTTCTCAGGCTGGTCTCAAACTCCTGGGCTCAAGTCACCCTCCTGCGTCAGCCTTCTGAGTAGCTGGGACTACAGGCATTCACCACACCTGGTTTTTTATATTTTTCTTTTATTTGAGAGCTTCATGAATTTTGGTTCTGTGAATAGGTTTATGCCAGCATACATATTCCTGATGAAAGGTATTGTTCTTTTATCATTGGAGCATGTCTTTCTTGTCTCTTAGAATGCACTTTGTCTTGAGATCACTTTGTCTCATATTCATGCCATCTTTCTTATGCTTACTCTTTCCAAAATGTTTATTTTCCTGGATCAGTATTTAGTTAATTTCTCATCTTAGAATTCCTGCATCACGTAAGTGGAAAAAAAAAATTGTATTTGCATTCTACACTCAGATGTAGGCTTGGAGTTTCCAAGTCTCATAAGCAAATTTTCCCCCTATCAAATATTGAACAGGCTACAAGCCCCCTTCACAATTTTCCTGGGTAAATGAGTAGAATTTTTCTAGTACTCTTTTATAGGAGTGGACAGAGCTTCGTTTCTGGCTTTCTTCCCTCCTCCCCCATTCTTATATGGAAATTAGAATCACAGAGCCTCGATCCTAATCCCTATTCATTACATTTGGAATTTAAAATCTGACCAGGTGTGGTAGTTCACGCAGCACTTTCGGAGGCTGAGGTGGGTGGGTCCTTTGAGCCCAGGAGTTTAAGGCTAGCCTGGGCAACATAGTGAGATCCTATCACTACAGATTTTTTTTTTTTTTAATTAGCAAGGCATGGTGACACATGCCTGTGGTCCCAGTTACTCAGGAGGATTGCTTGACCCCAGGAGTTCAAGGTTACAGTGAGCCATGATTGTACCCTTCACTCTAGCCTGGGCAAAAGGCAAGACCCTATCTCTAAAAACAAACAAAAAATCCCCCCAAAATGTCCTTGGGTTTTCTGTGGTGTCAGTTCGTAATTATCTTCACACATACAGCTTTGATTCATCTGTTTGTCTCTGGTTTCTGGAGCCCGGATTTTTTCCCTTTCTTTTCTTCTGAGCTTCGCTTTTTTTTTTTGGAGATGGAGTCTCGCTCTGTCACCCAGGCTGGAGTGCAATGGTGCGATCTCGGCTCACTGCAGCCTCCACCTCCCATGTTCAAGTGACTTTCCTGTCTCAGCCTCCCCAGTAGCTGGGGCTACAGACACACATCACCATGCCTGGATAATTTTTGTATTTTTTAGTAGAGACAGTGTTTCCCCATTTTGGCCAGGCTGGTCTCAAATTCCTGACCTCAGGTGATCCACCTGCCTCGGCCCCTAAAGTGCTGGGATTACAGGCATGAGCACCGTGCCTGGCCTGAGCTTCACTCTTTAAAACACAATTGTTATGTTTTATCTGACATTTCTATGTGCTTACATGGGAGTAGGGGAAAGGCATACATTTCATGTATCTGCCTTTTTTTTTCCTGCAATCTCCTCACTCCCTATACTTGCCCCTTCTTGAAGAAGAAGGGAGAAAATGGAATGTTCTTCTCATCTTGGCATGGAAATGAGAGAAGAGAGGGAAAAAGTAAGCAGTATTCAATTAAAAGACTACTTAAGACATGGCTTCTCTTTAATTCCCCTGTATTCAAGCCCTGCTTTTTTCCCAGGCCCCTAACACTCTGTACCCATTCCTGCTGACCTCTCTTCTCCAGCGCTTCCCTTTGTGCTGGAGCCTAAGGGTGGGCTCTCATGACTGCTCCTTCGACCACAGATTACTCTCGTGGCTTTGGTGGCCGGTACGGGGTGGAGAAGGATAAACGGGACAAAGCAGCTCTGGGATATGACTACAAGGGAGAGACGGAGAAACACGAGTCCCAGCGAGGTGAGTTGGGTTTGGAAGGGGGGAAGGTCACAGATAGCACAGGGCTCTCCTTCCTTCCTTTCTGGAAGCTCACCCGGGGGCCCCAGAATACAGAGGGGCAGATGTGCAGAGCAGGGGGTGCCAGGGCAGTAAGCACATGTGTGGGGACTGGTGGTGGTAGTGAGGGGAGAGAGGAGAGATGGAGAGGAAAACAGAAGGATTAAGAGCAGGGCCTAGGAGGGAAGTGAGAGAGAAGGGGGCGTTGAGGAAGGAATGAGGACAGACAGGCTGGGTGATGGTCAAAAGATGGTTTGCCATGAGTCTTAGAGGGATCTCTGCTGTCTTCACAGAAGATAAAGAGGTTTACTGCTTCCCTGGAACCCATAGGGATGGCTGGAGTGCTCTATTTTTTCCTATTTCTTTTACATTTTTCCTTATCTATTGCTTTCTGCTTTCCATGTTTCCCTACTTCCATCTTTGTCTTCTCCATTCGCTCCCAGATTTTTTCCCCATCTGTTTCCCTCTCTTCCCATCCATGCCTCCCTCTATCCTCTGATTCTCACATTTCCTCCTACATCTGTTTTCCACATTCCTGTTTTTCTTCCCACTGATTCTTCTCACCACCCATTCCCAGTATTTTGATCTCCTATAACTCAGAACTTTCTGTCCTGCAGATTATGCCAAGGGCTTTGGTGGCCAGTATGGAATCCAGAAGGACCGAGTGGATAAGGTAAAGCACCAGAACACCAATGTCTTAAGAAGAGTTCCCTAAGTTTAGGAAAGTGTGCAGAGAAGAGTGTGAAGAAGGCTGGGAGAGGGAGGGGACGGTGGTGCTGGGCACACAGAGCCTGTCCTGCTGGCGTCCTGCACTCCCCACTGACTGCCCTCAGCGTCTAAGGGGCACGTCTTCCAAAGCCTGAGCTTTGAGGACAGTGGGAGAGGCATAAAGAGACACAGATAAACCACAGGGAAAGGTCTCATTGGACTAGAAATTGTATTGATTTCTTGGCATTGCTTAACCCAATCTTAAGTCTCTTCCTACCCCATGCCATTGTCCTCCCTACTCTAGTTCCTCCTCATGCATTGGCCAGGGGCCCTGCTACATTCTAGGCAACTGGGCTTGGAGATATGAGATTCTAAGGTCACTGAGCTGCCGAAAGGGGGAGCTGAACTCAGCAGTTAAGAACTTTTTTACCCCCTCTCTACCACAAAACAACACTGGAACATGCTGTCCAGCTGTTGAGCATCCAATAGTTAGGGATACCTCCTATAGTGACCCCCAACCCCCAATACCGCCTCCAGGTCACCACTACCCTTGCCCCTCTCCCACAACACACGTGCTGTTCTCCTGCCTGCAGAGCGCTGTTGGCTTCAATGAAATGGAGGCCCCGACCACAGCTTATAAGAAGACGACGCCCATAGAAGCCGGTGAGGCTTAGTGATTCACTCTCCATGCACCTCACTTCCTTCTCCCTCATTCTTTTTCTTCCCCAGACTATATCCTCCATGCCTTTAACTACCTAGATTAGCTGAGTTAGACCTGATCCCTATCCTCATATTCCCAGATTCTGTCTTTCCTAGAAAAACCAGGTAAGGCGGAGCTCACGCCTGTAATCCCAGCACTTTGGGACGCTAAAGTGGGAGGATTGCTTGAGCTCAGGAATTTAAGAACAGCTTGGACAACATGGGGAAACCCCATCTCTATAAAAAAATACAAAAATTAGCCAGGCATGGTGGTGAGCACCTATAATCCCAGCTACTTGGGAGGCTGAGGCAGGAGAATCGCTTGAACCCAGGAGGCGGAAGTTGGAGTGAGCTGAGATCATGCCACTGAACTCCAGCCTGCGTGACAGAGTGAGATGAAAGAAAGAAAGAAAGAGAGAGACAGAGTGAGAGAGGAGAGAGAGAAGGAAAGAAAGAAAGAGGAAGAAAGAAGGAAAGAAAGAAGAAGAAAGAAAGAAAGAAGGAAAAGAAAGAAAGAGAAAGAAAGAAAGAAGGAAAGAAACTCAAGTGGATAGACAGAGTGACATCGGAGAAGGAATTGGAGGCAGAGAACTTGGGACAGGTGTGGGGTGGCGTGGGAACATTGGTGGGGAACCACTTGGGAAGGACACACAGGGATAGGAGCTTCGGATGGGGTTGAGGATGAGTGGTGGCTCGAAGAAGGCATACAGATTTATGGAATATGTACAGGGGAGGATGCTGGTTGGAAGCCCAGAGTTTACAATTTAGAAAGGACACAAGTCAGCTGGGAATGGTGGCTCACACCTGTAATCCCAGCACTTTGGGAGGCTGAAGTAGGATAATCACTTGAACCCAAGAGTTCAAAATGAGGCTGGGCAACACAGCAAGATCCCCTCTCTACAAAAAATACAAAAATTAGCCAGGTGTGGTGGTGCGCACCTGTGGTCCCAACTACTCCAGAGGCTGAGGTAGGAGGATTGCTTGAGCCTGGGAGGTTGAGGCTGCAGTGTCCCATGTCTGTACCACTGCACTCCAGCCTGGGCTGAGACCCTGTCTCAAGAAAAAAAAAAAAAAAAAAAAAAAAAGACACGAGTCTTAGGTCGTATAGCCTGGCTTTATAAAAATCCAGGCTTCAGGGCTATGCCATCCTCCTATTATCCCCTTGTTCCTCTATCAATACCTCTTTACCTTCCTGTCCCACAAATCCCTCCTCCTGGATATTTAACTGATTCCCCTTCTTCCTTCAAGTGCCACGCCCTTCCCCACCCTCCAATCCAAGACAACCCTAATTTTTCTTGCCTGTGTCTGCAGCTTCTAGTGGTGCCCGTGGGCTGAAGGCGAAATTTGAGTCCATGGCTGAGGAGAAGAGGAAGCGAGAGGAAGAGGAGAAGGCACAGCAGGTGGCCAGGAGGCAACAGGAGCGAAAGGCTGTGACAAAGATGAGCCCTGAGGCTCCACAGCCAGTGATAGCTATGGAAGAGGCAGCAGTACCGGCCCCACTGCCCAAGAAAATCTCCTCAGAGGTGAGCGCCTGGCCCTCTGGGATCCATATCCAGGATATCTTGCCCAGACAGGAGCCTAAGGGGTCCAAACCATTGGCAGAAAATAAGGCAAAGGCCTCCCCTGGGTTAGGCAAGGTCTGTTGTCTCTGTCTTTAGAAGACTTCAGTCTGACTGTAATTGGACCTCCCATCAGAATGTTAGAAAAAACCCTCAAGATTTACATAGTACAACAGAAAGCAAGTCACCAGCCAGCACAGCCAATTATTGCTGTAGGAACTATGAGGAAGGGGCCGTCACTTCAGGTTGGAGCCCATCTTGAGGGATGAGTTCCATTTGAATTGGCAGAGAGTGGGAGAGGGTGTTCCTGGTAAATGTAATGGTGAAGACATGCATGGTGTGGTGGTTCATGCCTGTAATCCTAGCACTTGGGAAGGCCAAGGTGAGAGGATCACTTGAAGCCAGGAGTTCTAGACCAACCTGGGCAACATAGTAAGACCCTATCTCTATAAAAACAATTAAAAAATTAGCTGGGCATTGTGGTGCCTGCCTATAGTCCCAGCTACTTGGGAGGCTTAGAGAGGAGGATCGTTTGAGCCCAAGAGTTTGAGGCTACAGTGAGCTATGATCTCACCACTGTTGCTCTAGCCAGGGCAGCAGAGTGAGACCCTGTCTCAAAAAATATATAAAATAAAATAAAAAGAATGAAGATGGGCCGAGCATGGTGGCTTACGCCTGTAATCCCAGCACTTTGGGAGGCCAAGGCAGCCAGATCACGAAGTCAGGAGGTCAGGAGTTCAAGACCAGCCTGACCAACATAGTGAAACCCTGTCTCTACTAAAAATACAAAAATTAGCCAGGCATAGTGGCACGTGCCTGTAATCCCAGCTTCTCAGGAGGCTGAGGCAGGAGAATCGCTTGAACCCAGGAGGCGGAAGTTGCAATGAGCTGAGATCACGCCACTGCACTCCAGCCTGGGCTACAGAGCGAGAGTCAATCTCAAAAAAAAAAAAAAGAGTGAAGATGGAGGCTTGCTTACTTGAGAGATGCTTCATACTCCACAGGCCTGGCCTCCAGCTGGGACTCCTCCATCATCAGAGTCTGAGCCTGTGAGAACCAGCAGGGAACACCCAGTGCCCTTGCTGCCCATTAGGCAGACTCTCCCGGAGGTGAGCAAACCCCCAAAGATTCTCTGCTCCCACCCCATCTCCTCGAGTCTTAGGAAGGTGGGCTGTGCAGGGTGGCCAACCATCCTGGTTTGCCTTGCACTGTTCTGCTGTTAGCACTGAAGACCTTGCCTTCTGGGAAACTACTCTGTCCTGGGCAAACTAGGAGAGATGATTATCCTAGCTGTGGTAGCTCAACAATGTGCTTTTGCTTCAATGTTTTCTTGGTCTCCCAAAGAATCTGACTTGTTTTCTACTTCCCTCCCCTCACACCTTTTACATTCTCTTCCCATTGTCTCTGGAATGTGTTTTGGGTGGGTGGGTGTGGGAGGAGATTGAAGAATGAAGATGGATGAAAGGCTGTGTTCCCCGGGAGAGGCTGTTAGATGGAGGCAAGGGTGGAGGGGAGAAGAGGCAGGGTGGTGAAGGGGAGGGGGGTCTTATCAGTCCTCCATTGAGTCCTTCTGGAAAGTGGAAGTCACAGTGCTCCGCACTGTCTCTTCTCAGGACAATGAGGAGCCCCCAGCTCTGCCCCCTAGGACTCTGGAAGGCCTCCAGGTGGAGGAAGAGCCAGTGTACGAAGCAGAGCCTGAGCCCGAGCCTGAGAATGACTATGAGGATGTTGAGGAGATGGACAGGCATGAGCAGGAGGATGAACCAGAGGGGGACTATGAGGAGGTGCTCGAGCCTGAAGATTCTTCTTTTTCTTCTGCTCTGGCTGGTAAGTGATGGGAGAAGAAGCAGGAGAATTTGGTCATGTCCAGGGGAGGGTAAGAGGAAGAAGAATTTCTCCATTGCCCCAGTAGGATCTTTCTCTGTTTGCCTTCTTCATGTTGATGATACCATGTTGTTTTTCTCATTATGCAGGATCTTCAGGCTGCCCGGCTGGGACTGGGGCTCTGGGGATCTCAGCTGTGGCTCTATATGATTACCAAGGAGGTAGGTTGGGAGTGGCCTGAGGAGCCTGGTACCTGGAGGCCCCTGATATAAGACAGGGGGACATATGAAAAGCGAGATTCATGTCTGACCATTCTAACATCCCCTCAACTTTCTCCCCAGAGGGAAGTGATGAGCTTTCCTTTGATCCGGACGATGTAATCACTGACATTGAGATGGTGGACGAGGGCTGGTGGCGGGGACGTTGCCATGGCCACTTTGGACTCTTCCCTGCAAATTATGTCAAGCTTTTGGAGTGACAAGAGCTCACTGTCTACTGCAACTGTGCCATGTCCAAAGTGGCTCTGCCTCCTTTCCCTCCCTATTCCTGCTGCAAATGTCTAACCAGATGAGGTTCTGGACAGACTTCCCTCTCCCGCTTCATTAAGGGCTTGGGGCAGAGACAGCATGGGGAAGGAGGTCTCCTTCCCCAAGAGTCCTTTCTATCCTGGATGAGCTCATGGACATTTCTCTTGTGTTCCTGCCTCCTTCCCCATGAACACCTCTCTGCCACCCCAACCTCTGCCCTCCTCCTCTGTGAGCTCTGGGCTTCCCGGTTTGTTTACCGGGGAAAGTACGTCTAGATTGTGTGGTTTGCCTGGTTGTGCTATTTGCCCACTTTCCTTCCCTGAAGAAATATCTCTGAACCTTCTTTCTGTTCAGTCCTAAAATTCGAAATAAAGTGAGACTATGGTTCACCTGTATGCTGAGGTATATATTACTTTTTGTGTGGCCCTCATGGCCCCAAATCTTAAGGCTCCAACCTTTCCTCTTCCAGGCATATCCAGGAGACCTTCTCTTATCACTGCCAATTC
Source organism: Pongo pygmaeus (assembly GCF_028885625.2). Taxonomy (NCBI): domain Eukaryota; kingdom Metazoa; phylum Chordata; class Mammalia; order Primates; family Hominidae; genus Pongo; species Pongo pygmaeus. The sequence continues at coordinate 54,382,413 of NC_085930.1, read as the reverse complement.
CCCTGCACCCTAGATGTCAAAGGCTAGGCCTTTTCCTTAGGCTGAACTTTTTTTTTTTTTTTTTGAGAAGGAGTTTTGCTCTGTCACCCAGGCTGGGGTGCCACAGAGTGATCTCAGCTCACTGCAGCCTCCACTTCCCGGGTTCAAGAGATTCTCCTGCCTCAGCCTCCCAAGTAGCTGTGACTACAGGTGTGCACCACCATGCCTGGCTAATTTTTGTATTTTTAGTAGAGATGGGGCTTCCCCATGTTGGCCAGGTTGATCTTGAACTCCTGACCTCAGGTGATCGCCCCCCTTAGCCTCCCAAAGTGCTGGGATTCCAGGCATAAGCCACTGCACCTGGCCTCCTTAGGCTGCATTTTAAACCCAGTCCAAAACAGATCAGCTTGAGCAATGGCTGGGCATAGTGGTGTGGGCCTATAGTCCCAGCTACTCAGTAGTCTGAGGTGGGAGAATCACCTGAGCCTGGGAAGTCAAAGTCAAGGTTTCAGTGAGCTGTGATCACACCACTGCACTCCAGCCTGGGCGACAGAGTGAGACCCTGTCTCAAAAAAAAAAACAAAGAAAAGATGGAGAAGGCATTGGGATCGAGGAGGAGATAGAATGAGTTGCTAAGACCCACAGTTAGTTGCTCCAGGGCTTCATAGAGTTGGTGAGATGCCCAGCAGGGTGTCCAAGGGAGAGAATTCAGCCATGGGTTCATAGTTTCTGTTTCTGGTTGGGCCAGTAAAGCCCCTTTCTCATTCCTCTTTTCTGCTTATCACTAGAGACAGAAACTAAAAACCATGGCTTCAGGCTGCTAAAAGCCTAAAACAAAACAAAACAGAACAACAACACAATAAGGCAGGTTGGACAAGTTTGGTCTCAAGCTTGTGCTCTGGTCTTTCTTCATGATACACACTTGGTTTCAGCGACTTCTATGCCTGTGAATCACACATCTGTCTCTAGACCTAACTTATCAGATTCACCCAATTAGCCTTTCAGAGTGCAAAGCAGCTTTTATTTTCTCTTCTAGAGACGTTGATGTTTCTAGTATACAGATGTCAGTCACCACAGATATACTCAATCTCATTCTTCATTTCAATTTGATTTGACATCACACATAAACCAGACTTTTATAGTGATTTTCGTGACACATCTTCAAATTCCACCTTGCTTTTCACTTCTTCCTTTGTTGTGAGATAGAAACTTCTTTTCCAGACTCTTATGCTACTAAGGCAGCAAGGTCCTCTCTGGCCCAGTTCTACAGACCTCAGCCTCCATATTCGGCTGATCTCTACTCTGGACTGCCTTTCTTGGTGATGATACTCACCAAGGGCTCTGCCCATAGACATCTTCCCTCCCTGTGTACACAGTCCCTCTTTGCTCCCCTTAGCTGTTTCTAAATCTAAAGCCACATCTAGCTGTCTTGCCTCTGTCAGGTAACACTCGCTGTTCATGCTGTTCACTCCAGCTTCCTCTCACAAATCATTTCTGTCTAATCCATAGTCTCTCTGAAAGGTTTGGTGCCACTGCCCTCTCACTATGAAGTGTGCTTGTCTTATTGAAGCTCGTGCTTCAGTACGGCTCTGAAGGCAGCAACTGGAGGGGGAGAGTGCGGCTGGAAGTGTGCAACCCACAAAGCAGTTGTGGGCAGTGCCACTCTCCTGAACCAAGGCTTCCCCAACTCACCCGGTTTGGGAAGGGAAAGCCTTCTGCCCTCTGCCTTTCTCTATGTAGCACCTTATTTCTCCTCCATCCGTCCATAGCCCCTGATTTTCTTCTCCATTGGTCTATAGTTTCCCTTTCTATTTCTATTAAAATCACAAACCCAGAGTGGACTTTAGGAGCTTTTATCCTCCATGTAGGAAGGACTAGATTCAAAACACGTCGAACTACCACCTGGACAACTCTCTTCCTTCCTTCCCACTGCAGTGTTAGCTTCTTTCCAGTTACTCATCTTCACGGAATAAAACCTTAGGTCACACCCTAGTCATATTTTTAGAAAAGGGTGCCTTATATACAAATATGAAATACAAACCAAAGGATGGGATTAGGAAAAATAGAGTGACATTACCAAATAGTACCGAGTGGCATATTACGATGAAAAGATGAGCATATTTCTGGTCTGGGACTTGCTCTACTGCCTTCTCGACTCTTTTCAGAGGTTTCACCTACTTCATCTACACCAGCTCTGAGCCATGTTTAGAGAGAACCCAGGAAATAAAAGCACCCAGATTGACTAGATTGTTTCTTTTGTTGGCTAAATTCTTTATCCTCTCTTTCCCTTCAATGCCTGTCCTTTTCTTTTCCTATTTCCCACTTGCTTGAGGACTGCTAGGACTGCCGGGAAAATGACACCAATTACAGTGAGATGAATATAAACACAAGGCTAATAACTCAACGCTCCTGGCTTCAGGCATAACCAAAGAGAGCTGAAAGGATACATTCTTGTGTGTGGCTGAAGGACATGAAGCCATACCAAACAAATCATTTCCTTCTGGTTCCCAGCTTAAAATCACCACATGTCTAAAACCTATTTCATAAATAAAGAGCTGCATTAAATCATAACTATTGTGGATAGCTATGTGCGATAAGATTTTGCTGTACTAAAAAATAAGCATATCCTAACTTATTGTCACTAGTATGACATCCTTCAGGGATTTTCAATGGGGAGCCATTTTGCTCCCCGACATTTAGCAGTGTCTGGTGACATTTTTGATTGTTGCCACTGTGGGGGTGCTACTGCCATTTAATGGATAGGCCAAGGATGCTGCCAAGTATCCTGTAGTACACAGAACAGTCCCTTGCAACAAAGAATTATCCAGTTCAGGCAGGGCGCAGTGGCTCACACCTGTAATCTCAGCACTTTGGAAGGCCAAGGCGGGCGAGTCACCTGAGGTCAGGAGTTTGAGACCAGCCTGAACAACATGGAGAAACCCCGTCTCTACTAAAAATACTACTAAAAATACAAAATTAGCCAGGCAGGTAATCCCAGCTACTCGGGAGGCTGAGGCAGGAGAATTGCTTGAACCCAGGAGGCAGAGGTTGCGGTGAGCCGAGATCATGTCATTGCGCTCCAGCCTGGACAACAAGAGTGAAACTCCATCCCCTCCCCACCTAGAAAAAAAAAAAAAAAGAATTATCCATTTAAAAATGTCAATAGTTCCAAGGCTAGGAAGCCCTGCTTTAGGGGATGCCAGTTTCTACTGTGTCTTTTTCTCTTTTACTTTTGTTCTTATGAATATTCACTGTTTGATACCAAAAATAGCAGTATCATCCATTTTTGTCAGACTGAAAACATGACCAGAAATATGGATGGGTAGGAGCAATTTCAGGGAACCATTATGTTCGCATGTCTTCCTCTCCAAGACCCCAATGGGGTACCCAAGTGGTGTCTAGGAGCTGGTGACTGGCGCCATAGGAACTGCAGTGGGCCTTGTATGGACTTTGCCAAAGGTGTGGTCTCCCTGGGCTGCCCTATGCATTCTGGCATGACGCTGAGGTTGGCATTATGTATTGAGGTCATTTCAGATAGCACAGGGTGGCCCAGGGCCATGCCTATGTTCTGCCAAACTCAGAACATAATTTTCAGAAGAAAAAAATCTTGACCCTTAAATCATTATTAAAATATTACAAAGTAAGTTGGTGACTTTTTGTCCTAATGTTCTCCATAAATATGGTGTCTCGTTTGGACTCCCCATCTATCAAGGCTTTCCTGCTATATGTTGCCAAGATTCTAACAACAGACTCTGTGATCCCATTTCTGCCCCTCATGTTTTGGCCTGTGGTGTCTTCAAGGCTGCTATGCTCAGCCAGGGGCTCTCCTATGTCAGGCTGTGTTAGGACTACCCTGGCCTAGAGGCAGTAGAATAACCAAAATGAGCCCTGGACTTGACCATCAAAACAGACCCAGCTCCAGAGCCTCCAGCTTTGTTCCCTTCACCCTGCGTTCCCTGGGGAGTAACTCTCTGCACCTTAGTCCCATCTTGCATTTCCTGTCCCATAAATTTGAAAATGCTTTGTGAACTAAAAAGCCCATGTAAAAGCACAGGCCTGTACTGGTTATGGAATTTCGTGCTCTCTCATCGCTTAAGAAACTGGGTCGGTCTTCCAAATGGCCTCAAATTACTTATTTTCTTCTCAGACCAATCTATTTTAGAAAGAAAGAAAAAAGAAAAGAAAAGAAAAAAGGAAACAAGTCATCAATGTGGCACTATGGTACAAGACATGGCTTAGGAAATTCTTAGGCCTTGTGCTGAGGTTTCGAAGGACATTGCGTGTTCCAATACACCCCGATAAGCAAATAGGCAGTTTACACAAGGGAGTCCTCAAAACCACACTCTGTCCTACTTCAGGAACTCCGAGAAGAAATTCAAGAAGGATGCATCGAGTGGCATCTGAATTTTTAGGAGACGTATCTTCCTCGTGGTCTGACTCTAAAGGTGGAGACTAAGCTCTCTCGGGCCTGCTCACGGGGCTGACACATGCTGGTCAAAAGAATCGGGTCAGTTTTGTGCTCTACAATGTTGAAAGGACAGGACTTCAGGTGCTCAGACATGGAGGTGACTTCATTAAACTCCCAGCTCTTGATTTTGGAGAAAAGGCTGCTGAACTGCCAGATCTGTTGAGAAAGATAGAAGTTCAAAGGTGAATATAGGGGCATTACCCTCTGGCTGGCTTTATTTGGGCACTATAAGGAAATATCCTCCTGGTCTTCATATTCTTAGACTCCAGGGTGTTTAGTGGCTCCTGCAGACATTTGGTAGCCCCTTCTCCAGCATCCAATTCCTAGTTCCCCCTGCCAACCAATAATCTTCCCAAGCAGCCCTGTAGTTGTGAGAATCACTAACACCAATCAGCATATTGACACACACTCTCCCTTGCTCCTCCACCAGCAAGTGATTAATTTTAAAGTAGATGCACAGTTCAAATCAGGACAATTAGTACCAGTGCAACTCTTATTCCAGAACTTTTGTTGGAGATACCAAAAAGCAGATTCTCTTTTTCTTTCTCTACTTGAACTGCAAAGCTGAAGTCCTAGGAGGTATCAGCAATCACCAGAGACCACCGAGTGAGAACTATGTTACAATGTAGCCATTATTGAGGAAGTAGAGGTAAAAAATAGAAAGAAGAGATGTCATTTGGGGGCATTTTTTGAGCTGTTAGATCAAGCCTTACCTGAAGCCATTACCTTTAGACTTTTTAGTTACATAGGCCAATAAATTCCCTTTATTGTTTATGCCACTTTAGGTTGATTTTCTATTGCTTGAAATTAAAGTATTGTAACTCATAAGAGTCTCACTAGAATGGGAACCCCATAGGAGAATTCTATGAGTTCTGAAATATCCTCTGATCTTTCCACCTGGGATGTGATGGCAAAGTCACCGTTTTCAAGTCTGGTTATATGAGTAGGCATAGCCTAATACTCTTTCAATCTGACTACTTCACCTACAGTTTCTTGTCCTTGTTGCTATGTAGGAAAAGTGGATTTTTTGAGATCTTAGAACTGTTTCCCTTTTTACTTTAAAAATCTATTCTAATGTGAGTATCCTTTAGCCCCAACTAAATTTTCTTTATTTCTTTCTGCAAGGAAATTAGCTTGTCCCAAACAATATCTGAGAGTTGTCAGCCATCATTGAATTGGGGACAAACTTGAGCCAAAAAATAATGGGATTTCTAGTATCTAAATTAAATTATTTACATCAGATTTTAGGCGTTTTTAGACAATACTATCCCTGAAGGCAGTGTGTTAGTCTTCATTCATGTTTCTTCCTAATACGTGCTTGGTTGGCAATCAGTGTTTATTTAACACTTGAATGCAGGCATGTATACAAGAGAGAGTCTTTTTGAGGAAGACTGCTCAGGAATAAATAATGGAAAACATACAAAATGTTTTAGACATGATCAATACAAATAGATGCAAACAACTCTAACTCCCCAATGCCAATTTGCAAATACCACATATTAGGAAGAAATTCAACAGTGAGATTATAGAATTATTGACCTAAATGGGCATCACAAATTCATGGTTCACATTACCAACATGTTTACCATGAGAAAGGATGCTACAGGCACTGGGATATGATGAATTAGGTGCCTCACTTCAGTATGGTACAAGCTGGTAGAAATTATAATACAGTTAAACAAACATGACCTATTGGGGAAAAGGAACAAGGTATTTCTGAAGGGAAAGGTTCTTTGATTTATAGAGCAGAGTGTTTTTTGAACACTTAAATTAGCACTTGAACCGGGGAAATCAGTGGGCCAAATTCATTTAGAATTTCAAAATACCTTCATCAAAGGCAAAAACTGTTTTAAAAAATTAGTTGATATGGGACTGAGGAGATTTGTTGGCCTCCTCTATCAATCAGAGTCATAGCAGGGAACAGGCAGCACTCTCAGACTGGGTAATTTGAAGAGATTTTTTTTTAAAGGAATGATTTACAGACACGAGAGCAGGGTATAGGAAAGCCATGAGATACAGTGCAGTATCCAGGGTGAGTAGCTACCTAGAGAGTTATGCCCTGGGCCTGAAGGAGAAGAAGGAAGGTTGTTGGATCCCGGAGTGAGTAATTTTGTGTAGAGAGCCACCTGATAAAGCCACCTTCAGTGGAGGGATGGCACCTGCTTAAAGTGTCACAAAGGGGAGGAACCATGCAGGGTGGAAGCCAGGAGAATAGATACTTCAACCTCATTCTTCCCTTCCTGCCATCTCCTGCTGACACGCTCCATTTACGTTAGCCCCACTGGAAGCTGGAGGGTAAGGGAGCCAGCTGAGGCAATCTGTCCAGGTCAGCCTCCTGGGGGACAGACAGGGTGGAGAAGGATGGAGAATGGGTCTTGAGAGCAAACAGAAGATATTCAGCACACATACACAGATGAACAGGCACTACCCTCTGGATTGCTATTTATGTGTTTATAGGTCTGTCTTTTCTGCTAAACTGACCTCCTTGAGTCAGTCTTATTCTCAGCAACTGTTCCCGTGCCTAGCACCCTGCTTGGCACATAAAAAGCTCTTTAAGGCCAGGCGCGGTGGCTCACGCCTATAATTCCAGCACTTTGGGAGGCTGAGGCTGGTGGATCACCTGAGGTTGGGAGTTCAAGACCAGCCTGACCAACATGGAGAAACCCCGTCTCTACTAAAAATACAAAATTAGCTGGGTGTGGTAGTGCATGCCTGTAATCCCAGATACTTGGGAGGCTGAGGCAGGAGAATCGCTTGAACCTGGGACGTGGAGGTTGCGGTGAGCCAAGATCATGCCATTGCACTCCAGCCTGGGCAATAAGAGCGAAACTCCATCTCAAATAAAAAAAAAAAAGGCCTTTAAAAATATTTGTTAAGGCCAGGTGCAGTGGCTCACACCTGTAATTTCAGCACTTTCGGAGGCCGAAATGGGAGGATCACTTGAGGTCAGGAGTTCAAAACCAGCCTACACAACACAGTGAGACTCCACCTCAATTTAAAAATTAGTCAGATGTGGTGATGCACATCTGTAGTCCCAGCTACTTGGAAGACTGAGGCAAGAGGATCACTTGAGCCCAGAAGTTCAAGGCTGTGGTAAGCTATGATTGCACCACTGCACTTCTGCCTGGGCAACAGAGAGAGAACCTGTCTATAAAAAATGAAACAAAAAATTGCTGAATGAGTCAATCAATAAATGAGTGTTTACTTACCTCTCTGTGGACTCTCCAGGAGGTGCCTCCATGGGAATATCTCTTTTTCTTCCATTGCAAAAGGACCATTCCTCTCTCTTGTAACAAAGTGGCACAGATATTCCTCATCAACACAGACACCTGGGAAAGCTGGGCCAGGCTGACGCTGTCCAAGAACCCAGCAATGTACTTCAAAATCTCCAGGGGCAGGCTGGTTAAAGAATTCTGGCTTTTTCCTCCATGACCCAAAAGATGGTTGTTCTTCCTTCCCTCGCTCAGCTCTGGAGCAACCTCCGGCTTAATGGCAAAGGTCTTGAGCTCCTGGCTATAGATTACTTTTGCCTTTTGCCCTGGGGGACGGAAATGGTTTTGAACAAATGTACATCCCAAGTAGGCGAGGGGGCATCGATGCTGGAACCAGCCATTGAGACATGACTGAATGTCTGTGTGGACATTCTTGAAGTGCAGGGGAAACTCATCCCTCCTGAAGAATTTGTTGCAAGTGAAAGTGAAGGCAGAGCTGCTTTTGTTGTGTCTCCTGGTCACACACTCGCTGTGGAGCTCCACGTGGAGTCCCCCTGGGGTGGCAGTGGTTAGGTCAGCCAGCACTGTCCCAGAGGAAAACTGTTCTGGCTCAAAGTTGTATGTTTGTGTGGCAAAATCCATGAACAGTCCATCAATGCTTCTGGATTCAGAGATGACGTGGCCTTTGAGTTCTCTTTCCAAAGCACACTGGAGGGTGGTCTTGATGAGATCTGATTTGGGCAGGTCCTCCACAGTGATCCCCAAATCTGAAGTATCCACTGCCTTGTGTTCACTTGGCTTACAACTCAACATGGCATCTCCAAGTCGAGCTCGCTTTCCACAGTAGCTCACAGGAACTTTGAAGGTGTAAACAGTCTTAACTTCCTGAGCCTCAAGCTTGCCATAAACAAAGTCTCTCTCCTTGGGTGTACAAGCAGGCATCTGACCAAAGTGAATCAGCATCCGCCCATTGTGCACTAGATACATGTTATAGTCCTTTGCATCCACAGCTGTTTTCAGTCTTTCCAGAACACCATCCTGCCAAGGGGCAAGCCCTGTGGTTTCCATGGCTGTACGAACGTCCTGCTGCTTCTGATTTTCCTGTGGTTCTTTCTTTTGGGGAGCGCCCTCTCCTTCCACCATGTTGTTGCCACTGGAAATCTGTTCTTTCTCTGGGTCATTCTTGTTCTTGCTCTCACAGCTCGCTGATGAATTTGTTAAAGCAGAGGCTGCGTGCTCTTTGCTGAAAATATTTTCCCACTGGCCAAACTTGACCAGGTCCATCCCTTCTTTGGTTTTGGCTAGCACCTCCCGTTCTTCTTGACTTAGCTCTGCCATCTCCCCATTAGTTGCTGACAGACCATGTGGTACCAAACTGATATCCACTCCACCCACTGCTCCTCCCATTTCCTCCACACTGTTTTCACCATTCACAGTTGGTTCCTCCTCAGTAGCCTCTCTAGTTTCTGGGAAAAGTTCCACCATTTTCAAGGATCTGAAGAGGACCTTCTGGTCCTGCAGGGCCAGGGCTGTGTCCAAACACTCCTCACTGGGGGTCTCTTTCATGATATTCTCATGAAGGGTGGTTTCAGAGTCCACATTTGGCCAGCGGTTCCACTCCATGGAGCAGCAGACCACGCTGGCGGGGCACACCTGCAGGTGCTTGGCCAGTTTGTGGCGGGACATGGACAGAGGGCAGCCATATTCAGAGTTGAGGCATGGAACCTGCTCTAAAGGGCAGAGGAGCTGGTGCTCTGCCTCTTTGCACATATGGAAGGTGGCACCACAGAGCAGGTGGCAGCTTATTACCAGGCAGGAGGTGTTGGGTTCCACAGGAATGTGGCAGTGGCGGTTGAAGCATCCCTCGCAATGCCTGTGGTGCCCTGGCGGGGGCCTGCGGGCTTTCCCCTGGACACACCAAGGACAGGGGAAAGAAAACAAATGAATACTGAGGAGAAGCTCTATGCATGTCTATGACTGTTTTAATTGACATATTTCCTGTTTATACCTGCTTTTTGTAGAAACCTTGAAATATATGGAATATCACAATCCCACAATCCAGAAATAACAACTATAAGTACTTTTTAGAATTTTCCAATAGTTTATTGTATATATGTAGTAGATGTGTTTAGAATAGGAAAAAAAGAATTGAATATAATGGACTACACTGTTGACAATTGTTATTTTTGAGTTGTGGATTACAGGTTATTTATATCATATGGATAATACTATGAATACAACTTTTCATCCTGCTTTTTACCTTGCTATTAGAGCATGAAACTAGATTGTTTTATTAGTTATTCTTTACAGACTTTCTTCATAATGGCAGTGTAACATTCCGGAATACGGGTGTGCCATCATTTAATCAACTACCACCAGAGGGCGGGCTGGGAGGACAGCAGCCATGTCTGGTTTTGCTCGCATTTATGTCCCTAGCATCTAGCATGGGACCTGGACCTTTGTGGGTATTCAATGCTCGCTGAATGAAGGAATTGCTAGCCATTTAGATTATTGCTGGCTTTTTGACTATTTTATTTAAATTTTCACTTAAACTCTTTGCTCAAAAATCCTTCTCAACTGTTTTCCCCTTACTCTGTGTCAATTTCTTCCAAGTTCTGTTCAGCATCTCTGGTTTGGAAAAAAGTTGATAAATATCATCAAACCATAAGAGCAAGTCTGCTAGCTTGGGCTACAGGATAAATGAAGGAAGACCTGGACCTCTCAATGGTGAAGCTTCAATAAGCTCCTGGTGCTTACCATGGTGCCCCAATTTCTTCTTGCTTCTTAGCTCTAGGGGAAAATATGAATATAAATAATTAGTAAGAAAAGCAGTTAGGTTACCTATATTAATAGGGGCTAAAGAGACTTCACACACTGTCTCATTTAATTCCTTCCACCATCCTGGAGGTGTCTTTATCCCCATTTTTGAGTCAAGGAAACAGAAGCTTGAAGGTAAGTAACTTGTCCAAGGTCACACAGCTGCTAAGTGATGGAATCAGCTTTGTAATCCAGGCCATGCTGGCCCATGTTGTTTTCACTGACCCCCACTGCCCTCTGATAGGGCATATTACCAATCATGGGATGTGTAACTTCTGCTTCCTATAACTTTCTCCATTGTCTGCTGACAATTATCCTGGCATTCTAAACACTCTTCTACCCACAATCTGGCCTAGGTTACCTTCTAATCTTCTCTTCCACTGGGGCTTCCTGTCCACTTAGAGGTGAGCCTGACATCTAACTTTGTCTGGGGCAGTGTGTAGGTGTCTGTGAAACATCTGTAACATGCCATTTCCCCTGGTATATTCAGCTGTGCTAGAGCAGGGGTCAAAACCCCAAAGGTCCCAGAAGTTGACTGAACAGAGACTCTGGCAAGTGAAAGAGAAAATGCCCTGTCTTCAGGGAAATGAAATTTCTCAGCCCTGGTTAATTGACGCCATGTGGGAATGTGTTGCCAGACCTGGTTTTTCCAGAGACAGTGGGGATGCGGACTTCTGTGAGTGGTGATATGGTTTAGTGTTTAGAAGGCAGATCGCACGGGTTTCCACCCTGGTGCTACAAGTCAGTGGCTGTGAGACTTTGGGAAAGTTACTTCACTTCTTTGCTCATCAGTTTCCCCATCTGTAGAGAGAGGATAATAATAGTACCTATCCCATAGTGCTGCTGTAAGGAGTAAATGAGCTAAATATACATGAAACTCTTAGAACATTGCTTGTTTCACAGGAAGTGATCTATACATGTTTGCTATTATAAAGTAGTATTTTATATTTCATCACAATGCAAAATATTTTACTACATAATATATCGAAATAAAAATACTCTGAATTTTAAATGTTAACAACTAACTTAATTTAAAACAACACTCTATTTGAGCCAAGGAAAAACATGAATGCTGGCCAGATAGGATCTGTAGGTTGCCAGTTTGCAATATCTGGTCTAGAGAATTTGTAACATAATTTCAGCACTGTGTTAGTCTGTGATGGAGTGGGGAGGTTAGCATCCAAATGTCAGAAGATCCATAAGTTTAAAATTTGGCCAGGCGCAATGGCTCACACCTGTAATCTCAGCACTTTGTGAGGCTGAGGTGGGTTGATTGCTTGAGCCCAGGAGTTCAAGACCAGTCTGAGAAACATAGCGATACCCTGTCTCTACTAAAAAAAAATAAAAAAACAGTTAAAAAATTAGTGGGGCATGGTGGTGCACACCTATGGTCCCAGCTACTTGAGAGTGACGCTGACATGGGAGGATCGCTTGAGCCTGAGAGGTCGAGGCTGCAGTGAGCTGTAATGGCACCATTGCACTCCAGCCTGAGTGAGAGAGTAAGACCCTGTCTCAAAAACAAACAAACAAACAAAAAACCATTTTACTTTACTTTAGAATTTGCCAATTCATTGTGGGTAAAATTTCCCCCAACTTAAAAAAAAAAAAAAAGACATTTCAAATATCCAGAAAAGGTGAAGGAATACATACAACGAACACCAAAATATACTTTATCTAGATTCAACAATTGCTAACATTTTACCATTTTTGTGTCCTTTCTTTCTCTCCTCTCTGTCTCTCTCTCAATCTCTCCCCGCCCCCCAACCACACACACACACATACACACACACACACACACACACACACAGACACACACAGAGTTTTGGCTGAGCCACTTGAAAATAAGTTGCCAGCCGGGAGCGGTGGCTCAAGCCTGTAACCCCAACACTTTGGGAGGCCAAAGTGGGTGGATCACCTGACATCAGGAGTTCAAGTCCAGCCTAGTCAACATGGTGAAACCCGTCTCTACTAAAACTCCAAAAAAAGAAAAAAATTAACTGGGCACTGTGGCATGTGCCTGTAATCCCAGCTACTCGGGAGGCTGAGGCAGGAGAATTGTTTGAACCCAGGAAGCAGAGGTGGCAGTGAATTGAGATCGCGCCACTGCACTCCAGCCTGGGTGACAGAGCAAAACTCCATCTCAAAAAAAAAAAAAAACAAGAAAGAAAGAAAATAAGCTGCTGATATAAGACGCTTTATCCCTAAGTACTTCAGCTTGTACTTCCTGAGAATAAAGACTTATAATAATATTATCTCACCTAAGAAAACTAAAAATACTTTTCTAATATCATGTAAAATGCCTATAGTCACGTTTCTGCAGTTGTCTCCAAAATGTCTAGTATAGTTATTTTTAAATTTTTAATATTTTTATTTATTAAACATTTTTATTGATATATAATAGTTGTACATATTTTGGGGGTATATGCAATATTTTGATGCCCGTATACAATGTGGAATGATCGAATCAGGGTAATTGGGATATCCATCACCTCAAACACTTTTCTTTATGTTGGGAACATTATAATTCTTCTCTTTTAGCTTTTTTTTGACAGAGCCTTGCTCTGTTGCCCAGCCTGGAGTGCAGTGGCACATCGCAGCTCACTGAAACCTCCACCTCCTGGGTTCAAGTGATTCTTCTGCCTCAGCTTCCCAAGTAGCTGGGATTACAATCAGGTGCTACCACGCCTGGCTAATTTTTGTGTTTTTAGTAGAGACAGGGTTCCACCATGTTGGTCAGTCTAGTCTTGAACTCCTGACCTCAAGTGATCCGCCTGCCTCGGCCTCCAAAAGTGCTGGGATTACAAGTGTGAGCCACTATGCCTGGCCTCTTTCAGTTATTTTGAGATATACAATAAATTATTGTTAATTATAATTTTTCTACTGTATTATCAAATACTAGAACTTATTTCTTCTAACTGTATTTTTAAAAAATTTTTGTTGTTGTTTTTTGAGACAGAGTCTCACACTGTTGCCCAGGCTGGAGTGCAATGGCGCAATCTCGGCTCACTGCAACCTCCGCCTCCCAGGTTCAAGCGATTCTCCTGCCTCAGCCTCCCGAGTAGCTAGGATTACAGGTGCCCACCACCATGCCCAGCTAATTTTTTGTATTTTTAGTAGAGACGGGGTTTCACCATGTTGTCCAGGATGGTCTCGATCTCTTGATCTCGTGATCCGCCCGCCTCAGCCTCCCAAAGTGCTGGGATTACAGGTGTGAGCCACCATGCCCAGCCCAAAATTTTTTAATTGATACATAGTATTTGTGCATATTTATGGTGTACATGTGATATTTTCTTATATGCATATAGAATCTGTAATCATCAAGTCAGGATATTTAGGTCATCATCTCAAGTATTTATCATTTCTATGTGTTGGGAACATTTGAAGGCCTCTCTTCTAGCTATTTTGAAATATACAATACATTGTTGCTAGCTATAGTCACCCTACTCTGCTATCAAACACTAAAACTTGTTTTCTCTGTCTGTTCATATCCATTCACCAACCTCTCTTCTTCCCTCTCCTACTATCCCCTACACCCTTCCCAGCCTCTGGTAACTATCATTCACTCTCTACCTCCATGTGATCAACTTTTTTAGTTCTCACATATGAGCGAGAACATGCAATATGTGTCTTTCTATGTCTGGCTTTAAGACCTCTCATTTTTGAACAAGGATCCTTTTAATGTCAATTTGTTCCATTTGATTGCCAAGTCTTTTTAGCCTCTTTAATCTGGAACAGTCCCCCACATTTTCTTTTTCAGGAGAGACAGCCTTAAATCACAAGGAAATTATAGTCTGGTTCATTCATTTATTAGTTCCTCCACTCATTTACCCACTCAGCAAACATCTGTTGATTACCTACTACTACTTGCCAGTAAGTGAGCATAAGGATCACCTGGACGGCTTGTTAGATCCTTAAACACTATTGTTCATTAGAGTCAGCTGTGATGCTTGCTAAACCTATAGATCCGCACTGTTCAATATGACAGTCACCAGCCACATGTGGCTATTTAAATTTAATCAAAATGCAATAAAATGAATAATTCAGTTTCTCAGTCACATTAGCCACATTTCAAGTGCTCAATCGCCACGTGTGGCTAGTAGCTCCTCTTTAGGACAACACAGAATAGAACATTCCCATCTTCACAAAAAGTTCCACTGCTACAGGTGCTGGCTGTACCCCTGGACCTGAGGGAAGGATGTACTCCTGGAATTTACATGTTTAACACACTCCCCATCCGATTCTTATGCACATTAATAAATGAGAACCCTTGTTCTGGACCCCACTGGGGCTACTGAGTGTGAAAGAGGAATTACGGTAGAGTGCTCTATACTCCTAATAGCCTTAGTCAGGGGGCGGGTGAGAAGTCGCAAGCAGGAGCATCAAACAGGGTCAGGGCCCAGCAGAAGATAAACAAAGGTGTTAAAGCCAGAGAAGGAGAGGAACAGAGCAGGGTGGCTGAGAGGCTTGGACTGTGCTATGGTCTGAATGTTTGTATCCCCCCTCAAATTCATATGTGGAAATCTAATTCCCAATGTGAGGGTGTCTGGTGGTGGGGCCTTCGAGAAGTGATTACGTTAGAGGAAGCTCTGCTTACCAAGCCTCTGGTTTAATAAGACATGACCAGAGTGACTCCATCTTAAAGTGAATAGCGAGGCACTCACAAGACACCTGTAAGGTTAATACTTATGGTCTGAAAATAGCCACATCCCAAGCTGACCACCACTTATAATTACAGAATATTTATGGCCAGACAAAACTTCTCCCACCAAGCCTGCAGAGTGCTCAGATGTCCTGAGAGTGCAGCCCTTTTTACTTAAAGATAATGTTAATGAGCAAGTTGAGGTGAAAAGATAGATGGTCTTCGATAACACTGACAGCAGCTACCTTTAGTGGGCACATCTGCCCATTTCAAGTTTAATTTAGCTCCTTATAGTTTCCTTATAGTTTCTTTCTTTCTTCTTTTTTTTGGAGACACAGTCTCACTCTGTTGCTCTGTTGCCCAGGCTGGAGTGCAGTGGTGCTGTCTTGGCTCACTGCAACCTCCGCCTCCTGGGTTCAAATGATTCTCCCACCTCAACCTCCCAGTAGCTGGGATTAAAGACGCGCACCACCACGCCTGGCTAATTTAATATTTTTAGAAGAGACGCGGTTTTGCCATGTTGGCCAGGCTTGTTCCAAACTCCTGACCTCAAGGAATCTGCCTGCCTCGGGTTTCTTATAAGTAGAGACACTAACAAAAGAGGGAGCGTTCCTCCTTCTGCTGCAGATGCCCTAGTCTGTAACAGAGTAGTTTCCAACAAATGTGCTACTTTTTTTTTTTTTTTTTTTGAGATGCTCTCTCTGTTGCCCAGGCTGGAGTGCAGTGGCATGATCTTGGCTTACTGCAACCTCCATCTCCCAGGTTCAAGCAATTCTCCTGTCTCAGTCTCCCGAGTAGCTGGGACTACAGGCACGTGCCACCACACCCAGCAAACTTTTTGTGGGGGTTTCATCGTGTTAGCCAGGATAGTCTCTATCTCCTGACCTCGTGATCCACCCGCCTCGGCCTTCCGAAGTGCTGGGATTACAGGTGAAAGCCTCCGCACCCGGCAAATGTACTTCTTTCATTTGCCTCAAATCCTTTCCTGTGAGAATCCAAGAACCCACTCTTGGTGTCTGGGTCGTGACCCTCTTTTCCTGCAACATCCTTCTGGTGTCCTTTTATGGGGATGGACAATAAGAAGAGACTCCTACTCAGAAGGAAAACAGTCTGTGCAGCATCAATTGGCCGACTTTGGGTAAGTGGGGCTCATTTTAGAGTTATTAAGCTATTCCAGGGGACAAGGAGGCTTGTCCACTGCTACTTGAGTTTGAGGCCCAGGGCCCAAGGAGTTAGAAGCCCCAGGGTTTATTTGGAAAATGGATTTGGCCCTATGAGATGTTTGCCATTATCTCCTTGGGAGTAATCCACCTTGTGCTCTCTGTTGCTGGCCTGAGCGTACTGCTTCTTGTCTCCTGTCAGCTTGCTGCCTTTGTTTCACAGAAGCCCTGAGGCTGCCACGGGAAGGATGGCCCAAACAGTTTACCATTTTCTTTTTCTTTCTCGGCTGGGGTGCAATGGTGTGATTTTGGCTCACTGCAACCTCTGCTTCCTGCGTTCAAGCAATTCTCCTGCCTCAGCCTCCTGAGTAGCTAGGATTACAGGCACACACCACCACGCCCAGCTAATTTTTTTTTTTTTTTTTTTTTTTTTGAGCTGGAGTCTCGCTCTGTCACCAGGCTAGAAGGAATGTAGTGGCACAATCTTGGCTCACTGCAACCTCTGCCTTCCGGATTCAAGCGATTCTCCTGCCTCAGCCTTCCAAGTAGTTGGGACTACAGGCAAGCACCACCACACCCAGCTAATTTTTGTGTTTTTAATAGATACAGGGTTTCACCATGTTGGCCAGGATGGTCTCGATCTCTTGACCTTGTGATCTGCCCACCTCGGCCTCCCAAAGTGCTGGGATTACAGACATGAGCCACTGCACCCAGTCTAATTTTTGTATTTTTAGTAAAGACAGTGTTTCACCATGTTGGCCAGGCTGGTCTCGAACTCCTGATCTCAAGTTGTCTGCCCACCTCGGCCTCCCAAAGTGTTGGGATTACAGGCGTAAGCCACCATGCCCGGCCACCAGACAGTTTAGCTTTTACTTTCCTTGCCTCTCCTCTGACTTAATTCGCCACTTGTCTGAGGGACACTGGAAACAAGAAGTCACTCAGGATCTAGTCTTTTTGTACCTTAATTATTGGAAGAGATGGGCAATAACTTCTCCATTACTGCAGTTACAAGTTAAAGTGTGGTATTGAACAGCCATATGTGACAAGATTAGAAATGCCCTTTAAGAAAAAGCCTCTTTTATGTCTGTCCCTGCAAAAAATTAGCCCCAGAATGGAGGACAGGAGACTTTTTCTTAACAGTTTTCTCTTGTCTATGAATCAGAAGATCATCTTTCATTGGCTGGTCACGGACAGCTGGGCCCTGCTTTCTAGACCCAGAATGTCATTTTTGCCCTGAAATAGTTTTGTCAGGGGATCCCAAGTTACAGCTTGCCCACTTCCCTTGTTTGGTTCAACATCTTTTTTTTGCTGAGTTCCTTGTGGCATTGCCTCAGGCGACCATGGGTCTGCTTACCTGTTCTTATTATCTGATATGAACAAGGGGACCCTACTGGCTCCAGGACTTCCTCGCTTGGCCAAATTGGCACTAAGAATTATCTTGTCCCTTTTAGTGTAGCTCGGCTGGAGGCAGTACAATCTTGCGGACAAGGAGTGGTATTCAGCACCTTCAGTCCTGGTGGAGAACGCGGTATCTATCCTGAAGAGCTCACTGCTAGGGTGCATTGTAACCTATTAGGGAAGGGAAGGTTTAAACTGGATGGGCTTAAGATAAATTTTTTTTTTTTTTTTTTTTTTTTTTTTTTTCCGAGACGGAGTCTCGCTCTGTCACCCAGGCTGGAGTGCAGTGGCTGGATCTCGGCTCACTGAAAGCTCCGCTTCCCGGGTTCTCGCCATTCTCCTGCCTCAGCCTCCCGAGTAGCTGGGACCGCAGGCGCCCGCCACCATGCCCAGCTAATTTTTTTTTGTATTTTTAGTAGAGACAGGGTTTCACTGTGTTAGCCAGGATGGTCTCGATCAGCTGACCTCATGATCCGCCAGCCTCGGCCTCCCAAAGTGCTGGGATTACAGGCTTGAGCCACGGCGCCTGGCTGAGAAATTTTTTTTTTAAATATAACACTGGCCCCAATATCCTTTGAGAGGACCAGAGAGGTGGACCTCAGGTGTTACAGCGGCCCCTAACACTATACTTCGGCTTGATTTGTTTTGTAGAAGGGAAACTAAGTGCGGAGAAATACTCTATGTGCAGGCCTTCCTAGTGGTTAGTCAGGATAAGGATTTAAAATACGCTTGTATATGCTTGATAGAAGGAAAGAAAAATGAGGGACTAGGCATAATTCATGACCACTTATGCAAGTGCCTCCTAATCCCAGGCTTCCCCCAGCTGGTCCCGGACTCCCCACTGTAAGTTCAAGTGCTCCGGAGGAACAAAGTCAGTCTCCTAGTTCCCCAGAAGTGTCCAAAGTATTATTAACCTCTCCTAGCTATTTGGGGATGTCCGATGTCCGCCATCACCTCCTCCTTACCCTTCAAGCCCTGTCTTACATTCGTTCCCCAAAGAGCCTAGCCCCACCAGCACCACTCTCAGTGGGGCCTCTTACCAGCCGTCAAAGTTGACTCTTTGCTCTCTTCAGGAGGTGGCAGATGGTGACAGGGGCACTTTATGGGTACATGTACCCTTTTCTGTGCCTGACAGCCTTATGCCAGGGAAAATTCAGCTGGTTTTTAGAGGGTCTAGGAAAATTCATAGATGAGTTTGAGAGACTAACATTGACATATTGTAGGGAAAAGAGAGATCAGACTGTTACTGTGTTTATGTAGAAAGGGAAGACATAAGAGACTCCATTTTGAAAAAGACCTGTACTTTAAACAATTGCTTTGCTGAGATGTTGTTAATTTGTAGCTTTGCCCCAGCCACTTTGCCCCATCCTCTTTGACCCAACCTGGAGCTCACAAAAACATGTGTTGTATAAAATCAAGGTTTAAGGGATCTAGGGCTGTGCAGGACATGCCTTGTTAACAAAATGTTTACAAGCAGTATACTTGGTAAAGGTCATCGCCATTCTCTAGTCTCAATAAACTAGAGGCACAATGCACTGCGGAAAGCCGCAGGGACCTCTGCCCTTGAAAGCGAAGTATTGTCCAAGGTTTCTCCCCATGTGATAGTCTGAAATATGGCCTCATGGGATGAGAAAGCCTGACACCCGTAAAGGGTCTGTGCTGAGGTGGATTAGTAAAAGAGGAAAGCCTCTTGCCATTGGGATAGAGGAAGACCACTGTCTCCTGCCTGCCCCTGGGAACTGAATGTCTTGGTATAAAACTTGATTGTACATTTGTTCAATTCTGAGATCAGAGAAAAACCGCCCTATGGTGGGAGTCAAGACATGTTTACAGCAATGCTGTCTTGTTATTCTTTACTCCGCTGAGATGTTTGGGTGGAGAGAAACATAAATCTGGCCTACGTGCACATCCAGGCATAGTACCATTCCTTGAACTTAACTATGACATAGATTCTATTGCTCCCATGTTTGTTGCTGACCTTCTCCTTATTATCACCTTGCCCTCCTACTACATTCCTTTTTGCTGAAATAATGAAGATAATAATCAAAAAAAACTGAGGGAACTCAGAGACCGGTGCCGGTGCAGGTCCTTGGTATGCTGAGCGCCGGTCCCCTGGGCCCACTGTTGTTTCTCTATACTTTGTCTCTGTGTCTTATTTCTTTTCTTAGTCTCTCATCCCACCCGACTAGAAATACCCACAGGTGTGGAGGGGCAGGCCACCCCTTCAACATATGATTTAACCTGGCAAGATTTGCATATACTTCTGTCTACCTGCTTCACAGAAGAAGAAAAGCAGCATATTATGGGAGCTGTTAAAGCATATGCAGATGGAGTGGCAGCCTGCAACCAGGGGCATGACATCTATCCAGTAGGAGGTACAGCAGTTCCTGACTGGGACCTAAATTGGAGTTATTAAGAGGAAGTAAGTTTGGACAGCCAAGGTGGGCAGATCACTTGAGGTCAGGAGTTTGAGACCAGCCTGGGCAATGTGGTGAAACCCTGTCTCTACTAAAAACACAAAAATTAGCCATATGTGGTGGCATGTGCCTGTGGTCCCAGCTACTTAGGAAGCTGAGCCAGGAACACTCACCTGAATCTGGGAGGTGGAGGTTGCAGTGAGCCAAGATCTTGCCACTGCACCCCAGCCTGGGCAACAGAGTAAGACTCCGTCTTGAGGAAAAAAACAACAAAAAAAGGAAGTAAGAACCTAGAGAGGAGAAACCATATGATTATTTGCCTCCTTGAAGCAATGAGAAGATTTGTGATAAAGCCTGTTAATTATGATAAAGTCAGGGAAATTACTCAGGGAAAGGATGAAAACCCAACCTTGTTCCAAGGGCAGTTAATTGAGGCCTTGAGGAAATATACTAACACTGACCCTGACTCCAAGGAGGGACAGGCATTGCTAGGAGTTCATTTCATAACCCAGTCTGCTCCTGATATCTGCAGGAAGCTACAAAAGCAAACTTAGGCCCTTGGACTTCCATAAATCAGCTTTTAGACATGACTTTTACAATTTTCAATGGCCAAGATAGGACAGAGGAGGCAGAGAAAGTAAAGCAAATCTCCCAAAAGGCCCAGCTTTTAGCTGCAGCCTTGAGCTCTCCACCCCTTCAGAGCCAGCCCCTTATCCCCCAAGCCCTGCCAGAGGAAGCTAGCAGGCAGAAAGCCCCATTCTGGGCCTCTGAGCCACTGTGCCCTGGGCCACTGTGTCCTGGGTGTAAACCAATGTGTTTTCTGTAAGAAGGTTGGTCACTGGAAGAGGGAATGCCCTGTGCTCCCAAGAGTCGGCTCCTGAACACACAATGGCCCAGCAGACCTAAGAGTGACCGGCCCGAGACTTCACACATCAGATCCTGTTGGACAATTAGCCATTGCTCTGGAGGAGACTCAGGTGACTCTTGAAGTGGCAGATAAGATTATTAATTTCTTATTCAATACGGGAGCAGTTTACTTTGTTCTGGCCCAGCATAATGGAGCCCTGTCTTCTATAGCTGTACAGGCATTGATGGGCAAGCCCAGAAATGCCACTTTCCTTATCCTTTAAGCTGTCCTTCAGGGACTCTGGTTTTCTTGCATGGCGTTTTAGTACTACCTGCATGCCCTACCCCTTACTGGGGAGGAATTTATTGATTCGGCTGCAAGGCAGGGTTACCTTCAGACAGCATAAAGCAAACGAGTGTTACTTTTGTTCCTCTCCCCTGAGGAGAGAAAAAAGGAAGATAAGGATGCATTTTTCTGCACCCAATGCATCCAGATCCACACCTCTGTTTGACTTTGAATGGAATGATCCAGATACTCATTGAACCTCACAACTAACCTGGACAGTTCTCCCTCAAGGGTTGCAGGATAACCCACACTTGTCTGGAAATGCTCTAGCTAAGGACTTGAAGAATCTACAACTGCAAAAGGGCACAATTATCTAGTATGTAGACGATTTGCTCATTGCTAGCCCAACTACAGAGAACTCGGATAATACTACTGTTAAATTGCTAAATTTCCTGGGAACTAGTGGATATAGGGTGTCACCACACAAGGCTCAGATTTCTACTCAGAAAGTCAAATATTTTGAATATGTCTTTTTTAATAAATTTTTTCATTATTTACTATTTGTTTCTCTTTTTCTTATTTATAACACTCCTCCAGAATCAATTTGGGATGCATCTTAACCTCTGGTACCCAAACAATAGCCTCAGAATGGAAGGAAGCTCATTCAAGAGCCCCATACCAAGAAACCAATGTGGGCCTTTTTAGGGATGGCTGGGTTCTGCCATTTATGGGTGCCTGGATTTGGGCAAACATTTCAAGCCTCTATGTGAGGTTCTGTAAAGGACAGAATTAAAACCCTTTGATTGGAATGAGAATTGCAGACAAAACTTCAATACTGTCAAAGCCAAATTGGGCTCTGCTCCAGCCTTAGGAATCCCCAACTTGGATAAGCCATTTTTCCTTTATGTGGCCAAAAAGCAAGGTATGGCCTCGGATGTTCTTGTCCAAAAATTGGGGAATATTCCACAGCCAGTAGCCTATTTTTCTAAGCAACTCGACCATGTGTCTTCTGCACGGCCTGGATGCCTTTGGGCTGTTGCAGCTACTGCTTTTCTGGTAGATGAAGCTAATACACTAACATTAGGACAGCACCTGGAGGTTTTGACCACACACCAAGTCCAGGGGGTCCTAGAAGCTAAAGGGCACCAGTGGATGATGGGAGGATGTTTATTAAAGCATCAGGCCTTATTGTTAGACACACCAGACATAATTCTTAAAGTTCGCCAAGTAAACCCAGCTGCTTGTCTGCCAGGGTCCACAGACGCTCTAAACCATTCCTGCATACAGGTTATGGAGCAAATTTATTCTAGCTGGCCAAACTTAAGAGATGAGCCCCTTAACAATCCTGAGACAGAATGGTTTACAGATGGAAGCTGAGCTAATTGCTCTTACTAGGGCCCTGCAATTGGAAAAGGATGTAAAAATTAACATTTATGATGATTCCAAGCATGCCTTTTTAATGCTTCACCGTCATGCCGACATTTGGAAAGAGTGGGGACTCCTCACTGCTAAGGACTCCCCCAGAAAACATCACTCAGATATTTTGAGCTTGTTAGATGCTGTTTTACTGCCAAAAGAAATGGCTGAAATTCATTGCAGAGCACATTTTGATGATATTATTAAAGGAAATGCCCTTGCGGATGTGGGGGCCAAGGCCACTGCACTAAAAGAACCAGTTACACTTATGGGCATCGTAGTGCCCACAGCCCCAGACATAGCTAAGCCAGTGTACTCCAAGGAAGAACAAAAATGGGCCAGGGATCACAATTTGGCCTGGGACCCCTCTGGCTGGCTAATGATAATAAATTACTAATGCCAAGTGCCAATCAGTGTAAAATAGTTAAGCATTTTCATAATTCCACTCATTTGGGAAGGGATTCTTTATTTCAGTTGATATCTTATTTATTTATGGGAAAACTTTTCAAGACACTAAAACAGATGACTTCGGCCTGAAAGCTCTGTGCCCAAAAAAACCCAAGGAGCCAGCCATTGCCCCCACCTCTAGTTAAACCTGTCCAACATAAAGGAACCTATCTGGGCGAAGTCTGGCAACTAGACTTTATTTAAATGCCTCTATGTAGGGGATTCAAATATTTACTGGTGTTTATTGTTACCTTCACTGGTTAGGTTAAGGCTTTCTCCCACTTGATCCAAAAGAGCTTTACAGGTCTCGGCCAGGTGTGGTGGCTCACGCCTGTAATCCCAGCACTTTGGGAGGCCGAGGTGGGCGGATCACGAGGTCAGGAGATCGAGACCATCCTGGCTAACACAGTGAAACCCTGTCTCTACTAAAAATACAAAAAATTAGCCGGGCATGGTAGCGGGCACCTGTAGTCTCAGCTACTTGGGAGGCTGAGGCAGGAGAATGGCATGAATCTGGGAGGCAGAGCTTGCAGTGAGCCAAGATCGTGCCACTGCACTCCAGTCTGGGCGACAGAGTGAGACTCCATCTCACAAAAAAAAAAAAAAAAAAAGAGCTTTAGAGGTCTCTAAATTTTTTTTTTTTTTTTGAGATGGAGTTCCACTCTTGTCGCTCAAGCTGGAGTGCAGTGGCATGATCTCGGCTCACTGCAACCTCAGCCTCGTGAGTTCAAGCGATTCTCCTGCCTCAGCCTTCCAAGTAGCTGGGACTACAGGCATGCACCACTATGCCCAGCTAATTTTTGTATTTTTAGTGGAGACAAGGTTTCACCATATTGGCCAGGCTAGTCTCAAACTCTTGACTTCAGGTGATCCGCCTGCCTAGGCCTTTCAAAGTGCTGGGAATACAGGCATGAGCCACCACACCAAGCCTATCTATAAGTTTATTAAAAGAAATAATTTATCAGTTTGGATTACCGGAAAGATTGCAAAGTAGCTATGGCCCCTCTTTCATGGCAGGCATAACCCAATACCTATCCTTGGCATTGGGAATCCAGTATCATCTTCATTCTGCATGGAGACCCCAATCCTCTGGAAAGGTGGAAAGGGTTAATCATAGGCTAAAGAGGACTCCAGCTAACTTTTGCCAGGAAACATCAGAGACCTAGCTATCTCTATTGCCTGTAGCTTTACCGCAGGTTTGAGCTGCTCCAAAGGGAAACTTATAATTAAGTCCTTTTGCATTAACATATGGAAGGCCTTTCCTAACTGCAGATCTCCTAATAGATGAAATGATTCATTAATTACAAAAATACGTTATCAATCTAGGACAAGTGCAAAACGCATTGTGTGAATATGGATATAAAAGCCTTTCCCTCCCCACATGAGAGGAAAATTCTGTTTCATTTCAACTAGGGTATTTAACCTTACTAAAGACTTGAATGGAAGGGTCTCTAGCGACCAGCTTTCCCCAATGTGGAAAGGACTATATCAAGTGCTCTGAGCACTCCAATAGCAGTTAAACTGCAGGGGATTCACAGTTAAGTACATTTGTCTTGAATTAAACCTGTTTCTTATGGAGCCCCACAAGCTACCGACGCCCAGTCTGCTAATCTACTCTACTCTTGTGAGCCAGTAGAAGGTCTACATTTCTGACACCCAGTCTGCTAATCTAGTCTACTCTTGTGAGCCGGTAGAAGGTCTACACTTCCTCTTCAGGAGAAATCCTTGGCAGCTTCTTACTACAAAGTGATGCTCTAGATAAGCTTGGGGGCAAGGTTAGTCTTCCTGATCCTCCTCCTGGTCATCTTTTACTTTTACTGGTATGAGTCTGTCCCAGCTGTGGGTAAGCAATATCTATGCCCTTACAGGATATAACTATAGAACGTAGCTTCTCTTTTATTCGTATCTGTTTTGGGGCTTCCATCCTTCATTTCACTATTGCTGGAGGTTCAAATCTTTTCTTACAATGGGCACAGGACTATGCCGATGTCCTCTTGCTGGATTTGTGAGCTATTGCCCTTCTCTAGCACCTCAGGCTTGCCCTGGTGGATATCCCCCACACAGGGACATGCTTAGATAACTTACAGACATACTTAGAGGGACTTAAACAATGGACAGAAGCACAGACGTCTGGCCTGACTTGGAACAATGTAACCCAATGGCCAATTAATAACAATTTTAGCAATTCTGGGCATAAGAAGCCATTCTCAGTAAATGAGACCACAGAAAAGTTTCTTGCACTGGGCACCTCCTTTCTAGACCCAAAGATAAACATCCAAACCAAAAAGCTCAAAAACTCCAGTTTTGAAGAATGATTTCTTGAGATTTGGGATGGTTTTCTATGCTAATCACCTCTGCAGGACACCTAAGTCAGGTAGTCCCATTGTGTTAGGAACAATGGAATCACTCCCTTGATGCTCTGACAAATGCTACTTGTGTCATAGGATGGATTCCTGCAAGACAATGCCAACATACCATAGTCCTACAACAAATGGACTTATCTGCTACCGATTGGTTGCAACAACCAAAACCCAACTGATATGCATCCCTTAGGAACTCATTGAATATGTGGCACCAATCTTTGGCCGTGATTGCCTTCTGGGTGGCTAGGACATTGTACGTGAAGCTTATCTTGACCCCAGGTCACTGGACAAAGACTATTTAAAAAAGCCAGCCGGGCTGGCCTGGTGACTCATGCCTGTAATCCCAGCACTTTGGGAGGCCAAGGTGGATGAATCACTTGAGGTCAGGAATTTGAGACCAGCCTGGCCAATTATCCGGGTGTGGTGGTGCGCACCAGTAATCCCAGCTACTTGGCAGGCTGAGGCAGGAAAATTGCTTGAATCCGGGAAGTAGAGGTTGCAGTGAGCTGAGACCATGCCACCACACTCCAGCCTCGGCAACAGAGGGAGACTGTGTCAAAAAAATAAATAAATAAATAAAAAATAAATCCAGCCAACCTTCTCCACATAACCAGTATGTGGGCCAGATCCATTTTTCATGGGTATAACCACTTGGCCTCACTCTTCCTACCGTCTATTAGATTATAAGATGCTATCTGGCATGTTGAGGTCATTGCCAAT
This sequence comes from Pongo pygmaeus, assembly GCF_028885625.2. Classification (NCBI taxonomy): domain Eukaryota; kingdom Metazoa; phylum Chordata; class Mammalia; order Primates; family Hominidae; genus Pongo; species Pongo pygmaeus. The sequence goes on along the minus strand of NC_085930.1, from coordinate 54,356,245 downwards.
GATACCTCATGAGCTGTAAGTAACAGCCTGTGAGATATATCTTTTATAAATGCTGAAAGGTATTATATGCGTAAGGCTGTCATGCAAAACAGAATGTCATTAGATACTCTGACTGTGGCACAGGGAGGAACCTGTGCTATTATCAGAATCAAATATTGTATATATATCCCAAATAACTCAGACAATATTTCTTTGGCCCTCCAGATATGCATCAACAAATTAAAGCCATCTCTAATCCCACACTTTCTTTAGATAATGGCTAACATTGTGGTTTGGGTCAGGGCCATCATGGTGGAAAAAGTTCCCTTTGTCACCCCGGCTATAATAATTGGAATAGGCATAGCTTTATGTTGTGGATTTTATTGTTGCTGCATGTTTTGTATGGAATGTAGGGTTCACTAGGCCCTATTCTTATTATTAATCCTTAATTCGCAATGTATGGTACTCATATATCATGATTTATAATTATAGCTATAATTCTTATAAGTTTCTATGTTTAGGATATCAACTTATGAGTGACCTACAAACCTGCAGACCTATTGCTCCTCCAGTTAACTGCAACAGCTTCAAGCTGCCTCTGGTTAAGACCCCTCCCAACATGGCAGGTCCCTTAAAGTTAGGCAGAGTTAACATCAATGACCTTTTTCAGCAGGAAGAGGTTGCAGAAGACTGACCTCTGCCCTTCAGTGTCCCTTAGGATTAAGGGTCCACTCATGACAGAAGGGAGAAATATGTTAGAGGAACCCCTATTTACCAGGCCTCTGGCTTAATAAAACATGACCAGAGCTGGGCGTGGTGGCCCACGCCTGTAATCCCAGCACTTTGGGAGGCCAAGACAGGCAGATCACCAGGTCAAGAGATTGAGACCATCCTGGCTAACATGGTGAAACCCCGTCTCTACTAAAAATACAAAAAATTAGCTGGGTGTGGTGGCACATGCCTTTAGTCCCAGCTCCTTGGGAGGCTGAGGCAGGAGAATCGCTTGAGCTGGGGAGGCAGAGGTTGCAGTGAGCTGAGATCGTGCCGCTGCACTCCAGCCTGGGCGACAGAGTGAGACTCCATCTCAAAAAAATAAATAAATAAATAAAATAAAATAAAAAAGAACCATGACCAGAGTGATGTCATCTTTCAGTGAATAGTGAGGCACCCACAAAGCACCTATAAGGTTAATACTTATGGTCTGAAAATAGCCACATCCCAAGCTGACCACCACTTATAATTACAGAATATTTATGGCCAGACAAAACATCTCTCACCAAGCCTGCAGAATGCCCAGATGTCCTGAGAGTGCAGCCCTCTTTGCTTAAAGATAATGTTAAAGAGCAAGCTGAGGTTAAAGGATTGATGGTCTTTGATAACACTAACAGCCACTACCTTTAGTGAGCACATCGGAGCATGTCTGCACATTCCAAGTTTAATTTACCTCTTTATAGTTTCTTATAAAAGAAACTATAAAACACTAACAAAAGATGGAGTGCTCCTCCTCTTGCTGAGGATGTCCTAGTCTGTAACAGAGTAGTTTCCAATAAACTTGCTATTTCACTGTGCTCTGTGACTTGCCTCGAATTCTTTCCTGTGGGAATCTGAGAATCTGCTCTTGGGGTCTGGATCAGGACACTATTTTCTGGCAACAATTAAGACATCAGGGTAAAACCCTCATGAATAGAATTAGTGCCCTTATAAAAGAAGCCCGAGAGAGATCCTTTGTCCCTTCCACCACATGAGGACAGGAGTAAAAGATGGCAGTCTGTGACCCAAGAAGACCCTTACGAGACACAGAATCTGCTGGCATTTTGATCTTGGCTTTTCCAGTCTCCAAATAGTTTCTGTTGTCTGTAAGCTGCTCAGTCTACAATCTTTTGTTATAGAAGCCTGAATGGACAAAAATGGACCGTGGTGGAGCAGAATAGGATCCAGCAGGAAACACATCTTTTGGGTCCAAGAGTCCAGCTACTGTTCTCTTAACATGCAATGTAATGTAGAGGTAGATTCCTGCCATATTCCAGGTCACTTTTGGAAAAAAAAAGAGTCCATTATGGACTTAACGTGGAAATTTTTAAATATTAGGCTAAAGCATCTGGCATTATTTGATACACAATAGGGAGCCATTTAACACTGTAATTGGGGTGTTAAGTAAGAGTACTGGAGGAATAAATGGAGTAGGAAGACCTAGAGTTAGAAGCTGCTGTGTAGAGAATGCGATGGAAGCTTGGATGGGTGAGACCAATGACAGTAAAAATAGTCAAGATGAGACACATAGAAGACATTACAAAGGGAGAATCACATTTTTATTTCTGGCTGGGATGGTAAAAAAGGAAACAAAGTTGATGCCAAGATTTCGAACCAGGAAGAAAGAATGTTGGCTATAATTTTTGAGAAAAATAGAGATCTAAAGAGGGAACAATTTGGGGAGGAAAGGTGGGTCCTGAAAGTTTAATACAAGTTGCTTGAGAGGATGATAGATCTCATGGTTGGGAAGATGAGGGACTGGAATGTGGAGATGCAGATTTGTGAAGTATCCACTTACAAGTGAGAGAGGAAGCCATATGTGGGAAAGTAAAAACAGAATAGAAATTGGAGCCATGAAGTACATAGCCAAGTATGATGGCTTTGGGGGAAATTAGGAAGAAGTAGAACCAGAGAAGGAGAGATCAGAGAGCTAAAAGAGTCAGGACTTATGTTGTCACAGATGCAAAGAAAAAGTGAGCTACGGCCTCAAATGATACTGCAAAGTTAAGAACAATGATGACAATGCCACTGCTTATGGCAGGTCCCCAAAGAGCTCTTGCCAGAGCAAGTGTGGCATTTTAGCTGTGCAGTGGGACCCTTGGCCATTGAAAATGTGTTGTTTGCTTGTAGAGGAAGGAAAAGCTATTAAGCATACACTCCATTGTTGGCAGGGCCTGTCCTGGCTGAGAGAATGTGGCCATCTATTTTTATTCAGAAGAGAAATTCACCAATGAGGACAAAGTCTGGATAATTCAGAGTCCCCTGCTGCTTTTTAGGTGGGAAAGAAGGGGAAAATCACAAATGGAATAATGCTCTGTGAAAAAAGCTACCAGCTCCAGGAATGTCTAACTTCATATTTGCCAGCCTGTTCTGTCATTAAGTTGTGCTCAGTTCCTGGGAAGGAAAAGAAGGGCTGGCTAGTTCGGTGTGCTTCTATGTGTGCAGTGAGAACTCTGCCCCAGCAGCAGGGCTGTGTCTGGCTGGAGGGACACTGGTGACTAACTCTGAAGCTCTATCATTTCTTACCCTTCAGCACTATGGAGTATGGTTCTTGGTAACAGTATTATTGAAGCTGGAAACATTTGTGGTGCAGCCTTATTGTTCTCCAGCTCCTTGAAGTTACTTGAAAATGTCTCTTTAAGAAATAACAAAGATGCTTTTTTTTTTTTCATGTTGCTATTTAAAGCTCTCCTACCAGGCTTTGGAGCTACACCCGATGAGTGACTTTGAGAGAGGACATGTGCAGAGCAGAAAGGCACGGTAAGTGGAGACCACTCCAGAGAAGTTTGGCAATGAAAGGAAGGGGGAAGATGAAATAGCCTCACATCTATAAACAAATCACATCTGAGCCTTTTGTTGTGTATGTGTGGGAAATTGTTCTCACTGATATAAGGGTCAATCTGGAACTCTCGATAGTCTAATCATGGCTGGGTAAGTGGGATAACCAATTTGTCCTGGTTTGCCTAGGACTCTCCTGGTTTAGCACTGAAAGTCCCATATCCCAGAAAATGCCTGAGTCCCGGGCAAACCTGGACAGTTGATTGATCACCTTAAGTAGGAGCCAACTGGTGTTGCCCCAAAATGATCAAATTAGATATATCATTGGTTGCCTTGCGATAGAAGATGCACTGTTCTCCCAATCTTCTCTGTTCTTGTGCACAGTAACAGGATCCTTATCCCCCATGGGGTTTGTATGACTTTCCTAGATTGAGAGATTTCTCTGCATTTTGGGTGCCACGGAGGCAGAGAAATGAAATTTTAGTGCCTTTCCTATGCTTTCACATAGCACCTCATTTAATTCTCACAACAACCATGTGAGGTGGGTACTACCATTTCCAATTTATGAATAAGGATTCTGAGGCACAAAGAGGCCTAGGCCTGTCTGTCTTCAAACTCTATACTCTTTGCTACATCACACTTGGTCCTCAAAGGCCCATGGAGACACAGGTGTTTGATCCACATGGTCTGGGGAAAATGCAAGCCCATCACTAGAGTTGGGGCACAGAATAGTGTCCACATGTATTAATCTTTTCAGGTTGTAAAGGAGCCAGATGCCCTTCCTTAGGAAGCACCTCCATCCTTATGGTGATTATTTTGATACTTCTTTGGATCATATCCAAAGAAATTTCTGCCCTCTCTGAGTACAGAAAACAAGAGGAGCATCCAGGCCCAATGGCTTTGCATTTCAGAGGATATAACTGTGAAAGGGAAGGTTGTAGGGTTAAAAACTATGCACTACATAAGTCAGGTGCTGTGGCAAATGTCTGTAATCCCAGCACATTGGGAGGCCAAGATGGGAGATTGCTTGAGCTCAGGAGATTGAGACCAGCCTGGGCAACACAGCAAGACCTTGTCTCTACTAAAAAAAAAAAAAAAAAAAAATCAGCCAAGTGTGACACATGCCTGTAGTCTTAGCTGCTTGGAGGGCTGGCACGGGAGGATTGCTTGAGCCTGGGAGATTGAGACTGCAGTGAGCCGTGATCATGCCACTGCATTCCAGCCTGGGCAACACAGCAAGATCCTGTGTGTATATATATGTATGTATGTTTAGACAGGGCATGGTGGCTTATGCCTGTAATCCCACCACTTTGGGAGGCTGAGGCAGGCAGATCACCTGAGGTCAGGAGTTTGAGACCAGTTTGGTCAGCATGGAAAAACCTCATCTCTACTAAAAATACAAAAATTATCCAGGCATGATAGTGCACACTTGTAATCTCAGCTACTTGGGAAGCTGAGGCATGAGAATCTCTTGAACCCGGGAGGCAGAGTTTGCAGTGAGTGGAGATTGTGCCACTGCACTCCAGCCTGGGCACCAGAGTGAGACTCCGTCTCCAAAAATATATATATATATATACGTGTGTGTGTGTGTGTGTGTGTGTGTATGCACTACAATATGGATTCTGATATTTAAAATGAAATACCTACTAGATCAAAGCACTCAGATTATAGAAACTCTTCACTGTGAAAAGGTTGACAAAAAAATCTATGCCTGAGACAGAGTATGGCTATCCAGGTGCCATTTCCCTTTTAATTACTATGCCTTGTATTCACTTTTTTTTTTTCTTTTTTTTGAGTCAGAGTCTTGCTCCTGTTGCCCAGGCTGGAGTGCAGTGGCACGATCTTGGCTTACTGCAACCTCCACCTCCCGGGTTCAAGTGACTCTCCTTCCTCAGCCTCCTGAGTAGCTGGGATTTCAGGCATGCACCATCACACTCAGCTAATTTTTGTATTTTTAGTAGAGATGGGGTTTTGCCATGTTGGCCAGCTGGTCTCAAACTCCGGGCCTCAGGTAATCCACCCACCTCGGCCTCCCAAAGTGCTAGGATTACAGGCGTGAGCCACCACGCCTGGCCCCTGTGTTCACATTTAAATTCTTACTTCTTGTCTGAACAAGCAGTATGTTCTATCCTCTTAAAAATGAACTACAGTTAAATATATGGTCAACACATTTTCTCCAAAATATGAGTTTTAAAGTTCCCCTGTCTAGAGGAGTTAGCAGTCAAACTAATATAGTTTAGATTTAAATAGTCCCAAGGTCTACACGGAATGTGCTGGACGTAGTTTAAATGAAACAGGCTGGTGGAAGGACCAGGTGTGTGAGCCTGAGGCATAGCTTGTTTTTTAAAGAAATAGGGAAGCATTTAGCACCTGGCAAGGGGGCAGCAACTTGATTTGATGCAGATTGTGGTGCTGTGTGGATGACGCAGAAAGGTGTAAATTGGGCCCAGTTCAGTGGCTCATGCCTGTAATCCCAGCACTGTGGGAGACCAAGGTGGGAGGATTGCCAGTTAGGTGGGAAGGCCTTGACGAAAGATCTAGAAAAGGAGTGGGCAAATTCTACCCACTTCTTTTCATCTCCACCACTGCCCAATGCCAGGCATCATCCTTGCTCATCCGGGTGTAGTGCAATGGGTTTATAATCAGTCTTACTCCTTCCATTTTGCACCATGTCTCAATTCACACACCAGGTCTTTCCACCAACTCATATTCCATTTAAACTACATCTAGCACATCTAGTAAAATCTAGTTCTGTATGAATATTTGGAGTATTTAAATCTAAGTCATATTATGTTGACTGCTAAGACAGGGGAATTTTAAAGCTCCTATTTTGGGGAGAATGGATTGGCAATATTTACCAGCAGAAAGCGTAATTTTTCACAACTTACAAAACTAGGTTATTACTCCCCCACTTAAAATTTCCAGTGGATTCCCTTCACAAGGAAATAAACTCTGAAGTCCTTCTCTTGGCCCATGAGGCCATGTATGAGCTCTCCCTTGCTTGCTCTTTCGCCTGACCTCCCGCCCTTATGCACTTTGCTCTGGTCTTGTCACTTATTCCAGCACAGGGCCTGTGTACCTGCTCTTTCTACAAGGAGAATTTTCCTCTTGTTCTGTATTTGCTCTGTGGACTCCTTCTTGCCACTTAGTTTTCTGCTTACATGTTACCTCCACAGAGAGTCCTTACCTGACACCCCCAATATAAAGTAAATCAGTGAGCACTCCCATGAATAAACTGAGTGATTTTTGACAAATTAATCTACCTAAAGCTAATTTATTAATTCAAAAATAGGGTTTATAAGCAGGGCACGGTGGCTCACACCTGTAATCCCAGCACTTTGGGAGGCCAAGGCAGGTGGATCCCTTGAGGTCAGGAGTTTGACACCAGCCTGGCCAACGTGGAGAAACCCTGTCTCTAGTAAAAATACAAAAAAGTAGCCGGGTGTGGTGTCAGGCACCTGTAATCCCAGCTGCTCGGGAGACTGAGGCTCAAGAATCACTTGAACCCGGGAGGCAGAGGTTGCGGTGAGCCGAGATCACGCCACTGCACTCCAGCCTGGTCAACAGAGTGAAATTCTGTCTCAAAAAAAAAAAAGGGCCTGTAATAACCAATAGGGTTGCACAAGCATCCAATGAGATGAAATAGGGAGTGTGTAATAGATGAGTCACTCTAAGAGGAAGGTCCTTCTCATGGTCACCTCCCTCCCCCAGGCCTTCATGTGTTCCCACTGCCCTCCTGTAGCCGTGTCTGGCCTTTCCATTTTCAGTCCCCCTCACTCCAATGTATCTTATATTCCACTGTCAGTTTGATGATATTCAAATTCTATTTTTTAAAAATTATTTCCTCACTCTTTTAAGAATGTAAGCCTCCACACATCCCCCCACTTTCGGCCCCCTTTAATCACCACGAGCCATTCCTTAAGCACTTAGGAATTCAAATAGTACTGCTTTAGGACTGAAACTTTGTAGATGCCATAAAGACAACTTGAAGGCATCTTTATTTCCTAGGCCAAAATTTGTAAATTTTTTTGCTCATCTGCATTATTCTGCTCATTAAGAAAAAAGGAAAGTGTGGTCCTTGCAACTTGCCTTCTCTCTTGTGATTGGTTGGCAGTTGGCAGAACCTGGCAAAGTTGCTGTGATGGTGAGAATGGTGAGAGAGGTTCCAATGATGGGCACAAGTGTTGTCACCAGCGAGGTGTGTGCAGGCAGTGGAAGGAGGTCTGACCAGAATATCAACAGAGGGTGATAATACTTCTTAAGGACCCACCAAATGGGCTTCTAGGGACTGAGAGTGAGTAGAGCCAACACTGCCCCCAGCACTCAGTCAATGAACATTGAATAGGATTGAACTGAATTAAACTGAACCCTTAAAAAGGCAGCATTTTAAAAGCTGCGAGAGTAATTTGAAACAAATTTAGGAAGAAAGTAGAGTGATGTCAGATGTATGCTAATTGGGGCTGCTTTTTTTTTAAGGTGAAAAGGAAATCATTTCAACTTAGGTTAATGTAGACCTCATTGAAGAAAAGACCTCAGTAGGCTGGATTTATAATAGATGCTCTGAGCACTGCCAGATTGTTTGCAGGGGATTAAAGTACATGTTCTTTTAAACACTTGGCAGGCATAGAATCCGAAATCTGGATCAGGCAGATAATAAGAAATCCGTATTCCATAGCTTCTCAAACTTCAACATGCAAAGGAATCACCCGGGCAGCCTTTTTAAAATGCAGATTCTGATCCAGTGGGACCAGGGTGAGGCCTGAGACTCTTCCCTTGTAACAAAATCCAGATGAAGCTGATGGTCTAAGGACCTCATTTTGAAAGGAAAGGGTCTGTTTTAACCTCTTTGTTTCCTAGAGGAGAAACTGAGGCTCTGAGAAGTGAAATGTCTTGCCTATGCTCCCAGAGTCTCTGGCTCTAGTCACGTGCCTTTTTTCTATTGTGCTTTGATGTTTTATTGAGAGAGTCTGTAGAAATCACAGCACCACACAAAGCTACCTGAGTGGTGACAGCCAAGACATGTTGGCAGCTTAGATGGTACCAAGGGCAGAGGAGGACGAAGCGTGGAAGGAGGAGGAGGTGGTGACCAAGTGTTGCTGGCCAACAAAGTCATGCTAACACATATAGCAGGTGTATTTAAATCACTGACTCAAGCAAAAGAGAATGGGATTAACAGATAATAGTTTTAACATTCTCTTCTATAATTTTAAAGTTAGTAGGCAAACAGGGTTGATGTCAGGGAGATATTTTTAGGCAAGGGGCCCTCTCAGCACCCCTCACATGATGTCAGTAACTAAACTATTCTGCCTCCTCATGTGGCTGGCGCTGGCAATAATGATTTATTTCTGAGCTTTAACTTCAGTGAAAATGACAAGGTTAAAAGTTAAAGGTCAAAGATATTTTTAACTCTTAACCTATTAACCAGCCAATTAATTAGTTACTTTAATTATGCATTGTTGACCTGTTTCCCTGCTATGGATATTTAATTGTAGGGAAAGAAAATGTATAAAGTTAATTATTAAAGTAATCTCTTTGCCTTCTTGAGATTTTAACACAATCAATTTGCTGAGGCTAATTCCCACATTGGGTTCCATAATCCTTGGCTTTGACGCTGCGATTCCAGTACCTTCACTGTATCCTAAAACATAACCACCCTCTCCCAGATCCATTCCACTTCGCAATCTGAAGTTTTCCACCTATACTAGAAATCTCTCTACCTTTATACTTATTAGTTATTGAATTAGCTAGTTAATTCTTATATCTGGTGCTTATGTATCAGTACTATTCTATTAAATTACTGTTGTATTGGCCAAGATAGTGCTAAAGTAACTGGATTATCTAGGGGTAGCTGGGACTCAACCTGTCTGCTTGGTTACTTGTAAGCCAACACACCCTAGTTTCACCAGGACAGCACCCCAGCATACACCTTGGAGACCTTGGTGCTGTGGAAGCCCTAGAAAAATTAAATGAAGTTAGGTGATTATACACAGTGAATTTGCTTGTGCCCAGGAAACAGGCATAATGATAACCCAGACACCTATAGCAGAGTCTTGGGGTACATATGGAGGTTACAGAGACAGGCAGGAAGGAACCAGGAGTTAAGGTATCTGAATAGTTACTTTAGGTCTCCTTTTACTTGGCATCGGTGGCTTTAGCCTGTACACATCAAAGGTCAGAGTGTACAGAATCCCTTTTGCTGCATAGGCCACTTCCCAGGATGTCCTTAGCTGAACTTTGAACCAGTGAAAAACAAGAAAATAAACACTGCTCTCTTACCTTGCCAATTTTTAGTGCATGCAACACTATACAGTTATTCCAGAAGTGAGACACTGTCTAAAGTTATAACGTTTGATACCTCAAGCGTCATTAGTCATTTTACTTTTATCCCTCTGAATATGCAAAATTGTTCAAGCTTGTAACAATCTTTGGTTTTGTTGCATAAGCCTATATAAGTTTTTCAACTTGAAAAATATTTCACTTGTATTTCATGGATGCATTTTGGACTCAAGAGAGCTGGGGAGAAGAGGGCCACACTTAGAGAATATCGTTGGAGAAAAAAAGGTTTTAAATTCTGCGGAGTTTAAATAGTACATACAGAAAATACAGTTGTGCTTATTAACCAGTAGTATGACACAGCAGACGAAATTTTAAGCTACATGAGAATGACTTGCAAACAAACATAGCAAATGTTGACTGGAGAAAAGATCACAGCATTTAGACTTCAGAAAATAGAAATTCTGATCGGGCACAGCGGCTCATGCTTGTACTCTCAGCACTTTGGGAGGCCGAAGCGGGTGGATCACTTGAGGCCAGGAGTTCAAGACCAGCCTGGCCAACATGGTGAAACCCCGTCTCTACTAAAAATACAAAAATTAGCCAGGCGTAGTGCCACAGGCCTGTAGTGCCAGCTACTCAGGAGGCTGAAACAGGAGGCTGTCTTGAATCTAGAAGGTGGAGGTTGCAGTGAGCTGAGACTGCACCACTGCACTCCAGCCTGGGTGACAGAGTGAGAGTCTGTCTCAAAAAAATAATAACAATGAATTAAATAAATAAATAAGTAAATAAATAAATAATAGAAATTCTGGGCTAGGCACAGTGGCTCACACCTGTAATCCGAGCACTTTTGGAGGCTGAGGTGGGCGGATCACTTGAGGCCAGGATTTCAAGACCAGCCTTGCCATCAAGGTGAAACTCCATCTTTACTAAAAAAATACAAAAATTGGCCGGATGTGGTGCTGTGTGCCTGTAGTCTCAGCTACTCGGAAGGCTGAGGCAGGAGAATCACTAGAACCTGGGAGGTAGGGGCTGCAGTGAGCCAAGATGGTGCCACTGCACTCCAGCCTGGGTGACAGAGCAAGACTGTCTCAAAAAAGAAAGAAAAGGAAATAGAAATCCTGGATTCTAGGCCTTCCACTTGTTTCCTCACCACCTCCTCCACTCCCCCAGATCCCCCCACCCATCACCATGTTGTAACTTTACAGATATCATAACTACTCTGGTTGATTATAGAAGAAAGAACCTAAGCTGTCAGAAAGCAAGTACTCTACCTGCTCTTGAATTGGAAACAGAAATTTACACATGGCTGGATCTCATTCTCAGTGCCAGCCTTTCCCCCACATCTTTATATAACTAATTTGCTTAACAATCCTCTTCCACAGGACACAAAAGTGATATTCGGCTCAGCTTCATCTGCATATTCACCTCTGAATGTCCTCGTCATGGTGCACCTGCTCCTGTTTGAATGCTTACCTTAATGGAACAGGCTGAGTCAGCATCTGCTTGCACCTGAACCCTTGATTGCAAGTAAGTGGATTGCCGGGAGGTGGCTGGGTTGCATCAGCTGCAGTAGAGGACAGAGTTCTGCTGGGAAGGCAGGGAAAGGAGCGAAAACTTCAACAGAAATAGTCCAAGTGTTGCGAAGTTAAAAATAAAACGATATCACAAGGGGCAATGTGACCAGGCTCAGCTTACGACTTTTTCCTTCCCCTGTATTTATCAACACTCAATCTCTACTGGAGTGGCATTTAGCAGGGGAAACTGAATGGGAAGTGAAGTTTTATATCAATAGGTTTTCTTTCCCTCGAGGAAGGAGGAAAATCCTTTTAAGAAGGATCATTTTCAAGGCCAGAACAGCCTCTCAGATTCCTGTATGTGCAGTCGGCAGGCCCAGCTGTGCTGGAGGAGGCTGGCAGAACCTTCAGGACTGGCTGCTGCTCTAATTATAACCATGCTCCTCACCTAAACCCATCACTGGCTGAAGCAGCAACTTGTGCAAATGACATGCTGTCCTGCTTCAGTTTCTCCTATCTCTTGTCATGACAAGTAAGTGTCTGTCCTCCCCTGGTCCTTTCATCTTTCCTGGAAAAGGGAGAGTTTGTAATTCAGAAACCAGGTGTAGAGTAAATCCAGTGTGAGAGAATTAGAGGTTGTAGGACGCTTTAGCTGTCATTTAGTCCAACTCCCTCTTTTTAGAGATGAGGAGACAGAGATTCAGAAAAGGGAAATTGCTCATCCAAGGTCACACATCTCGTTAGTGGAAGAGCCACAGGAAAGCCCCAGAGAGCTTGTTTAACTCTCAGTCTAGCGTTCTTTATCTTATCGTCTTCAGATAAACTCATTCAGGATCTTATGAGGAAAAAAATATAGAGAATCCCGGCTTTAGTGTTTTCTTTTTTTCTTTTTTTTTTTTTTTTTGAGACAGAGTCTCGCTCTGTTGCCCAGGATAGAGTGCAGTGGCGCAATCTCGGCTCACTGCAACCTCCACCTCCCGGGTTCAAGTGATTCTCCTGCCTCAGCCTCCTGAGTAGCTGAGTAGTAGGCACATGCCACCATACCTGGCTAATTTTTGTATTTTTAGTAGAGACGGGGTTTCACCATGTTTGTCACGCTGGTCTTGAAATCCTGACCTCATGATCCTCCCACCTCAGCCTCCCAAAGCGCTGGGATTAGGTATGTGATTTTGACCAATTTACTTAACCATTTTCTATTTCAGTTTTCCCCATTATGAAATGGTGATGATACTTGGTGTGACCACATGTAACTATGTCAGTACACATAAGGCACATGAATGATATGTACCACATACCAAGTGCTCCACAATGCCAGCTGTTATTTGAATGTATTTGAATGTATTTTGACTAAGAGCAGATGTGCTAAATTTGGCTGTGATTAACAGCCGTCCAATTAACCTTTCCCCTGGATTCTTCATACGTATATGTCCATGGAGGTAAACTTATTTAGAATGAGCAAATAGCAGTTGAAAATTGTAAAAAATTTCTACACTGATCTTGTATCTTGAAACTTTGCTGAACTGGTTTATTAGTTCTAATAGTTTTCTTGTGGATTCCTTAGGATTTTCAAGATCATGCCATCTGTTAACAGAAATATTTTAACTTCTTTCTTTGCGATTTGGATGCCTTTTACTTCCTTTTCTTGCCGTTTTTCCCTGCCTAGAACTTCCAGCACTATGTTTAACAAGAGTGATGAGAGTGGCCACACTTCACTTGTTCCTGATCTTAGAGGGGAAGCATTCAGTCTTCCACCAATAAGTACAATGTTACCTGTGGATTTTTGTAGATGGCCTTTATCAAGTTGAAGGAGGGGAGTTTGATAATGTGTTCTAGCTTGTTGAGTGAATCAAGAAAGAGTGTGGATCTTCATCAAATGCTTTTTCTGTGCCCAGCAAGATGATCATGTGGTTTTTGTCCTTTATTCTGTTAATATCGTGTATTACATTGATGAATTTTTTTATGTTGAATCAATCTTCCATTCCTGAATAAACCCTACTTGGTCATGATATCTATCCTTTTTATATGTTGCTAAATTTAGTTTGTTAGTATTTTATTGAGAATTTGTTTTTTCAAGTCGGATGCATAATGTGCCAATGTTGAAACAAAGTTCGAGGGTGGCACTCACACATCCACGTGAATGCCCAATCATCACATTCATGAACTACAAAAGGATCTTATTGAGGATTTTTGCATCTATATTCAGAAGAGATATTACAGGTTGAGTATCCCCAATCTGAAATCTGAATTCCAAAATGCTTTAAAATCCAAAATTATTTGAGCGCTGGTGTGACACCACAAGAGGAAAGTTCCACACTTGGCCTCATATGATGGGTCATAGTCAAAACGCAGTCCAAACTTTGTTTCATGCGCAGAGTTACTTAAAATATTGTGCAGTTACCTTCAGGCTATGTATATAAGGTGTATATGAAACACAAATGAGTTGTGTTTAGGCTGGTGTCCCATCCCCAAGATATCTCATTATGTATGTGCAAATATTCCAAAAACTCCAAATCTGAAACGCTTCTGGTTCCAAGCATTTCCGATAGGGGATACCCACTATAGTCCGTAGTTCCCTTATGGCATCTTTGTTCAGCTTTGGTATCCGGATAATATCGATCTCATAAAATGAGTTCCCTCCTCTTTTGTTTTTTGGAAAAGTTTGTGAAGGATTGGTGTTAATTCTTCTTTAAACATTTTGGTAGAATATAGCAGTGAAGCCATCTGGGACCGGGCTTTTCTTTGTGGTAAGTTTTCAATTGTTAACTCAATCTCTGTGCTTGTTATAACTCTGTCTTAGTCTGTTTTTGTGTTGTTATAACAGAATACCTGAGACTGGGTAATTTATGAAGAGAGATTTATTTCTTACAGTTCTGAAGGCTGGGAAGTCTTCCAGTCTCAGATATAAGATGGAGGGGCCACACCTGGCCAGGGCCTTCATGTTTCATCCTCCCATGGCAGAAGGAAGGGAGAGGAGGAGGTAAGAGAGAGAGAGAGAGAGAGAGAGGTGGGGGTGGGGATAAAGATTTTGGGGAAGAAGAAGGCTGAACCCATCCTTTTATCAGGAACCCGCTTCTGAGATAACTAACCCACTCCCACAATTATGGCATTAATGTATTCATGGGGGCTCTGCCTAGTAACCCTTAAAGGTCCCACCTCTCAAAGCTGTTGCTTTGGGGATTAAGTTTCCAATGCATGAGCTGTGGGGGACACATTCATACCATAGCAAGTTCTATTCACAGCATCTATTTCTTGTGGAGTCAGATTTGGTATTCTGTGTCTTCCTAGGAATTTGTCCATTTCATTTAAGTTATCTAATTTGTTGGCATTCAATTGTTCATAGTATTTCTTTCTAATAATTTTTATTTCTATAAGTTTGGTAATAAAATCTTGACTTTTGTTTCTGATTCTAATAACTTGAGTCTTTTGAGGGGGTGGTCAATCTAGCTAAATGTTTGCCATTTTGTTGATCTTTTCAAAGAACCAGCTTTTGATTTCATAAATTTTTTCTGTATTGCTTTTCTATTCTCTATTTCATTTATTTCTGCTCTAGGCTTTCCTTTCTGCTTTCTTTGGACTGTTATTGTCAATTATTGAGAATGTTGTATGAATATACCGTATTATGACTATGTATTGGTGAAGTTTTCTTAAGAATTTTAATTTTTGTTAAAATTTGCCTCATATATTTTTGGTATATGTTTTTAAGTATATTTAAGTTCAAAGTTGTTATATATTTCAGGTTAATTGTTCCTTTTGTTGTCTAATATACTTCATTTCTAAAAAAACTGTTTTGGCCAGGTAAGGTAGCTCACACCTGTAATCTCAGCCCTTTGGGAGGCTGAGACGGGAGGATCACTTGAGCTCAGGAGTTTGAGGCCAGCCTGGGCAACATGGCAAAACCCGTCTCTACTAAAAATACAAAAATTAGCCGGGCATGGTGGCGTACACCTGTAGTCCCAGCTACTTGGGAGGCTAAGGCAGGAGAGTCGTTTGAACCCGGGAGGAGGAGGTTGCAGTGAGTGGAGATTGCACAGCCTGGGTGACAGAGCAAGACTCCATCTCAATAAAAAAGTTTTGCCTTAAAGTTTAATTTGACAAATATTAATAAAACTATGCCACTTCCTTCCTATGTAAAACTATTGATCTGAGACTTTTAAAAATATATATATAAGTATTTGAAGCTATAAATTTCCTTCTAAGTATTGATTTAGCTTCATCCCACGTTTTAGTTTGTTGTGGTTTTGTTTTTTTCAGTTAAAAGTGTTTTCCAATTTTACTCATTATTTCTTCTATTTATGTATTTATTGAGACAGTATCACTGTGTTGCTCAAGCTGGAGTGCAGTAGCACAGTCACAGCTCACTGCAGCCTTGACCTCTGTGGCTCAAGGGATGCTCTTACCTCAGCCTCCCAAGTAGCTGGGACCATGGGCTCTGGCCGTCATGCCCAGCTAATTTTTTATTTTTTGTAGACACAGGGTTTTGCCATGTTGGTCAGACTGTGATTACCTCTTTAACCATTGGTTATTTAGGAATGTGTTGTTTAATATCCACATATTTGTGAATTTCCCAAATTTTATTGATTTCTAATTTCATTCCATCATGTTTGGAGAACACACTGCATAAGTTCAATCCTTGTGATTCTCCTGCCTCAGCCTCCCAAGTAGCTGGGACTACAGGTGCGTGCCACCATGCCCAGCTAATTTTTTTTTTTTGTATTTTTAGTAGAGGCAGGATTTCACCATGTTGGCCAGGATGATCTCAATCTCTTGACCTCGTGATCTACCCACCTTGGCCTCCCAGCGTGCTGGGATTACAGGTGTGAGCCACCGCACCTGGACTATTCAAAACATTTTCTATGTCCTTTTTTAAGTTTTGAAGTTTTCTCCACAGAGGTATTAATTTTCTTTGTGAATTTCTAGGTACTTTTACATTTTTCATTGAGAGGTAATTATCTTATGTTTCTTTATTTTTTTTATTTTTTATTTTTTTTTAAGGCTGGAGTGCAGTGGTGCGATCTCAGCTCACTGCAACCTCCACCTCCCGGGTTCAAGCAGTTTTCCTTCCTCAGCCTCCTGAGTAGCTGGGATTACAGGCGTGTGCCACCATGCCTGGCTATTTTTTTTTTTTTTTTTTTTTTTGTATTTTTAGTAGAGGCGGGATTTCATGTTGGTCAGGCTGGTCTCTATCTCCTGACCTCATGATCCGCCCACCTCGGCCTCCCAAAGTGCGGGATTACAGGCGTGAGCCACCACTCCCGGCCCTTATGTTTCTTTATTACTGGTGTTCAGAAATGGTATTAATTTTGTAGGTTGATCATGTGGCTGGAAAATATGCTAACTTGTCATTCTAAAAGTTTGACTCTTTATTTTGTGAGTTTTGCAAGTTTATCATCTCACCTTCAAAAATCTGTTTTTATTTCTTCCTGTGCTAGTTTTTACACCTCTTATTATGTCTGGACCATTGTACTATATATATATATATTTTTTTTTCATTGTACTATATTAAAACTAGTGGTGACAGTAATTTCCCCTCAAATTAGGACTGAAAGTCCCATTTTAAAAAACCCCAAATTCAGCCTGGGCAACAAGGCAAAACCCCATCTCCACTAAAAATACAAAAATTAGCCACACATGGTGGCGCATGTCTGTAGTCTCAGTTACTCAGAAGGCTGAGGTGGGAGGATTGTTTGAGCCCAGGAGGCAGAGGCTGCAGTGAGCCAAGATGGTGCCACTGCACTCCAGCCTGGATGACAGAGTGCTGTCTACAAAAAACAAACATCAAACAAAAAATTGGAAACAAAATGTAAGTTTATAACTTTCTCTCATTAAAAGTGGATGATAGTGTACTCACTTCCGCAACACATATACTAAAATCAGAATCATACAGAGAGAAAAGTGGGTGATGGTTTCTTTGGTTTCCTTGAAAAAAAGTGTTTTTAAACTAGATAACCCGGCCGGGTGTGATGGTGCACTCCTGTATTCCTAGCACTTTGGGAGGCTGTGGCAGGTGGATGGCATTAAGTCCAGGAGTTGGAGACCAGCCTGGGCAACATGGCAAAACCTCGTCTCTACAAAAAATACAAAAATTGGCCGGGCTCGGTGGCTCATGTCTGTAATCCCAGCACTTTGGGAGGTCAAGGCAGGCGGATCACTGGAGGTCAGGAGTTCAAGACTAGCCTGGGCAATGTGGTGAAACCCTGTCTCTACTAAAAATACAAAAGTTAGCCAGGCATGGTGGCACATGCCTGTAATCCTAGCTACTCAGGAGGCTGACACAGGAGAATCACTTGAACCCCAGGAGGTGGAGGTTGCAGTGAGCCGAGATCCCGCCACTGCACTCCATCCTGGGTGACAGTGCGAGACTCTGTCTCAAAAAAAAAAAAAAAAAAAAAAAATTAGCCAGGTGTGGTGGCGGGCACCTGTAGTCCTAGCTACTCAGGAGGCTGAGATGGGAGGATCACCTGAGCCCAGGAGGTCAAGGCTTTTGTGAGCCGTGATTGTACCACTGCATTCCAGCCTGGGTGACAGAATGAGAGCTAGTTTCAAAAAAATAAAAGTGGATAACCCCCAAAACCACTGTCCTACTTTTAGAAAATCCAAGATAGTTTTGGGAAGGGAATTTTGGAGTTTCATTGGCCATGAAAGGGACTAGGCAGGCTTCTCAGGGAGAATTGTGGGGCTGATTACGTAGTGCCCAGCTCTACTTGGAAAACTCTTTTCACAACATTTACATGGAAATCAGAGACACAGACCCAGATGTTTGGGTTAAAATGAGACAAAAGAAAAAACAGTCATGTACAAGAGGCAAGAAGACCACTTTTCTAAATGGTCTATATTTATTAGTACTCTGGTCAGAGAAGTCCCAAGTCTACCATATTGGAGGTTTTCTGGAATTCCAGGCTATCTGTTAGACTGTAGGCTTCAAAGTCTTGGCTTGTCATACTGGGCCAGGTTTGTGCGGGAGATAGGCCTACAGCTGGACCAGCAAAGGTGCTGAGAGAGGAACCCTGTCCTCCTACCTGGTACTTTGTGGGTGAGAGATACTGATACAGACAGTGGAAAGAAGAGCTGGATATCTCATTCTCATCAGGAAGATTGTACAGTTCTATGATTTGGAATATGTCATAGGCATCAGAGTACAAAGCAGGAACCGAGGCCACCAGCCTCTCCCACTGAGTATCTTGCATTTGGAAGTCACTTGTGGAACTCTCAGTGAAGGTAGAGTTCCATGCCCAATTGGAAGGGTCTAAGGGCTGAGGTGGAAGGGAGCTGTAGAAATCTGAAATTACAGGAGAAAAAGCATAAGGACTGGGGAATGTTCTGGGGGAAGTGGGCACATTCTTCTTGGATGGAAGGATCTGGTTTCGTTGCTTTGCTGATTGCCGCTGCTGCTGCTGCTGCTGCTGCTGCTTCTGCTTCTTCAATTTGAATCGCCGGTTCCTGAACCAAACCTGGGAGTGGGGAAGAGGGGAGATTGTGGTCTGTTATTGGAGGAGGCATTGGAGGGTTCTCCTGAGTGAAAACAGCCAGGTTATAATCTTCATGTCCTCTCTAATTCACCATGACAATGGGCTCTGCAAGAGCAGAGATGGCATGACTGGAGTCAACAGGAGGGATGATGAAGATCAGGTCTGGGACCCCGGAAAGGAAGAAAGCGGGTGTGTTTCAGGGTTTGTGCTGGGTGTTCAGAGATAGGGTCCTGAACTCTAGAGAAGAGAGGCTAGTTCAGGGATCTAGGATCTAGGGAGAGGTGAAGAATTTGAACTGAAGGATTTTTAAGGATTATTTTAGGAGGCCTCTCCTACAAGGAATACTCCAATAAAAATGTATGGCCAGTCACGGTGGCTCACACCTGTAATCCCAGCACTTTGAGAGTCTGAGGCGAGAGGATAACTTGAGCTCAGGAGTTTGAGACCAGCCTGGGCAACATAGTGAGACCCCATCTCTAAAAAAAGAGAAAAAAGAAAAACGTCATGGGCTTTAGCAGGCTCAGAGGTTAGAGGGAGTATTATTTGTCTGTTGGTAGCATTATGAATAAACAGATTGCAAGGCTTTGCTTAAAAAGACTCTAAGCGAGGAGTCTGCCTGGATAAGCACCTTTCCGCTATTTGAACTCTATAGCACAAGTATTAAAAATAAGATTTCTGGAGTTTTAGTTCTAGCAACACTATTTTTTATCTCTGTGGCCGTCACTTTGCCTCTGAACCTCATTTTTTTCTCATTTTTCAAACTGCATGAGAGTGAGGCCAGTATTTGCGATGTCCCCAGTTTGATACCGTTTCAGTAGGTACTCAGTTAATGAAATATTATTGTGGGGCAGGGGTGGAGGGTGGGGAATTTCCAGGCTGGATAGGTGAATGTGGCTTGGATAGGGGTACCAAGCACACCACAGGGGATCAGACCTTTACTGTTGACTCCGGTAGGTCGAGTCTCAAAGCTAGTTTCTCCTGAAGATTTCTATCTGGGAACATGGTCTGGCTAAACAGAGCTTCTAGCTCTTCATACTGTTGGTGGGTGAAAGAAGTACGTTCTTGATGCCTTCTCCGTATTGCTTCAGGGCAGAGATAAAGAAGGGGTGGTTACATTTACATTACCAATCTCTCCCCCCCACCAAAAAAACAAAAACCAAAAAACAAATCACCATGGTGAGTCTCCCATGCCTTTCCTCCAACCAGGCTTAGGATCCAGAAAATGCAGATCCCAGGTCTTGAGTCTGAATGGCCGAGCCCTGCTTAACAATGCTCTGTTCTCCGCTTTCTGAGACTTTGTCTCTGATAGGACATGAGTTACCTCTTCAATTTTCTGTGTACTCAATCTGTTCACTCTGGAAACTGGCTCCCTTGAGTTTCAGTTTGCCCTGACTGCACTGAAAAGTTTTCTGTTTTACTTTTATTCTCGGGTACTCAGTCTTTCTACCCTACCTAATCTCAGGACAGTGGATAGTAGCTTCTGTCTTCTCATCTTTCTCACACTTTTGTTATTCTAGAAACTAGGAATATTCTGTGCAAGAGCTAGCCAAAAATTTTTTTTAATTATGAAATAGAAAAAACTAGGAATAAACCCCATGTCTTTGCACATGAATATAGCCCACTCTTCTAAATGGGTTTCCTCTCTTCATTTATTTGTTCAGGAATCCAGTCCATCTCATCTCGCAAATAGGCTCTTTTCTTTTCTTTGCTTTGCTTTGCTCTTCTTTTCTTTCTTTCCTTCCTTCCTTCCTTTCTCTCTCTCTCTGTCTTTTTTTAGAGACAGGGTCTTGCTCTATTGCCCAGGCTGAATGCTGTGGCATGATCATAGTTCATTGTAACCTTGAACTCTTGAGCTCCTGCAATCCTCTGGCCTCATCCTCCTGAGTAGCTAGGACTACAGGCACTATCACCACTCCGGGCTAATTAAAAAACTTTTTCTTTCATAGAGATGGGGTTTCCTTACATTGCTCAGGCTGATGTTGAACTCCTGGGCTCAAGTGATCCTCCTGCCTTGGCCTCCCAAAGTGTTGGGATTACAGATGTGAACCACCGTGCCTGGTAGAGCTTTTTCTTTTATGGGATTTCTGAGGCTCTATTCATTACTTTGGGGAAAAGAAATCAAACGTGGTCAGCACGATGTGCTCACACTTGTAATCCCAGCACTTATGGGAGGCCAAGGTAAGAGCATCACGTGAGTGGAGGAGTTGGAGACCAGCCTGGGCAATGTAGGGAGACCCTGTCTCTATGAAAAATTAAAAAATTAGCTGGGCATGGTTGCATGTACCTGTGGTCCCAACTGTTCTTGAGGCTGAGGTGGGAGGATTGCTTGAGCCAGGAGGTTGAGGCTGTAGTGAACCATGATCGTGTCACTGCGTTAATAACTATTCTTGGGGCTGAGGTGGGAGAATTGCCTGAGCCCGGGAGGTTGAGGCTATAGTGAACTATAATTGTGTCACTGCACAATCATGCGTCAGCCTGGGTGACAGAGTGAGACCCTGTCTCAAAATAAAATAAAATAAAATAAAATAAAAATAAATATGTATAGAAGATTGAAAAAGTATAGTTTTTTAATGGCAATGAAAAGGAAAAGGGTTTTTTCTTTAAAAATTATCGGCCAGGTGTGGTGACTCACACCTGTAATCCCAGCACTTTGGAAGGCTGAGGCAGGTGAATCACTTGAAGTCAGGAGTTCGAGACCAGCCTGGCCAACATGATGAAACCCTGTCTCCACTAAAACAACAAAAATTAGCCAGGCATAGTGGTGCATGCCTGTAATCCCAGCTACGAGGGAGGCTGAGGCATGAGAATTGCTTGAACCCAGGAGGCGGAGGTTGCAGTGAACCAGATCATTCCATTGCACTCTGGCCTGGGTGACAGAGCGAGATTCTGTCTCCAAAAAAAAAAAATCCTGCAATTATCAAAATTTGGCCATACACAGTGGCTCACACTTATAATCCCAGCACTTTGGGAGGCCAAGGCAGGAGAATTGCTTGAGGCCAGGAATTTAAGACCAACCTGAGAAATATAATGAGACCCTGTCCCTACAGAAAATGTTTAAAAATTAGGTGGGCATTGTAGCACATGCCTGTGGTCCCAGCTATGGGAGGCTAAGGTGGGATGATCACTTTAACCCAGGAGGTCAAGGCTATAGTGAGCTACTATCGTGTCACTGCACTCTAGCATGGGCAATAGAGAGAGACCCTGGCTCTAGAAAAATAAATAAAATAAAAATAAAAGGAGGAAAGGTCCTCACTTGGACCTCCCTTCTTGTACTTAGAAGTCCATAATACCAATACTAAAATCAGGCAAAAATAAACACTATAGATAAAACTATAGGCTAATGCCACTTATGAACATAAGTGAAAATAACCTATATAAAACATATTTAATCCCACTTTAAATGTACATATTTCTAAACTTATAATATCTTATTTTTTCAGTTCATATATATATGTGAAATCCAATATACTTAGAAATATCGATTTTTTTCTGCTCACATTTAATAAAATTATTCTACTCAAACTGTATTTACCTTAGATAGCCATATCTTAAATATTCTGAGCCTGTTCTTTTAATTAAATAACATCATTTTACCAGGCACTTATTCTTTACTTTCAAATAAGTAGTTTGTGATACAATATTTCTGGAATGTGTCTATGGAATACTGTTACTGGGAATTTTGTTCTAAGCCACAGGAAACTTATTTATATAATATTAAGATAACCACTTTCCCCCCACACTCATCCCATAGGGCTGCATTTGTGACTTCCACAACCTAACTACTTACTGTAAATTGTTTAAAAATAAGAACTTGATTTATTCATTTATTTGGAAAAGCAATATGTACAAATAGTACAAAATTGAAACCATCCCTATTCCCCAACCACCCAATTACTCTCTAGAGCTGTTCTGTTCAGTACAGTAGCCACTGCTTCAAATGACTATTAATCATGGGAAATGTGGCTAGTTCCGCTGAGGAGCTGATTTTTTTTTTTTTTTTTTTTACAGAGTCTCCCTTGTCAGCCCAGGGTGGAGTGCAGTGCAGTGGCTTGATCACAGCTCACTGCAACTGCCATCTCCCTGGCTCAAGTGATCTCCCACCTCAGCCTCCCAAGTAGCTGGGACTAGAGGTGCGCACACCATGACTGGCTAATTTCTGTGTGTGTGTAGAGATGAGGTTTTGCTACATTGTCCGGGCTGGTCTCAAACCCCTGGGCTCAAGTCATCCTCCCACTTCCACCTCCCAAAGTGCTAGAATTACAGATATGAGCCACTGTGCCTGTAATTTTTAATTTTATTAAATGTTAATTTAAAATTAAAAACTGATAGTGCAATTATTGGGAAACTAGTATGCTTGGAACAACTTGGGTACGTCAACCTTTTTTCAACTGTGATTTTATGAAATCTAAATGCAGATCAAGTATTTCTCATGAAATATTTAGCATCTAGACTGAGATATGCGAAGTGTATTCACTGGATTTCAAAGTCTTGCTATGAACAAAGAATGTAAACCATCTCATTGGATTATATTTTGTCTGCTTAACCAAATTGTTACATTTTATTAATGTGTTGCATTCAATGTTATATATACATTGTTTAATTACCTATTAAAAGTAAAGTTAGAAGCTTTAAACTTACTATTTTGGCCAGGCATGATGGCTCACACCTGTAATCCCAGCACTTTGGGCAGACCACTTGAGGTCAGGAGTTCGAGACCAGCCTAGCCAACATGGCAAAACCGCATCTCTACTAAAAATACAAAAATTAGCCTGGCGTGGTGGCGTGTGCCTGTAAGCCCAGCTACTTGAGGCACGAGAGTCGCTTGAACCCGGGAGGCAGAGGTTGCAGTGAGCTGAGATCATGCCATTGCACTCCTGGGCGACAGAGCGAGACTTGGCCTCAAAAAAGAAATAATAATAATAAACTTACTATCTACTTGTGTGTATCTAAACACAACATATAAAAGTAAATTAAATAAAAAACATATAGATGATAAAGTAAAGGAAGCAGTGGGTTTTTGTGTGTGTTTTTAGCTTTTTACATACTTTTGAATCATTAGCTTGCTTCTGTATTTATTCAAAATGTCCCTTGAAACAGGACTGTCTCTACTAAAAATACAAAAAATTAGCCAGGTGTGGTGGCACAAACCTGTAATCCCAGCTACTCAGGAGGTTGAGGCAGGAAAATCACTTGAACCCAGGAGGCGGAGATTGTGGTGAGCCAAGTCCGCATCACTGCACGCCAGCCTGGGCGAAAAAGTGAGATTTCATCTCAAAAAAAAAAAAGTATATATACACACACACTTTTCTTTGTAACTCAAAATTATAATTTATGAATATATAGAGAGTAGACTAGAAAAATTCTGAGAAACCTGTTGTAATGACAACCTCAGAAAGGAGGTAGAATAGAACTGATAGAAATGGTCAAGTACTTTTGTTTTATCTCCATTATCTTAATTTATTGTGTTTATTTATTTTATTATTATTTTTGGAGATGAGGTCAGGCGTTCGAGACCAGCCTGACCAACATGGTGAAACCCCGTCTCTACTAAAAATACAAAAATCAGCTGGGCATGGTGGTGCATGCCTGTAATCCCAGCTACTTGGTAGGCTGAGGCAGGGGAATCACTTGAACACGGGAGGCGGAGGTTGCAGTGAGATAAGGTCTTGCTCTGTCTTAGGAGTTCGAGACCAGTCTGGATCACATGGTGAAATCCCGTCTCTGCAAAAAAGGGTGTAGTGGCACGCACCTGTATTCCCAGCTACTCGGGAGGCTGAGGTGGGAGAATCAGTTGAACCTGGGAGGCTGAGGCTGCAGTAAGCCGAGACCGCGCCACTGCACTCCAGCTTGGATAACGGAGTGAAACCTGTCTCAAAAGAAAAGAAAAGAAAAGAAAGAAAAGAAAGAAAGAAAATATAAATTTGATTTTGGAAGGCCAGGTGCAGTGGCTCATGCCTGTAATCCCAGCACTTTGGGAGGCTGAGGCGGGCAGATCACGAGGTCTCGCTATGTTGCCCAGGCTGGTGTCTAAACACCTAGGCTCAAGGGATCCTCCTGCCTCAGCCTTCACGTAGCTGGGACTAAAGGTGCACCACCATACCCAGCTCATCAACCTCCTGATTCTATTCCAGGAAAACCCATCTCAATCAAATATGACCAACATATAAGATATTTAGTCCTAGATTTAGGTCTGTTATATTCACACCTGGTAACTACCCTCTTGGGGAAGGACAAGTGGGCTCCCTGAGAAGAGAGACAGACTACAGAGAGGGCACAGGGGAACAGTGCTTGCTGGAACTGGCTTGGTCCTGTGGTATCAAGGACACACTGGAATCACTCATGCTGCTTAAAATATGTGGCTGAGGAGTCACAAAGGATGCCCTATTCATCGGAGTATTGTGGAAATAAACATTATATACTTGAAAGTATTTTCAGTCAGCCTTGGCTAAAATGAAAATTAAAGAAACTATAGATCAGTTTGGTATCAGATAAGAAAAAATAAAAAGCCTGGAGCCAGGATATACTTTGAGTTACAAATACTTCAATAATTATAAATGCAGAGCTAAGTTATTTTTTAGGGTAATGTGATAAGGAAGATTAAGTCAAGGAAACATCACATACGGACAACTACCAATGACATCCCGGGAAAACTCACATCCATGTGGGGCACATTTCTTCCAGAAATTTAAAAGTATATCTGCTGTCTTCTGAAAACTTTGATCTATTTCTTATTCAGTTAGCTCAAGGAGTCCATAATATGCAAGTTGCACTGTGGAAAAGTTTTAACCAGTAATCTTGATATATGTTCAATAGTAGAAATTTTGCTTTTAAAACTATACTTTTCAGGCCGGGCACGGTGGCTCACGCCTTTAATTCCAGCACTTTGGGGGGCTGAGGCAGGTGGATCATGAGGTCAGGAGATCAAGACCATCCTGTCTAACATGGTGAAACCCTGTCTCTACTAAAAATACAGAAAAAAAAAAAAAAACAGCCGGGTGTGGTGGCAGGTGCCTGCAGTCCCAGCTACTCAGGAGGCTGAGGCAGGAGAATGGCATGAACCTGGGAGGCAGAACTTGCAGTGAGCTGAGATCGCGCCACTGCCCACCAGCCTGGGCAACAGAGCGAGACTCAGTTTTTTTAAAAAAAAAGATAAAACTATACTTTTCTAGGAATGTGATTATGAACCCATTACCCAAACTCTTCACCTCAATTTCTTTTTTAAAATTTTTTAATTTTTTAAATACAGATGGGGTCTCGCTATGTTGCCCAGGCTAATCTCAAACTCCTTGGCTCAAGTGATTCTCCCACCTCAGCCTCCCAAAGTGCTAGAATTATAGGTGGAAGCCACCACACCCAGCCCACCTCAGTTTCATCAAGCATAAAAGGGGAATATGGCCGGATGCGGTGGCTCACACCTGTAATCCCAGCACTTTGGGAGGCTGAGGTGGGTGGATTACCTGAGGTCAGGAGTTTGAGATCAGCCTGACCAACATGGAGAAACCCCATCTCTACTAAAAATACAAAATTAGCCAGGCGTGGTGGCGCATGCCTGTAAATCCCAGCTACTCTGGAGGCTGAGGCAGGAGAATCACTTGAAACTGGGAGGCAGGAGGCTGCAGTGAGCCATGATTGTGCCATTGCACTCCAGCCTGGGCAACAAGAGTAAAACTCTGTCTCAAAAAAAAAAAAAAAAAAAAAAAAGTGGGGTAGGGGGAATGTTAAGAGTACGTACTTTAGGCCAGGTGTGGTGGCTCATGCCTGTATTCCCAGCACTTTGGGAGGCCAAGACGAGCAGATTGCTTGAAGTCAGAAGTTTGAGACCAGCCTGGCCAACATGGTGAAACCCTGTCTCTACCAAAAACACAAAAATTAGCCAGATATGGTGGCAAGCACCTGTAATCCCAGCTACTCAAAAGGCTGAGGTAGGAGAATCGCTTGAACCCCGGGAGGCGGAAGTTGCAGTGAGCTGAGATTGCACCACTGCACTCCAGCCTGGGTGACAGAATGAGACCTTGCCACACACACAAAAATGAATACCTACTTTATAATAGGGTTTGTAAATTTATTACATGAATGTATTAATGTAAGGCACTAATTATATTGATTTATTAATGTAAAGGCATTAATACACTATAATAATGTGTGGCACATTGTATGCACAACATACCTCTCTTTTGTAAATTAATTTTATTTTAGTTTAGAGTATGTCACTGAAAATGAAGTCTTTTCAGCAATGTAATGTGACATGTAAAATATAAAATATACTTTTCTGGCCAGGCATGGTGGCTCATGCTTGTAATCCCAGCACTTTGGGAGGCCAAGGCAGGCGAGTGGATCACTTGAGGTCAGGACTTCAAGACCAGCCTGGTGAACATGGTGAAACCCTGTCTTTACTGAAAATACAAAAAATTAGCTGGTGTGGTGCCACACACCTGTAATCCCAGCTACTCAGAAGGCTGAGGCAGGAGAATCGCTTGAACCCAGGAGGTGGAGGTTGCAGTGAGCCAAGACTGTGCCACTGCACTCCAGCCTGGGGGAAAAGGTGAGACTCCATTAAAAAAAAAAAAAAAATATATATATATATATGTACGTGTAGATATATATACACACACACACACACATATATATACACAACACACTTTTCTTTATAACTCAAAATTATAATTTACGAATATATAGAGAGTAGACTAGAAAAATTCTGAGAAACCTGTTGCAATGACAACCTCAGAGAGGAGGTAGAATAGAACTGTTAGAAATGGTCATCAAGTACTTTTGTTTTATCTCCATTATCTTAATTTACTTTATTATTATTTTTAGAGACAAGGTCTTGCTCTGTCTTAGCAGTTTGAGATCATTCTGGACCACATGATGAAATCTCGTCTCTACAAAAGAAGGTGTAGTGGCACTCACCTCTATTCCCAGCTATTTGGGAGGCTGAGGTGGGAGGATCAGTTGAACTTGGGAGGTTGAGGCTGCAGTAAGCCGAGACTGTGCCACTGCACTCCAGCTGGGATAACATAGTGAAACCTGTCTTAAAAAAAGAAAAGGAAAGAAAGAAAAAGAAAGAAAGAAAGAAAGAGAGAAAGAAAAAGAAAGAAAGAAAGAAAGAAAGAAAGAAAAAGAAAGAAAGAAAGAAAGAGAAAGAAAGAACAATGAGAATATAAATTTGAGTTTGGAAGGTCAGGCGTGGTGGCTCACGCCTGTAATCCCAGCACTTTGGGAGGCCGAGGCGGGCAGATCACAAGGTCAGGCGTTTCAGAACAGCCTGACCAACATGGTGAAATCCTGTCTCTACTAAAAATACAAAAATTAGCTGGGCGTGGTGGTGCGTGCCTGTAATCCCAGCTACTCGGTAGGCTGAGGCAGGGGAATCACTTGAACTCAGGAGGCAGAGGTTGCGGTGAGTCGAGATCATACTACTGCACTCCAGCCTGGGTGACAGAGCAAGACTCCATCTCAGAAATAAATAAATAAATAAATGAGTTTGGAAATAGACACACTTCAGCCACTGGACCATCCAAACCGCTACAGTCTCAGGGAACACATATGTCCATTATTATTAGAAAATTTGAGTTGGGCACTGTTGATGACATCAGTAATTTCAGCATTTAGGGAGGCAGAGCATTCAGCTTGACCTTAGGAGTCAAGACCAGCCTGGACAACATAGTGAGACCCCCATTCTCCACAAAAAGGAAAAAAAAAGAAAATTTGGCAAAACATAAATGTCTGTTTACATGGAGAGTCTCAGTTTTTACATTTATAAAATAAAAAAGAATAGCTTTATTTTAGTGAGTCACTTCACAGATTGTGTACAATGAGACCTTATTTTCCTCTTCCTTTTCTCTTTGTCCTACATTTATTTCATTTATTTCCAACCACACTTTTTTTTTTTTTTAATGTTTGAGACAGAGTCTCCCCGGAACACCCAGGCTAGAGTGCAATGGCTCAATCTCAGCTCACTGCAACCTCCACTCCACAGCTTCAAGCGATTCTCCTGCCTCAGCCTCCCAAGTAGCTGAGACTACAGGCGCTCGCCACCATGCTGGCTAATTTTTTTACTTTTATTAGAGACAGTGTTTCACCATATCGGCAACACTGCCCTCAAATGATCCACCCACCTCGGTCTCCCAAAGTGCTGGGATTACAGGCATGAGACACTGTGCCTGACCCAGCCACACCTTCTTAATTGAGCCGGAGAGTGACACTCTGAAGTGATGATGCCCCCGCCTCAAGAGGCCGTGCATGCTTCTGTGCTCGCTCTCATGCCTGGCCTCTCTCTGTCTCACACACTCTCTCCCTCCAAGCCTGGACTAGCCTGCTAGACGATGAGAGACTATAGTGAAAAGACTTCATATTCTGCAACATAGGCTACCTTAAATGAGTTTACAGCTAGTCAACCCTCAAGCATGCAAGAGATGCCAGCCAAGATCAGAACTGGCCAGCTGGCTTGTAGATTTTTTTCTTTTGAAATGGAGTCTCGCTCTGTTGCCAGGCTGGGGTGCAGTGGCACAATCTTGGCTCACTGCAATCTCTGTCTCCTGGGTTTAAGAGATTCTCCTGCCACAGCCTCCCGAGTAGCTGGGACTACAGGTGCGTGCCACCACGCTCAGCTAATTTTTGTATTTTTAGTAGAGATGGGGTTTCACCACGTTGGCCAGGATGGTCTCGATCTCTTGACCCTGTGATCCGCCTGCCTCGGCCTCCCAAAGTGCTGAGATTACAGGCATGAGCTACTGCACCTGGCCTGGCTTGTAGATTGATAAACAACAACAAATGCTTATTTTTTTAAAACCACTGAAATTGTGTGAAACAGCAATGACTAATTTGTACATACATTTGGTCTTCAAACATATCAATTTTCTGAACTTTCTTCTGTTCTCTCAGTTCTCACCATGTTCCTGCAGCTTGTATTTCCACATTACCATTCTGCTGGGGATTTTCTGCAAAATTCTTAGCCATGTACTGTGTGAGATGTAAGAAATAACAGTTCTACTTGGTGTGTAACATGTTCTTCCACATCTCCTAAATCTGGGGTCCCTAATCCCTGGGCCACAAACTGGTATGGGTCCATGGCCTGTTAGGAACTGGGCCACACAGCAGGAGGTGAGCAGCGAATGAGTCAGTGAAGCTTCATCTGTATTTACAGTCGCTCCCCATAGCTCACATTATTGCCAGAGCTCCGCCTCCTGTCAGATCAGCTGGTAGCATTAGATTCTCATAGGAGCATGAATCCTGTTGTGAACTGCACAGGTAAAGGATCTAAGCTGGGTGCTCATTATGAGAATCTAATGCCCGGTGATCTGTCACTGTCTCCCATCACTCACAGATGGGAGCATCTGGTTACAGGAAAACAAGCTCAGGTCTCCCACTGATTCTACATTATGGTGAGTTGTATAATTATTTCATTATATATTACAATGTAATAATAATAGAAATAAAATGTGCAATAAATGTAATGTCCTTGGATCATCCCCAAACCAGCCCCCCAACCAGTCCGTGGAAAAACTGTCTTCCACAAAACCAGTCCCTGGTGCCAAAAAGGTTGGAGACTGCTGCCCTGAATGCTTCTGGAAAAAGCTTTTCACACCTTTCAGTAAATATATTTATTTTATAAGATGGGGTCTCACTATATTGCCTAGGCTGGTCTTGAACTGGTAAGTCTATTTTTAATTTTTGAGGTACCATCATACTGTTTTTCACAGCCGCAGTGCCATTTTACATTCCTGCAAACATTCTAATTTCTCCCCATCCTCACCAACACTTGTTCTTTTCTGTTTCTTTGATAGTTGTCATCCTAACGGGTGTGGTTTTGATTTTCTTTCCCCTAATAATTAATGTTGCTGAGCATCTTTCATGGATTTGTCCATTTGTGTATCTTCTTTGGAGAAAGATCTATTCAAGTTTTTTGCCTTTTTTTTTTTTTGAGATGGAGGTTTGCTCTTGTTGCCCAGGCTGGAGTGCAATGGTACGATCTCAGCTCACCGCAACCTCTGCCTCCTGGGTTCAAGTGATTCTCCTGCCTCAGCCTCCCAAGTAGCTGGGATTACAGGCATGCACCACCATACCCGGCTAATTTTGTATCTTTAGTAGAGACAGGGTTTCTCCATATTGGTCAGGCTGATCTTGAACTCCTGACCTCAGGTTTTTGCCCATTTTTAATTGGATTTTTTTTATTGTTGTTGAGTTCTAGTTTTGTATATATTATAGCTATTAACCCCTTATTAGATAAATGCTTTGCAAATATTTTCTCCCACTCCACAGTTTGCCATTTTACTTTTTTTTTTTCTCTTTTGAGACAGAGTCTCTCTCTCTCTGTCACCCAAGCTGGAGTGCAGTGGCGTGATCTCTGCTGCAGTCTCCGTCTCCCAAGTTCAAGCGATTCTCCCACCTCAAGCCTCCCAAGTAGCTGAGATTACAGGCGCCTGCTACCACGCTTGGCTAATTTTTGTATTTTTAGTAGAGATGGGGTTTCACCATGTTGGCCAGGCTGCTCTAGAACTCCTGACCTCAGGTGATCCACGCATCTTGGCCTCGCAAAGTGCTGGGATTACAGGCATGAGCCACCATGCCCGGCCCCATTTCACTCTTTTGATTGTGTCCT
The DNA here is from genome assembly GCF_028885625.2 of Pongo pygmaeus. NCBI lineage: Eukaryota > Metazoa > Chordata > Mammalia > Primates > Hominidae > Pongo > Pongo pygmaeus. The sequence goes on along the minus strand of NC_085930.1, from coordinate 54,324,881 downwards.
TTGATCATACAAGTTTTTATTTTTAATGTAGTCTAATTTATCTATTTTTATTATTTTGTTGCTTGTGCTTTTGGTGTCATATCCAAGAAACCATTGCTAAATCAAATGTCATAAAGCTTTTCCTCTATGTTTTTTCTATGAGCTTTGCAGTTTTAGCTTTTGTGTTTAGGACTTGATCCATTTTAATTTTTGCATGTGGTAAGGCAAGGATCCAGCATCATTCTTTTGCATGTGGATATTCAGTTTTCCCAACACCATTTGTTTCAGAGACTGTCCTCTCACAATTGAATGGCCTTAGCACCCTTGTTGACTATGTGTGCAAGGATGTATTTCTGGACTTTGCTCTCTTCTATTGGTCTATATATCTGTCTTTATGCCAGCACCACAGTCTTTGATTACTGTAATTTGTAATAAATGTTGAGATTATGTACTATGAGGCCTCCAGCTTTGTTCATCTGTTCATCTTTTTCAACATTATTTTGGCTATTTGGGATTCCTTGAGACTTTATATAAATTTTTGGATAGACTTTTTTTAGTTTCTGCAAAAAGCACCATTGGGATTTTTATACGGATTGCATTAAATCTTTAAATTGCTTAGGTAGTATTGACATATTAACAATATTAAGCCTGGCCGGGCACTGGTGGCTCACGCCTGTAATCTCAGCACTTTGGAAGTCCGAGGCGCGTGGATCACCCAAGGTCAGGAGTTCAAGACCATCTAGCCTGATCAACATGGTGAAACTCTGTCTCTACTAAAAATACAAAATTAGCCGGGTGTGGTAGCGCCTGCCTGTAATCCCAGCTATTTGGGAGGCTGAGGCAGGAGAATCGTTTGATCCTGGGAGGCGTAGGTTGCAGTGATCCGAGATCGCTCCATTGCACTCCAGCCTGGGCAACAAGAGCTAAACTCCGTCTTTAAAAATAATAATAATAATAATAATAATAAAAATATTAAAGCCGGCCAGGCGCGGTGGCTCATGCCTGTAATCCCAGGACTTTGGGAAGCAGAGGCAGGCGGATCACAAGGTCAGGAGTCAGCCGGGCGTGGTGGCTCACGCCTATAATCCCAGTACTTTGAGAGGCCAAGGCGGGTGGATCACCAGAGGTCGGGAGATCCGAGACCATCCTGGTTAACATGGTGAAACCCCATCTCTACTAAAAATACAAAAAAATTAGCCAGGCATGGTGCCACATGCCTGTAATCCCAGCTACTCAGGAGGCTGAGGCAGGAGAATTGCTTGAACCTGGGAGACGGAGGTTGCAGTGAGCTGAGATCGCACCATTGCACTCCAGCCTGGGCAATAAGAGCGGAAACTCCATCTCAAAAACAAACAAACAAACAAAACCCCAAAGGTCAGTAGTTTGAGACCAGCCTGGCCAATATGGTGAAACCCCATCTCTACTAAAAATACAAAAAAAAAAAAAATTAGCCGGGTATGGTGGTGCATGCCTGTAGTCCCAGCTACTTGGGAGGCTGAGGCAGAAGAATCACTTGAACCCGGGAGGTGGAGTTTGCAATGAGCCAAAATTGTGACACTGCACTGCCAGCCTGGGTGACAGAGCAAGACTCTGTCTCAAAAAAAAAAAAAAATAATAATAATAATATTAAGCCTTCCCATTTATGCACATGGAGTGTCTTTCCATTTGTGTCTTTAATTTATTTCAGCAACATTTTATAGTTTTCAATGGACAAGTCTTTCACATCCTTAGTTAAGTTTATTTCTTAGTACTTAATTATTTTTGATGCTATTGTAAATGGAGTTATTTTTATAATTTTCTTTTCTGATTGCTTATTATTAGTGTATAGAAAAACCAGATTTTTATACAGTTTTACATATTTTTAAAGGTAAACATTGTATACAAACAATGTTTGGAAAATCTCCAGGATAAAATATCAAATAACAAATATATATTTCAGAACAATTCACTAAGATACACCTTATATAAATAAATCTCCTTATACACGTATACAATACTACTCTGAATAATGAGCTTTTTTTGTTTTTGTTTTTGTTTTCATTTTCCCTCTATATTGGGCCACAATATACCTGCCTTGGAAAAGGAGATTTCTCAGTTCCTATCTGTCTATGCTTCAGATCTTTTCTCCTAGAAAAACATGCTCACTTACTCTATATATTACATTCTTAGCTTATCTCTCATAATTTGAATCAACCATGGGCCAAAGGCCCATTTGATTTGAAATATATTTCTCCTTTTATGATGGCAAGACTTTCTGAATAGATTTTTAAAACAATCAATAGCTGCCTTAAAACAAATGCAAAATGCAATTATAGGGCCGCATGAGAATGGGGCAGTAGAAAGGCAAAGAGGAGAAAGAAGGATGATACTCACTGGGACTAGCTGGATCCTGTGGTGGTATCACCTTCATGTTGGAATAATTCCTTTTGATGAAAGGGTCTGGCTGGGGATTCTCTGGGGCCATTCTGTTCATCATGGTTTCTGAAATCTGAGATGGAAGGCCTATGAGATAGGGAATGCTGATGAGGAATTCATTCGCTGGATAGCAATGTTTTCAAGGAGCCTGGGCTTGCTGTATGACCTCTGGCAAGTGAAGTTAACCCCCAATTCCTCTACCTCAGCTGGAAAATGATTCATATTTTATACCATAGAGAAATACTCTAGCTGTACTTGTCAAAAATGAAACTTTAGAAATAACAAAAGAAATCCTGTGTCAATATCTTTGTGACTCAAAGTAGAGGGATATTTCTTTGATGAGATTGTTGAAGTGCAATCTACACACGAAAAGATAGAGATCAAATGACCACAGATTTCTCATCAGAAACAAAGACAGTTCTTTTAGCACTTCAAAGATTTTGTTCCACTGTCAACTTAGATTCTTTTTTACACCACTTGCCATCACTCCCAATCAACTCAGATTCCGTATCCAGGGAAAATATCTTTCAGGAAAGAAGGTGAAATGAATACATTCTCTGAACTATGAGAATCTGTGGCCAGTAGTCCTGTTCTGTGGAGTATTAAAGAAAATTCTTTCTAAGAGGGAAAATTGGAACTTCAAGAATAAAGGAAAAGCCACACATATGGTAAATATCTGGTTACATATAATAGGTCTTAAATTTTTAAAAGCTATTTGGAATATATATGAATATTGAAAGCAAAAATTACCATATTGTTTATTGGTTTTGTTTTGTTTACTTTTAATTTTGAACTAATTTCAGATTCACAAGAAATTGCAAAATAATATATGTGGTTAAGGTGCTGCACACACTTCAGCTAGCCTCTCTCAGTGGTGACATCTTGCATGTTATTTTACTTTTTCACTCTTATTCTATAACAAATGTACAGGGGAATAAATTTAGAAGAGCTTCTTAATTCATAAACCAATATTTTGCAAATGACCGGTATGTAATATTACAAAATCCTGCATGGGTAAAAGATCCACTCAAAGTTCAATGTAGACCAATGGATTTCAATGTGACAGAATTTGGAAAGTTCATTCATATGATTTCAAATTTCACATTGCAGGATGGGCATAGTGGCTCACGCCTGTAATCCCGGCACTTTGAAAGGCCGAGGAGGGTGAATTACTTGAGGTCAGCAGTTCGAGACCAGCCTGACCAACATGGTAAAGCCCCATCTCTACTAAGAATACGAAAATTAGCTGGGCGTGGTGGCACGCACCTGTAGTCCCAGCTACTAGGGAGGCTGAGGCAGAAGAATCGCTTGAACCCGGGAGGCAGAGGTTGCAGTGAGCCGAGATCATGCCACTACACTCCAGCCTGGGCGACAGAGCGAGACTCTGTCTCAAAAAAAAAAAAAAAAAAAAAGTTTTCACGTTGCAACTCATCTTTAAGAAACTGCTACTTGTTGAGTTTCTGTTGTAGTTTTAAAGAATATCCACAATTATTTCAAAGGCTACAAGAATACTCCTTTTTCTAGCATCACATCTGTATGAGGTCAGATTTTCTTCTTAGACTTCAACAGAGTAATGCATCAGAAAAGGTGACTGCAAAAGCAGAAGAGAATTCTGCCATCTTCCATTAAGCCCTAAAATACTAAAATGTAAAACAATGTCATTGGTCTCACAATTTTTTTGTGTGTGGAAAATGTAGTTAACATGTAATGCATTTATCATTTTATTTTGAAAGGAATGAATAAATATATTTTAATTCCAGTTTTCACTTTGAATGTGGTAAATATCTAGGTATATCCTATAGAAACAAAAGTTCTTTGGAGTCCTCAACAACTTTTAAGAATATAAAGAGGTTCTGAGACCAAAAAATTTGAACAGCAATAACAACAGATGGCCTAAGGCTTGGCATTTAATTGAAAAGAAATTAAACTTCACTAAGCATCTGTTCTTCAGTACAATCCTAAGAGTAAATAAATGATGCAGTAACATTCAGTAGCGACATTAGGATACTGTCAGACATCCAAGTGCTTCATATACATGATTCATGTGATCCTCGACAAACACATGGGGTAATGGACAATTATTATCAACCTCTTAAAGATGAAGAGACATGAGATCTAAAAGTTTGGTCAGTAAGAGGAGAAGCATAGCTGGGAAGGAATCAGGTCTTACCGACTCTTGTACACACAGTCTAAACCCTGGCCCACTTTCCTGGGATGGGCATTGAGAGTCTGCAGCTTAAACTAGCATATTAAACAAACAAAGAAGCAAACGATTCAACTGGTCTATAGTGCTTTCCCTGATTGAGGCTATCAAGAGCATAAGGCAGAATTGCCACCAGCAGAACCACATTTACTCAGCAATTTTTTATTGCCTTCCTCCTACAAATGGGCACTTAGGTAGGTCTGTGGATTCTGCAATGAACGAAGTACACAAAAATAGTTGCTATGATGGAGTTTACATTCTAATTAAGGATTTCCAAAGGCCTGGCTAACACAGATGGGGAAAGTTTGGGAGCCCTGCAAAACAGACAACCCACACTCAGTAAGTAAGGAGTCTCACATTCACTCCCTGATTTTCATGAGGTGGTCAGTCTTTCTGACCTTCCTTCTGTCCCCAACTTGCAACCGTCTATATCATGTCCCTCTAATGTGAATGGGCTGAGTGGTTTGCATCCTTTAATATTGCTCCTTTGATTTTTCAAATCCTCTTTGAGCACTTAAAGCCCCACATTCTGGCTATCCTCCCCGCCCCCACCCCGTGCTTACCTGTCATGAATCCCCTTAGACTAACCATTTTCAGTCCTACGTGGTGTGTCTCTCTCTGGAAATGCAGTTTCCTTAGTGTGTCCTCATGCAGAAGACCCTGTATTTAAATGTAATTTTTATACAATCAGACCTCCTCCTGCCCCTGCACCACCCAGACACACCCTGATGTCCCACCCTTCATTCATTCATTTGTTCATTCAATAAAAGTATGCTTACAGCATAGTGTAACTGTTGCTGAAAATTGTCATTATTTTTTTTTATACTCAAATTTCCTACCTTTGACAACCCTTCAAGGCGACTCCTGTGCTTTTTGATGCAACCACCTTTTTACTTTTACACTTGGGTTGTTCAAAGTTTTAGGTGTAAAATTCCTCTAGGCGTGGTAACACACGCCTGTGGTCTGAGGTATTCGGGAGGCTGAGGTGGAAGGATCACTTGGGCCTGGGAGGTTGAGGCTGCAGTGAGCCCTAATTGCACCAGTCTACTCCAGTCTGGGCAACAGAGCGAGACAGCAAGACCCCACCTCAAAAAAATAAAAGTAAAGTTTTAGGAGTGTATCTTTAAAATAGTGATCCGATCTAAGAATTTTCATATGGAATAATCCATTTATGTTTGATAGGATAAGAACACAATAATCCCACCTTATCCACAGTTTTGCTTTTTGTGGTTTCAGTCAACTGCCATCCAAAAATATTAAACGGAAACTTCCATAAATAAAAAATGTGTAAGTTTTCATTTCTTTTCTTTTTGAGACGGAGTTTCACTCTTGTTGCCCAGGTTGGAGTGCAATGGCATGATCTCGGCTCACTGCAATATCCACCTCCCTGGTTCAAGCGATTCTCCTGCCTCAGCCTCCCAAGTAGCTACGATTAGAGGCATGTGCAACCACACCAGCTATTTTTGTATTTTTTTAGTAGAGATGGGGTTTCACCATGTTGATCAGGCTGTCTGGAACTTCTGACCTCAAGTGATCCACCCGCCTTGGCCTCCCAGAGTGCTGGGATTACAAGCGTAAGCCACCATGCCCAGCCCTTTTTTTTTTAATGCTCAAATTTTAAATTGGCTGTACTGCTCCGCCCAGGATGTGACTCATCCCTTTGTGCACTGTATCCATGCTGTATAAGCTACCTGGCCTATACAATGTGGTCGTATAGGAAGAAACCGAGGATCCTGGAATGTATCCCCATGGATAATGGGGGGATCACTACTTATTTCTACCTAATTTCTTACAATCTTTGTGTGTTTTTAACTTTTCCAGCCTTCTGTTAGAATGGTTGCCTTTTATTTTCTCCCCCTCTCAAATGGTATGTAAGTTATATGCAAGATTTAAAGTTACATTATTTTTATTTATTTATTCTTTGTTTAGAGATGGTATTCACTCTGTCACCCAAGCTGGACTGCAGTGGTGCCATCATGGCTCACTGCAGCCTTGACCTCCTGGGCTAAAATGATTCTCTCACTTCAGCCTCCCCAGTAGCTGGGACTACAGGTATGCACCACCACCCCCAGCTAATTAAAAAAATTTTTTTTTTGTAGAGATGGGGTGTTGCTAGGTTGCCCAGGCTGGTCTAGAACTCCTGGGCCCAAGTGATCCTCCTGCCTTGGCCCCTCAAAATGCTGGGATTACAGGCATGAATTACTATGTCCAGCCTAAGTTTGCTTTTATGTTCCTAAAAGTAGTCATTATTATTTTTGTCATAAATATTTATTTAGATTTAACCATATGTTTATCAAGTGCTTTGATCTCATCATTGCTTCTTTCATCCTCTTTCTTTTGGGCACAGTTTTATTTTTTCTGATGTAGAATCAAAAATAGTTCTTTTAATTGTAAACATTTTCAAGCTTTCTTTGTCTAAAATGTCTTTATTACATTATCATTCTTGCATAATAGGTTAGGTGAGTACAGAAGCCACTTATTTGAGAAGTCTGCTAACATCCAAACTTTTATTCCTTTGCAGGTAATTGTTATCTACTCTCTAGTTGCTTTTATTTTATTTTATTTTTCTAAGATGGAGTCTTGCTCTGTCACCCAGGCTGGAGTGCAGTGGCACGATCTCGGCTCACTGCAACCTCTGCCTCCCAGGTTCAAGCAATTCTCCTGCCTCGGCCTCCTGACTAGCTGAGATTACAGGTTCGAGCCACCACGTCCCAGCTATATATATACATATATATATATTTTGTGTGTGTGTGTGTGTGTGTTTTTTAGTAGAGACGGAGTTTTACCATGTTGGCCAGGCTGGCCTCAAACTACTGATCTAGTGATCCGCCTGCCACGGCCTCCTAAAGTGCTGAGATTATAGGCATGAGCCACTGTGCCCGGCCTCTAGTTGCTTTTAAAAGATGTGTGCTTTGTCCAGAGTGTCTCAGCCTCCCGAATAGCTGGGAGGCATACAGGCGCCCGCCACCGTGCCCAGCTAATTTTAGAATTTTTGGTAGAGACAGGGTTTCAGCATATTGGTCAGGCTGGTCTCAAACTCCTGACCTCAAGTGATCCTCCCGTCTTGGCCTCCCAAAGTGTTGGAATTACAGGCGTGAGCCACCATGCCCAGCCTCTCCTGAACTTTCAGAGCTGCAGCTTGTTTAGCCATAATGCCAGAGTCTGATATGTATCTTTTATCACTGTGGCTGATACTTTTTCTTGACGTTTAATTTTGTTTTTTCTGTAGTACTGTGCCCACTCAGCCCTGCCACCATCTCCCTCAAAATGACTGAAGTCTTACTTATTCATCTGTTTATTTGTTTTTTAAATTTATTCATTAATTGATGACTTATTTATTGAGCACCTACTGGTAACAAGCACTATTCTGGGACTAAGCAGGGTGGAAGGGGTCTCCAATTATGACTATAACACAGTTGTCTCTTGCTTCCCACTTTGGTAGTACTATCAGCTTGCTAGCCTACACTTCCCTGGACCAGGGAGGGGGCTCTGACCCTTGATCCTTCCTGCTCCTCTGCCAGCTGGCCCAGAGGGCACAAGTCTTAGACTAACGTATCAGATCTAGAAACAAAACATGAAAGCTGTTGGTCTGCATCCTACCAAAGAAAGAAGATTCACTCTTGTTGCCCAGGCGGGAGTGCAATAGCGTGATCTAGGCTCACTGCAACCTCCTGGTTCAAGCGATTCTTCTGCCTCAGCCTCCCTAGCAGCTGGGACTACAGGCGCCTGCCACCATGCCTGGCTAATTTTTGTATTTTTAGTAGAGATGGGGTTTACCATGTTGACCAGGCTGGTCTTGAACTCCCAACCTCAGGTGATCCACCCCCCTCAGCCTCCCAAAGTGCTGGGAATTACAGGCGTGAGCCACTGCGCCCAGCAATGCCTAAATCTTTTGGCGTTAAAAGATTTAGTCATTTTTGGCTGGGTGAGGTGGCTCACGCCTATAATCCCAGCACTTTGGGAGGCTGAGGCGGGCAGATCATGAGGTCAGGAGATCGACACCATCCTGGCCAACATGGTGAAACCCCGTCTCTACTAAATACAAAAAATTAGCCGGGCGTGGTGGCGGGCGCCTATAGTCCCAGCTATTCGGGAGGCTGAGGCAGGGGAATCGCTTGAACCCGGGAGGCGGAGGTTGCAGTGAGCCGAGATTGCGCTACTGCACTCCAGCCTGGTGACAAAGTGAGACTCTGTCTCAAAAAAAAAAAAAAAAAGATTTAGGCATTAAAGAATCGATCCAGGAAATGGGACAATATTTGACAGATGTTGCAGAAAGAGCTAACACAGTAGGTACAGAGAAACCTCACGATTTAACCCAATATCTCTCCCAAAATCTCTATCTTATTCTTCTCAGCAGTATCTCACTCCTTTTTTTTTTTTTTTTTAAGAGACAGGTCTCCCCTGAAGACACTGCTGGTGTGATCATAGCTCACTGCAGCCTCAAACTCCAGTGCTCAAGTAATCCTCAAGTAAGCCTCTTGAGTAGCTGGGACTACAGGTGCGTGACACCACACCTATTATTATTATTATTATTATTATTATTATTATTATTATTATTTTGTAGAGATGGGATTTCCCTATGTTGCTTAGACTTGGCTTCAAGAGATACTCCCAGGCCAGGCACGGTGGCTCATGCCTGTAATCCCAGTACTTTGGGAGACCGAGGTGGGTGGATCGCCTGAGGTTGGGTTTCAAGACCAGCCTGGCCAACATGACAAAACCCCATCTCTACTAAAAATATGAAAATTAGCCAGGCCCAGTGGTGCGCGCCTGTAGTCCCAGCTAATACTACTCAGGAGGTGGAGGTGGGAGAATCGCTTGAACCAGGGAGACAGAGGTTGCAGTGAGCCAAGATTGGGCCACTGAACTCCAGCCTGGGCAAGGGACTGAGACTCCATGTCAAAAAAGAAAAGAGAGAGATAATCCTCCCACCTCAGCCACCCAAAGTGCTGGGATTATAGGCATGAGCCATCGTGTCCAGCCAACTTTCATTTATTTATGCATTTTTGAGACAGGATCTTGCTCTGTTGACCAGGCTGGGGTGCAGTGGCATGATCATAGCTCACTGCAGCCTTGACCTCCCAGACTCAAATGATCCTCCCACTCTAGACTCCAGAGTTGCTGGGACCATAGGTGTGAACCACTGTGCCCAGCCCCTCAGCCAACTTTTTAAATGTCTCTTGGTTATCTATGCCTACCAAATTCTCTTATTCCTGTCAGTCTGTTGCACTCCTATCCATCTCCTCCTTCCTCTTTCCCTCCCTTTCTCCTCTAATTCTCCTCTTTTACCCTTCCTCTCTCTAAATCTCTTTCAAAACTCAATTTCTCAGCCAGGCGCGGTGGCTCAAGCCTGTAGTCCTGGCACTTGGGGAGGCCGAGGCGGGTGAATCACTTGAGGTCAGGAGTTCCAGACAAGGCTGGCCAACATGTCGAAACTCCGTCTCTACTAAAAATATAAAAATTAGCTGGGCATGGGGGTGCATGCCTGTAATCCTAGCTACTCGGGAGGCTGAGGCGGGAGGACTGCTTGAGGCTGGGAGGCAGAGGTTGCAGTAAGCTGAGATTGAGCCACTGCATTCCAGCCTGGGTGAGAGAGCAAGACTCCATCTCAAAGAAAAAAAAAAAGAAAATATACTGAAACAAAAAGGCCAATAAAGAAAAACCAAAATTAAAGAGAGAAGGAAGCAAACTATTAACAGGGGTTCTTAAGGGATTGGGATTCCCTTGAACAGACGCATAGTTCACTATTGTCATTTTTTTTTTATAAGAATGAGAAAAAGGCTGCACGCAGTGGCTCACACCTATAATCCCAACACTTTGGGAGTCCGAGGCAGGAGAATCACTTGAGCCCAGGAATTTGAGACTAGCCTGTGCAACATGCCCAGACCCTGTCTCTAATTATTTTTTAATGAGAAAAAAATGAAAATTTAAAATAAATCAGATTTGCTGAACTCTTTCTCCATCTCTTCCCCATTTTCAGCCTGTTTATATGCTGAGCTTTACCTTGAGTGGACCTAGGGTAGGGACAAGCCCCGCTTTGCCCTCAGGCAGCTCCTCCTTTCTTTTCTCTACCCTTCTGTTTTCCTAACTGGTGGGAAATGCAGATTCCTTTCTTGCAGATAGAAGCCAGTCTGTGAAGAGGTAAGACTGTAGGAGTGCCCTGTAGCACAAAGGGGAGAGAATGTCCTAGGTGAGAGCACCCCAGATGACAGCAAAGATTCCCAGCTTCAGCAATGAGCCAGGAGAGAACTGTCAGCAGAGGTAGAAGCCCATGGCTTGTGTTGAAAGGGAGGGAAATTGTCTGGAAGGAGCCTTAGGGGCCTGCTCTTAATCTCCACTCCCACCCTGAGGGAAGATCCTGTGCAGCTATGTGGCATAGATTATGGTTGTTGGGGATATTGTGTCTTCATTCCAGTAAATCCATTTATTCATCCTAAAAGACTAGTGCCCTTGGGACAAGACCCTTATTCCAGGAGCTGGTCTTGTTTCTGAAAGTCTGATTGGCTCATTCTTCCTTATCCCCAGGTTGCTTCTTTTATTTTTAATTTTTTTATTATACTTTAAGTTTTAGGGTATACATGTGCCATGTTGGTGTGCTGCACCCATTAACTTGCCATTTAGCATTAGGTATATCTCCTAATGCTATCCCTCCCCCCTCCCCCCACCCCACAACAGTCCCCAGAGTGTGATGTTCCCATTCCTGTGTCCATGTGTTCTCATTGTTCAATTTCCACCTATGAGTGAGAACATGCGGTGTTTGGTTTTTTGTCCTTGCGATAGTTTACTGAGAATGATGATTTCCAGTTTCATCCATGTCCCTACAAAGGACATGAACTCATCATTTTTTATGGCTGCATAGTATTCCACGGTGTATATGTGCCACATTTTCTTAATCCAGTCTATCATTGTTGGACATTTGGGTTGGTTCCAAGTCTTTGCTATTGTGAATAGTGCCGCAATAAACATACCTGTGCATGTGTCTTTACAGCAGCATGATTTATAGTCCTTTGGGTATATACCCAGTAATGGGATGGCTAGGTCAATTGGTATTTCTAGTTCTAGATCCCTGAGGAATCGCCACACTGACTTCCACAATGGTTGAACTAGTTTACAGTCCCACCAACAGTGTAAAAGTGTTCCTATTTCTCCACATCCTCTCCAGCACCTGTTGTTTCCTGACTTTTTAATGATTGCCATTCTAACTGGTGTGAGATGGTATCTCACTGTGGTTTTGATTTGCATTTCTCTGATGGCCAGTGATGATGAGCATTTTTTCATGTGTCTTCTTCTCCAGCTCGCCCTCCTCTGAGCTTGGCAGGGCCTAAGACTCCTCCCTAACTCCTGCCTGCCAGTGTCCTTGTTCAAATGTGAAGAGCTAAAAGAAGGCAAAGATGTAAATAAAACTTTGGCAGTTTCCCCAGAAGTAAAAATATCTGCAAGATGAGGAGAAGGACAGAAAAGGAAGGATAAGGACAGTGAGAAAATGTAGAAAACAGTGAGAATGGGCCTGGAGCCAGAATATATGCATCTAGGTTCCACTATTTACTAGATGTGTGGCCTTGGGCATTTTTTTTTTTTTTCAGACAGAGTCTCGCTCTGTCGCCCAGGCTGGAGTGCAGTGGCACAATCTCGGCTCGCTGCAAGCTCCGCCTCCCGGCTTCACGCCATTCTCCTGCCTCAGCCTCCCGAGTAGCTGGGACTAGCGCCCGCCACAGCGCCCGGCTAATGTTTTGCATTTTTAGTAGAGATGGGGTTTCACCATGTTAGCCAGGATGGTCTCAATCTCCTGACCTCGTGATCCGCCTGTCTCGGCCTCCCAAAGTGCTGGGATTACAGGCGTGAACTACCACACCCGGCCAACCTTGGGCATGTTACCTAACCTTTTGGGGTGGTTCTGAGGTTGTCAACCCAAGTAACAAATGGAAAGAGGCCCTCTAAAAGGAAAAGATATAAATCTGGGAATAGAGCATTGCAAAGGGAATACACATGCCATAATAAATTATGGGCATATTCAGGGAGGTAGAGGAAGACAAAGATGTTTAAAGGAAAAAATGAAGAGAATTACATAATTATTTTGAAACAATTATCCCCGGCTACAAAAATCGATAACAAGGATGATGCCAGTCTGAGGTTGGACAGGCAATTGCTAGGCAGATGTCCTTGCAGAAGTATCTTTTGTGTAAGATCGCGATGGCCACTGTGCAAGGTTGTATTTTTGGCAGAATCTTTTGTGATAGTTTTTGTTATCAGGCATATGAGCCTGAGGACCTTCTATTCACGGCCTTCCCCAGCTCTTTTCGTCAGGATTTTTGTTTTTGTTTTTAACATTAATGACACCATATTGGTTCTGATTACTTTCACAAGGTTAAAGCGATTAATATCACTGGAGCAATCAGAACATTAAATCATCTGTGATATTGTGATTTACAGTAAGATATATATGCACATGTGTATTTCCTGGCACAGAGCTCCGCAAAGTCAGAATCTCCAGTCTGGAGTGATAAGCGTGTGTTTTGTATGTCAACACAATGACGGGTAGCTGGCAGCCCCTAGGTAGCTTCAGTGTGGGGCTGGTCACAAGAAAGACCAAGGCATGATTAGAGGATTGGGGCTTTCAGCCCCACCCTCCAATCTTCAAGGAGAGGACAGAAGGCTAAAGGTTAAGATGGTCACTAATGGCCAATAATCCAGTCAATCATGCTTACATAATGAAACCTCCATAAAAACCCAAGAGGACAGGGTTTAGAAGAGCGTCTGGATAGCTGAACATGATGAAGTTCCTGAAGGGTGGTGAGCCCAGAGCAGGCATGGAAGCTCTGCACCCCTTCCCACAAACCTTGCCATAGGTATCCCTTCGTGTGGCTCTTCAGTATCTTTTATTATATCCTTTATTAATAAACCAGTAAACGTAAGTAAAGTGTTTACCAGGTACAGTGGCGCATGCCTGTAATCCCAACACTTTGACAGACCGAGGTGAGAGGATCACTTGAGGCCAGGGGTTTGAGCCCAGTCTGGATAAAATAGTGAGACTTCATCTCTACAAAAAAATAAAAAAATATTAGCTGGGCAAGGTGGCACATGCCTGCAGTCCCGGCTACTCAGGAGCTGAGGTGGGAGGATCCCTTGAGCCCAGAAGTTCAAGGCTGCAGTGAGCTAGGATTGCACCACTGCACTCCAGACTAGGCAACAGAATGAACCCTGTCTCAAAAACAAAACAAAACCATGTTTCTCTGAGTTCTGTGAGCCACTCAAGCAAATTAATTATACCCAAAGACGGGGTTGTGGGAACCCAAATTTATAGCCAGTTGGTCAGAGTATAGACCATAACCTGTGCTTGCAACAGGCATCTGAAGTGGGGACAGCCTTGTGGGACTGAGCTCTTGACCTGCTGGATCAGATGCTATTTCCAGGTAGGTAGTGTCAGAATTGAACTCAATTAGGGGACACTCAGCTGGTGCCCACTGGAGAATCTGCTGCAGAATTGGTTGCTGCTGGGGAGAAATCCCCATATACGTTTTGGTGACCCCAGGTGAGGTGGTCTTTTTTTTTTTTTTTTTTGAGACGGAGTCTCACTCTGTTGCCTAGGCTGGAGTGCAGTGGCGTGATCTCGGCTCACTGCAAGCTCCGCCTCCCGGGTTCAAGGGATTCCCCTGCCTCAGCCTCCTGAGTAGCTGGGACTACAGGCGCCCACAACAACGCCCGGCTAATTTGTTTGTATTTTTAGTAGAGACAGGGTTTCACTGTGTTAGCCAGGATAGTCTCGATCTCCTGACCTTGTGATCTGCCGGCCTCGGCCTCCCAAAGTGCTGGGATTACAGGGGTGAGCCACTGCGCCCGGCGAGGTGGTCTTATATTGAGAGTTAGGGTAGGAAAAGACCAAAGTGGGTTTTTTTCTATACTTTTAGACTCCCTAATAATAAGCACTCTGCACCCCAGGAAGACAATAAGTCTGGAAGTAGGCAGACATAATTAACAACAGCTCTTGTTTGTTTAGTAATTGATTGCTTGGGGGATAGTGTGCATTCACTTATGATGTGCCAGGTCCCCGGTTATGCATTTTATTTGTATTTAACTCTCATGTCAAACTTCTGAAATAGATTATTATTATATATATATATATTTTTTTTTTTTTTTTTTTTGAGACGGAGTCTAGCCCTGTCGCCCAGGCTGGAGTGCAATGGTGTGGTGATCTTGGCTCACTGCAACTTCCACCTCCTGGGTTCAAGCAATTCTCCTGCCTCAGCCTCCCGAGTAGCTGGGACTACAGGCACATGCCACCATGCCCAGGTAATTTTTTGTGTCTTTAGTAGAGATGGGGTTTCACCATGTTGGCCAGTCTGGTCTCGAACTCCTGACCTCGTGATCCACCTACCTTGGCCTCCCAAAGTGCTGGGATTACAGGCGTGATTATGTTCTTATCAGTAAGAAAAGTGGGGCTTATATGGATACGACAGCGTGCCCAAGGTTATACTCAGGAGGTGGCAGAGCCGAGTTCTAATTCAAGACTTTTCTGACTCCAAAGACTTTGCTCACAACCCCCACTCTATATATAGAGATGAGTCACAAAAATTAGAAGTGTGAAGGAAGGAAAAAATTCAATGAGATTCAGAGATAGAAAAACAGAAAGTCAGAGGCAGAGAAGGAGAAAATAGGAGGGAGAGACAACAAAACAGCTGGAGCAGTGACTGAGGGAAAGAAAGAAATTGAAACCCTTGAAGACAGAGGCAGAGAGAGAAAGAGATTTTTATTTTATTTAATTAATTAATTTATTTATTTTTGAGATGGACTCTCGCTCTGTCGCCTAGGCTGGAGTGCAGTCGTGCGATCTTGGCTCACTGCAAGCTCTGCCTCCTGGGTTCATGCCATTCGTCTGCCTCAGCCTCCCGAGTACCTGGGACTACAGGCACCCACCACCAAGCCTGGCTAATTTTTAAAATATTTTTAGTAGAGACGGGGTTTCACCCTGTTAGCCAGGATGGTCTCGATCTCCTGACCTTGTGATCCACCCTCCTCGGCCTCCCAAAGTCCTGGGATTACAGGTGTGAGCCACTGCACCCGGCCCAAGAAAGAGATTTCTAAAAACATCTGGAAAAGAGACAGAGGCAGAGTTGACAAAGATGGAGACAAGTTTAGACAGAAAAAGAAAGCACATGACTGAAATCTTTTTTATATTTATTTTTTGGAGACAGGGTCTCACTCTGTTGCCCAGGCTGCAGTGCAGTGGCATGATCATGGCTCACTACAGCCTTGACCTCCTAAGCCCCAGTGTGCACCAACATGTCCGGCTCCTTTTTTTTTTTTTTTTGGAGACAGAGTCTCACTCCATCACCCAGGCTGGAGTGGAGTGCAGTGATGCGATCTCAGCTCACTGCAAACTCCACCTCCTGGGCTCAAGCAATCCTCCCACCTCAGCCTCCCGAGTAGCTAGGATCACAGGCACGGGTCACCACGCCTGGCTAATTTTAGTATTTTTAGTAGAGATGGTGTTTCGCCATGTTGCTCAGGCTGGTCTGAAACTCCTGGGCTCAAGCAATCTACTCGCCTCAGCCTCCCAAAATGCTAGGCTTACAGGTGTGAGCCACTGGAAATATAATTCTTGACCTTTGCCTCATTCTTCCTTCATTGGTGAAAGCCTCTTTCAAGGGTGTGGTGGTGCATGCCTGTAGTCCAGCTACTTGGGAGGATGAGGCAGGAAGATCACCGGAGCCTGGGCATTACAGGCTACAGTGTGCTGATTGTGCCTGTGAAAAGCCACTGCAGTCCAGCCTGGACAACACAGGGAGGCCTTGTCTCAAAAAAAAAAGTCTTCTTCAAGGTTTTCATAGCTATTCCCTCTCTCATTCCAGGAGGAAGAAAAAGGACAAATCAGACTAAGGAAATCAGGGCACAGATATCAAACTCCAAGAGATTCAAAGTTTAGGAGTCATTCTCAAATGCTCACAACTCTTGTCTCTAATATGAGCGGTTAATATTTATATCTCAGGGAACATAGCACACTCAGTAAAGCCTTCCTCAGACTAAACCTCTCTTTTTCCAAGTCAAAGAACAAAAGTGAAAAACTTTAGAAAACGTAGTCAGATGGTTTGAAATTGAGATTCACAAAAGGGGAGACTGGGTCCCATTCATTCATCACTGTATCCCAGAGCCCAGAAATGTGTCTGACATAGTGGTCACTCACTCATTTCGCAGATATCCGTGAGTGTCTGCTATGTGTCATACATTGTACTAAGTGCTGGAGATAAGACATAGAAGGCAAAGTTCCTGCCTTCATGGAACTTACTTTCTGGTGAGGAAGTCTATAAAAATGTAAATAAATGCAAACGGCCAGGTGTGGTGGCTCATGCCTGTAATCCCAGCACTTTGCAAGGCCCAGGCAGGTGGACTGCTTGAGGCCAGGAGTTCAAGACCAGCTAGGCCAACATGGTGAAAAAAACATGTCTACTAAAAATACAAAAATTGCTGGGCATGGTTGTACACGCCTGTAGTCCCAGCTGCTTGGGAGGCTGAGGTGGAAGAATTGCTTGAACCCAGGAAGGGGAGGTTGCAGTTAGCAGAGACTGTGCTACTGCACTCCAGCCTGGGTGACAGAGAAAGATTCTGTCTCAAAAAAAAAAAGAAAAAAGTTAAAAATGTAAACAAATAATACATTACAGAGACTTATAAGTGTTATGAAGAATATGAAGCAGAAGAAGAGAAAAGAGAGCTGAGCCAATGGGGGATATTTAGAAAGGGTGGTCAAGGAAGGCCTCACTGAGAAGATAACTTTTAAAGCTGAATATCTGTGGAATAATTGCATGAATTAATGTAATCTTTTTCTTTTTTTCTTTCTCATTTGTAAAAGAAATGGGTGGGCCTTGATCAACTACAATTTTGATTGTGACAAAATATTTTAGGAAAACCCTAAAATCAATGTTTAAAGTTGATCTTCCATAACTAAGTGAGCAGAAACCCTCAAGTCCAAACAGTTTCCTGAATATTTTTCTTAAAGGACACAAGATAGTCCATGGGAAGAGGAAATGCCAAGATCCTAGCTGCTGGGAATATCCTTTTCCCAAGGAGGAAGAAATTAAGAAATGGGGCCAGGCGAGGTGGCTCACGCCTGTAATCTCAGCACTTTGGGAGGCCGAGATGGGGAAATCACCTGAGGTCAGGAGTTCGAGGCCAGCCTGCCCAACATGGTGAAACCCCGTCTCTACTAAAAAATACAAAAAAAAATTAGCTAGACGTGGTGGCGGGTACCTGCAATCCCAGCTACTGGGGAGGCTGAGGCAAGATAATTGCTTGAACCCAGGAGTCAGAGGTTGCACTGAGCCAAGATCACACCACTGCACTCTAGCCTGGGCAACAGAGCAGGACTCTGTCTCAAAAAAAAAAAAAAAAAAAGAAAGAAAGAAAGAAATTAAGAAATGGGGATAATAGAGTGGGAAAGGCTAATGTATTTCTAATTAGAAATCTGGAAGAGAGAGACAATATATTTGAGCAGTGATACAGTTTGGATATTTGTCCCCACCCAAACCTTATGTTGAATTGTAATCCCCAGTGTTGGAGGTGGGGTTTGGTGGGAGGTTTGGATCATGGGGGTGGATACTTCATGAAGGGCTTGGGCCATCCTCTTGGTGATAAGTGAGCTCTCAGACTCTGAGTTTATACAAGACCTGATCATTTAAAAGTGTGTCACACTCCCACCCCCCACCCATGCACTCTCTCTCAGTTGCTCCTTTCTCCATGTGAGGTGCTTGCTCCCCCTTTGCCTTCCACTATGATTATAAGCTTTCTGAGGCCTCCCTAGAAGTTGAGTAGATGCTTCGTGTAAAGCCTGCAGAACCGTGAGCCAATTAAACTTCTTTCTTTTACAAATTACCCAGTCTCAGGTCTCCCTTTCCGTCCCTCCCTCCCTCCCTCCCTTCCTTCATCTCTCTTTTTCTTTCTTTCGCTCTTTCTTTCTCTTTTTCTTTCTTTCCCTCTTTCTTTCTTTCTCTTTTCTTTCCTTCCTTTCTTTCATCTTTCTTTCTTTCCTTCTTTTTTCTTTCTTTCTTTTCTTTCTTTCTGTCTCTCTCTCTTCTTTCTTTCATGGAGTTTCATTCACTCTTTCACTCAGGCTGGAGTGAAGTGGCGCGATCTCCGCTCACTGCAACCTCCGCCCCCAGGGTTCAAGAGATTCTTCTGCCTCAGTCTGCTGAGTAGCTGGAATTACAGGCATGTGCCACCATGCCCAGCAAATTTTCGTATTTTTAGTAGAGACGGGGTTTCGCCATGTTGGTCAGGCTCATCTGGAACTCCTGACCCTTAGAGATCCACCCACCTCAGCCTCCCAAAGTGCTGGGATTACAGGCGTGAGCCACCACATCCGGCCTTGTTTTGTTTGTTTGTTTGTTTTTTAGATGGAGTCTTGCTCTGTTGGCCAGGCTGGAGTGCAGTGGCACGATCTTGGCTTGGCTGGAGTGCAGTGGTATGATCTCAGCTCACTGCAACCTCTGCCTCCTGGCTTCAAGCGATTCTCCTGTCTCAGCCTCCCGAGTAGCTGAGATCACCGGCATACACCACCACGCCCGGCTCATTTTTGTATTTTTTGGTAGAGATGGGGTTTCACCATGTTAGCTAAGCTAATCTCAAACTCCTGACCACAGGTATCTGCCTGCCTCAGCCTCCTGAAGTGCTGGGATTACAGGCATGAGCCACTGTGACTGGCATAATCTACTTATTTCTATTGAGTGTGTCTATGTGTTTATATTTTTCCAAAATATTTGTATCATGCTTCCTATTAAATTTTGCAAGCCACTTTTTTCTCTTAAATATCAATATGAACAATTTTGCTTTTTGAAATTAATTGCTAATTCACTTAGCTCCAACTGTCCCCTCATCTTCTAACTCATTTCTTTTTTTTTTTTTTTTTTTTTTTGAGATGGAGTCTCGCTCTGTTGCCCAGGCTAGAGTGCAGTTGCTCACTGCAACCTCCACCTCCAGGATTCAAGTGATTCTCCTGCCTCTGCCTACTGAGTAGCTGGGATTACAGGCACCCACCACCACACCCGTCTATTTTTTTTTTTTTTTTTTGTATTTTTAGTAGAGACAGGGTTTCACCATCTTGGCAGGCTGTTCTTGAACTCCTGATCTTGTGATCCACCCACCTTGGCCTCCCAAAGTGCTGGGATTACAGGCGTGAGCCACCACTCCTGGCGGGTTTTTTTTTTTTTTTGACAGAATCTTGCTCTGTCGCCCAAACTGGAATGCAATGTCGCCATCTGGGTTCACTGCAACCTCTGTCTCCTGGGTTCAATCGATTCTTGTGCCTCAGCCTCTTGAGTAGCTGGGGCTACAGGCACGCAGCCACCACGACCAGCTAATTTTTGTATTTTTAGTAGAGATGGGGTTTCACCATGTTGGCCAGGCTGGTCTTGAACTCCTGAACTCAAGTGATCCGCCCGCCTCAGCCTCCCAAGGTGCTAAGTCACTGCTCTCAGCCTTAATTTTTTTTTTTAAATATAGAGACAAGAAGAGGAGCTTTCATTATTCTCTGCATGTCCCACTCGACTCTCCCTCCAATTTCTCTGATTTAGACTGGGTCTCTAAGAATGCTCTGGACAGGAGAACTTGAGCATTTTTCTACAGAAGACCAGGACAGGGACAGAAAGCTACTGGCAAGAGGAGCACAGGGTGTGGCAGAGAACAGTAAGAATGGCAGAAGATAGTTGGGAGGAGTGAGATGTGTTCTGGTCTGAGCAAGAGGGGAGGAGCAAAATAAGATGGAAGGGCTGAGGTACCAAAGGAAAGCAGAAGATGCCCACCTTTGCTGTGAATTTCACACAGAGAAAATAATATATATCTTTTACAAATTAAAGTATGAAATAGAGTAGGTAACATAAAAGAGTCTGAGGCAATGGAATTACGATACAAATTGCTTCTGTCTATTCTCTCTCATTATGTTGCAAACCGTGTGCAAGTGCCTGTAAGTGCATGATCTTATGGAGTGTGCGAGGTAGGTACATTACTCCCACTTTGCTGATGAGATAATCGAAGCTTAGAGAGCTGAAGTGAGTTGAGATTAGCTTTGTCCACCTTGACATCACAGAAACACATTTAGAAAAATGGAAGGAGTAAAAGAGGAGAACCAGAGATGGTCAAAGGGGAAAAAAGGTAGCAGGGAAGTTAGAGGAGGGATGGGAGATAACAAATGCATAAATAGCATTAACCATAAGAGAAAAGATGTATAAATTCAGCACCGTAAATATCAAGAACATGGTCTCAGCTGCAGACTAGCTTCAGTCTCATTTCAGGAGGAAGCTCTGTAGCACAAATCTGCAGCATTGATAGCAGTCAGGCCCTGGCCGAAAGGGTAGATGGTGGTGCATAGGCCATACAAAGACAGCTTCTGTTTGTCCCTGAGATATTCCTCTGAGGAGGAGGCAGCTGTGAGTTATCAACCAACACGGCAGCCAGGGGTTGGGTCAATCACCCAGTAAAAGTCCCTGAGATATTCCTCTGAGGAAGGGGCAGCTGTGAGTTATCAGCCAACACAGCAGCCAGGGGTTGGGTCAAACAACCAGTAAAAGGGATCTGGGAAGGGCAGTATCATACACTGTAAATGTCTGTTTGTAAAAAGCTGGTTAAAAGACTAAAAGGTGAGAATTCTGCTTATAGGATGATGAAGTAGACATGCTTTCCCCCATTCCTCCTGAGAAGTGGAACTAAAAGCCCTGACCATTATATGTAAACAAACGTATGAAGATTCCGAAGGCAGACCAGGCAAGGACCTGGGGAACCAAAAAACTAAACTTTTGTGAATTGCTTGGGTTTTGTTTGTTTTTTGTTTGTTTGTTTGTTTTATATATTCTAAACTGGACACTGGCGAGGCCAGCAACCTGGAAATGCCAATGAACACAAACCAAAACCAAAAGCAAAACAAAACAACAACAATAAGAAGTCACAAGAAAATTCTGTTTTCTCTAGTCCAGGGACAAAGAAAGGTCAGCCAAGCAAGACAGGCCAGACAGAAAACATATTTTTTTTTTTTTTTTTGAGATGGAGTCTCACTCTGTCACCCACGCTGGAGTGCAGTGGTACGATCTTCGCCCACTGCAACCTCTGCCTCCTGAGTTCAAGTGATTCTCCTGCCTCAGCCTCCAGAGTAACTGGGATTACAGGCACACGCCACTACGCCTGGCTAATTTTGTACTTTTTGTAGAGATAGGGTTTCACCATGTGGGCCAGGCTGGTCTCAAACTTCTGACCTCAAGTGATCCACCTGCCTCGGCCTCCCAAAGTGCTGGGATTACAGGGATGAGCCACTGCCCCCAGCCAACAATACTTTTCAGTTGTTTATAAATTATGCAATCAAAGGAATTTTAATATAGCAGCCAAACTAAGACAGGACTATGTATGAATCTGGAAGTTATGGGTTTGTGTTCTTACATGTTCAAGTAATTTAGTCTTTTTATTGGGATTCACTCTTTAGTTTTACTACCTTCAAGTTGGCTTTCTGATGTTTTAACCTAGACTTTTGAAGTTATTTCAATTGTGCTTTCATCTGCATCCACAAGTAAGCTATTTCAACTAGTTCTTTGAGGCATTGTGGAAAAATAGGTCTTTGTCAGAGTTCCTTGTTAATTTAAGCCTCTTATTAAAACTTTCTCACTGAAGCCACCTGAATTCAAGTCAGCCTCATCTCTTGGGTGCACTGGTGTTTTTCTTTTCTTTTCTTTTTTTTTTTGAGACGGAGTCTCACTCTGTGTCACCCAGGGTGGAGTGCAGTGGCGCAATCTCAGCTCACTGCAACCTCTGACTCCCGGGTTCAAGCGATTCTCCTGCCTCAGCCTCCCAAGTATCTGGGATTACAGGTGCATGCCACCATGCCTGGCTAATTTTTTTGTATTTTTAGTAGAGACAGGGTTTCACTGTGTTAGCCAGGATGGTCTCGATCTCCTGACCTTGTGATCCACCTGCCTCGGCCTCCCAAAGTGCTGGGATTACAGGCACGAGCCACCATGCCCGGCCTTTCTTTTCTTTCTTTTTTTTTTTTTTAATAGAGACGGGGTTTCTCCATGTTGGTCAGGCTGGTCTCGAACTCTCGACCTCATGTGATCCACCTGCCTCGGCCTCCCAAAGTGCTGGGATTACAGGTGTGAGCCATCGCGCCCGGCCGCACTGGTGGTTTTCAATTCCAGCATGTCAGAATACCTGGGGAGCTTTTAAGACATGTCAGTGCCTGCACTCCATCCCAGATCAATTAACTCAGAATCTCCAGGGGTATTATAATATTTTAAAAGCTCCTTAGGGATTCTAATGTGTACCACTGGACTTGTTTTAGTTGAGAGTCACTGGATTTCAAACACAAAATCTCCTTAATTAGCATCTCCTTTGTTCTGAGTACCTTAGACCTAATCAGTACTACTCTTATTCACGTTCGTTGTTTATTTTCCAGCTCTTTCTTTCTTTGCCCTTTCGTAAATCACTTCCACTCACATCACGTGAGAAACAGTTTTCAGTCTGGGTAGATAATTCTGTTTTAGTCAATTCACAAATGTAGTTTGAGTAATATTTTTGGTTGTTTTTATTTTTATTTTTGAAACCGGGTCACTCGGGGGATTGCAGTGTTGCCATCACAACTCATGCCTCAACCTCCTGGGTTCAAGCTATCCTCTCTTCTCAACCTCCCTAGTAGCTGGGGCTACAGGCATGTGCCACCACTCCTGACTAATTTTTAAGTTTTTTGTAGAAATAGGGTTTCACTATGTTGTGCAGGCTAGGCTCAAACTCCTGGGCTCAAGTGATCTTCCCGCCTTGGCCTTCCAAAGTGTTAGGTTTATAGGTGTCAGCCACTGTGCCTGGCCTAGTTTGGGCAAAATTTTATTTTTCCATAAACTTCTGAAATTTCCATGGGAAATCACTCTTGATAATTTATGTAAACTTATAAAAAAATCAGATGATGTTTTTGAATGTACATCAATTATTGTTATTTGAGGGCTTTTTTTCTTCTGTTTTTAGCAATATTAAAGTGAAAAAGAAACCACTTTGAGTATGGCACATCTTCCTTAAAATTCTAAATATTATATTTAAAAAACTTTTGAAATTCATAACTAAGTTGATTAAAATCAGGGAATCCTTTGTAGGACAGAAATGTCAAACACATTCTAGAGGATTAAAAAAAGCACTAGACCCAAAGTTTTCCATAGTGATGCCTGCTGTTTCCCCTGGAGTCTAGAGCATGGATTATGGGCTCTGGGGGATAGGAATCTGTTGTTCCCAGCAGGGTGAGAGGTAAGATCTAAAATTCTTTGCATAGGCCAGGTGTGGTGGCTCACGCCTGTAATCCCAGCACTTTGGGAGGCCAAGACGGGTGGATCACTTGAGGTCAGGAGTTCAAGACTAGCCTGGCCAACATGGTGAAACCCCATCTCTACCAAAAAATACAAAAATGAGCTGGGCGTGGTGATGCCCACCTGTGGTCCCAGCTACTCGGGAGGCTGAGGCACGAGAATCACTTGAACCTGGGAGGTGGAGGTTGCAGTGAGCTGAGATTGCACCACTGCGCTCCAGCCTGGGCAACAGAGTGAGACTCTGTCTCAAAAAAAAAAAAAAAAAAAAAATTTCTGCAGAAAGCCAAAACCCAAGAAAGGCAGCACTCTCAGTAAATGAAGCAGAGAAATATCTGTCCTGCAGATTGAGACAATAAGGATGCAAGCCTGCACAAACCTGACTCTGGGTATCTAGCATAATTCTACTACTTCTATATTTTAAAAAAAGCCAAAGATTAAATTTAAAGTGATCCGCAATTGGTATGTCTCCCAGGTAACTGGCGGAAGTATGTGTAAATTTTATTTGGAGGGGTTTACTCAGACCTTGAATTTTTTTTTTTTTTTTTTTTTTTGAGACTGAGTCTTGCTCTATCACCCAGGCTGGAGTGCAATGGTGTTGTAGCAGGATGAGCCGCAGACAAAACCTCTCAGACACCGAGTTGTAGAAGGAAGGGCTTTATTCAGCTGGGAGCATCGGTGAGCTACTATCTCAAAATCTGAGCTCCCCGAGTGCACAGTTTCTGTCCTTTTTAAGGGCTCACAACACTAAAGATTTCATACGAAAGGATCGTGATTGATTGAGCAATCTAGGGGATATGTAATAGGGGTTTCATGCACTGGTATTCAGAAAGCAACAGAACAGGGCAGGGAGTTTCACAATGTTCTTCTATACAATGTGTGGAATCTATGAAGAACATCAGTTTCTAAGTTATGAGTTGATTTTTAACTACTGGGTTTAGGCCAGGCAGGCCCAGGCCTGGCGCCGGGCTGCCTGTCTTTGGTTTTACTTCCTTGTTTTTTTTTGTTTTTGTTTTTGTTTTTTTAAAAAAACAGGTACTGAGTATAATACAATATAAAACAATAGGAGAGGGTCTCTCTCTTCCCAATATGAGAGGGTCTCTCTCTTCCCTCAGTGTGATCCTGGCTCACTGCAACTTCCACCTCCTGGGTTCAAGCCATTCTCCTGCCTTAGCCTCCCAAGTAGCTGGGACCACAGGTGCACCACTAGGCCCAGCTAATTTTTGTATTTTTAGTAGAGACGGGGTTTCACCATGTTGGCCAGGCTGGTCTCGAACTCCTGACCTCAAATGATTCACCTCCCTTGGCCTCCCAAGGTGCTGGGATTACAGGTGTGAGCCACTGCACCCGGCCTCCTTGAAGAATTATCACAGGCAAAATTCCAAGGAACACAAGGTTAGACACAATACAGATGGAAAATGCTTCTGGTATTTTAATATTAGTTATTATGATAACTGTTAGCATAAACACCTTTAATATTTTTGAGAAATAGCCTTCTCTTCTCCATTTTCAGAGTTTTTCTGAAAAAATTAGAAATGTTGAACATTTAAAATAAATTTAAAATAAATTATATATTTTAAAATATTCTCCAGGCTTTTGGTAGGATGACATAAAACTTTCAATTCCTTTCTAATTATTTTTCTGATTTGATCATAGTTCACCTAATAATAAAAACAGAATAGCTTTGTAAGAGATTTTTCTAGTTTAGTCTTTTCCCAGCAAAATGTTGAATTTAAATTCGGAGCTATATTAGAACATCTAAATATTTTCTCTGAATAGTATTTATTATGTGCCAGCACTATTCTAAGTACTTTACACATATTGACTTATTCAGTCCTCAAAATAACCAAACAGGTTGTTACAATTATTATCTCTATCATATAGATGAGGACATAGAGGCACAAAAGGGTTACACGGTAATCCCAGCACTTTGGGAGGCGGAGGTGGACGGGTCCTTTGAGGTCAGGAGTTCGAGACCAGCCTGACCAACATGGTGAAACCCTGTCTCTACTAAAAATACAAAAATTAGCCAGGTGTGGTGGTGTGGGCCTGTAATCCCAGCTACTTGGGAGGCTGAGGCAGGAGAAACGCTTGAACCTGGGAGGCAGAGGTTGCAGTCAGCAGAGATCAAGCCACTGCATTCCATCCTGGGCCACAGAGTGGGACACTCCGTCTCAAAAAAAAAAAAAAAAAAAAGGGTTAAGCAAGTTGCCCAAGATCTCACAGCTACTAAGTTTCAAACCTAGACTGACTGCCTCCAGAGTTGCACTGTTAACCCTTAAGTTACACTGCATCTGAGAAAGTTCTTTCTTGGCTACAATCTAGGGATCTCTCTCTCTCTCTCTCTTTTTTTTTTTTTTGAGACAGAGTCTTCCTCTGTCGCCCAGGTTGGAGTGCAGTGGTGCTATCTCGGCTCACTACAACCACCGCCTCCCGGGTTCAAGCGATTCTCCCGCCCGAGTAGCTGGGACTACAGGCACCCGCTATCATGCCCGGCTAACTTTTGTATTTTTGTAGAGACGGGGTTTTACCATGTTGGCCAGGCTGGTCTAGAACTGCTGACCTCAGGTGATGCACTCGTCTCCGCCTCCCAAAGTGCTGGGATTACAGGCGTGAGCCACCACTCCCGGCAGGATCTCTTTTATTTCTTCAATAGTATTCTATTCATTTCTGCGCAAGCATATGGCACACTTCATTAACTGACTTGTTTAATGTCTGCCTTATTCTCTAGACTCTTTCTCTTTGAGAGCAGGAACCATTTTATGCCATTCCACTGCCATTTACCCAGTGGCTAGCTTACAGTAGATACTCAATAAATAGTTGTTGAATGCGTAAAAGGCGAAGAAAAAATGTTTCATTCACGGAGTAATGTCGCCATCTCGTGGAACTTTAGAATATTGTCATTTAAATCACTTAAAAAAATAAGGTTATCACTGAAAGAAGATGGTTCGAACGCTATTTTCCAGATTGTATTCGAGTGTGTGTGTGTGTTTTTTTTTTAAATTGGACTGGACCTTTTGAGATTTTTAGTGCTCTAGAATTGCACAGCCTCTTCAGGTCAGGCTTAGGGCCTACTAGGTTTGCTTGGTGAAATGAATTGTGCAACTAGGTAATGAATGGTCACTGTTTTACGTTCAGAACTCGTTTTCTTCTACCTTTACAAAAGGGACAACACAGATGCATTACTAAGCTCCTGGCTCGTAACGATCCCTGGGGTATATTCAGAGCCCCTTCCTCGCGGCGTTTATAGGGGTCTGTCAGCCAGCAATCCCCAATTCCTCATTACATATTCCTCACAATGCTTGCTGACTAAAGTGGAAATTGTGTTCAGAAATAGCCCTGCCCTACCATCATACACTAGGAGAAAGGGGGAAATTATGCTCCATTAGAAACCCTAGACTATCTCGCATAATGCTTCTCAATCTGAAATAATTTTTTACAAAATACCAATACGTTAAGAAGAGCTACTTTCCTAATCTACCTATTATGGGCAGCCCATTTTATGAAGTTAGCATGGCCTTCCTATTCAAACCAGAAATGGACAAAAAGAGAAGGAAGGTTTTTAGGTCAGTATGGTTATAACTGTAGATTCTGTATTCTTCCTCTTTAATCTACCTCTCATATTAACCAACCAGGAGGTTGGAAGCCGGAAGTCTTAGACGCCAGCGAGAGCCGCTCTTCCCCACGATTCTATGGCTTTCGGGTTACTTACGCCACGGATAACTCTATGGTTCCGGGGCGGGCCGGGAGGTTTGAGTTTGAAGACCGGCGGGAAGATGTCCGCACCTGTTGCCAAGCCAGGGTTCTACCGAGAGGGAGGACGCTGGGACTGTGGCTTGCCCTGATCGGCCGAGAAGGGTTTGCCATGAATCTTCTGCGTCGGAGTGGGAAACGGCGGCGTTCAGAATCAGGCTCAGATTCGTTCTCGGGAAGCGGCGGTGACAGCAGTGCCAGCCCCCAGCTCCTCTCTGGGTCCGTGCTGAGCCCGCCGCCGGGCCTGGGTCGCTGCCTGAAGGACCGCGGCCGTCAGTCGGCCGCAGCTGCAGGTGCTCCAGGAACCCGGGAGGCCGCGGGCAACGGGGGCAGCTCCGCCGGGCCATGGGTCGGGAGGTGTCCTCACCCCACGGGGCTTGCTTCATTGCATACCCCATTGGGCTTCTACTCCCCTTCTCTGTGACTGGGGCCTGGTGTGGCAGGTCACTTTCTGTTCAGACATACACGTGTTTTCAGTGATCGCCTGGTATTAATGTTCACGTGGCTTCTGGATCTTTCGACCTTTACAGAAACAACTTCCTAGTTAGCCTCATCCCATCACCTGTTGGGGGGCTCGTTCCTCACAGTACCCAGTACTCCTCACAGACCCTTAAGGCAGTATTGTTGGGCCTGGAGTATGGCACAGGCTGTTCGGCGTCCAGGGGAAAGCTGGAAGGGATTCGTAATGAGATCGGTTGGGTGTCCCGTGGGTGTCGACCCAGTTTTTTAAAATCGTTAGTTGTGCAGTCGTCATGGAACTAAAACTTACTATAAATAGAAACTCACCTAACTTAGCTTTGTAATGCTTCCATATTGCCCTCCTCCCCCAACTACACCCGTAATTCCAACACTCTTTATCTACTGTGTATTGCACGCTTTTTTGTTTGTTTGAGGCTTTTAAGGAATTTTTATTATATGCAGTAAATAACAATTTATTACTTTTCTATACATGGTCAATTTCTCATAAGATTCTTGAAGACAAGATGTGCTTTAAAGAGCTTCATTTCAACACACAGGAATTCCAACACACGGTGAAGTGCTAACTGTAAAACTCAAATATTAGAAGTAAATTAAATTTTAATTTTTTCTTTTTCCTAAAAGGAGAATGCAAGCCTACAGTTCCTGACTACCAAATAGACAAGCTACTATTGGCAAATTGGGGACTTCCTAAAGCAGTTCTGGAAAAATACCACAGTTTTGGTGTAAAAAAGATGTTCGAATGGCAGGCAGAGTGCCTTTTGCTTGGACAAGTCCTGGAAGGAAAGAATTTAGTTTATTCAGGTATCCAAATTTATGTAAACTAATTACTGTTTTTAAGATATGAATGTAAAGAATATTGAGGTAGTTGTGGTTCTTTTAAAAGGTGAATGAGGCAGTGCTTTATAACTAGCGAAAATCTTAACAATATGTGTGAAAAGTGGAGTTTTATTATTTATATTTAAATTACAAAAGTTTTATTGTTTGACTGGGGTGGGGGGAAGCAAGAAAAATGACAATTTAAAGAGTGGGCAATTCTGCCTGCCATTATTCTCAACAAACATATATCCTAGTGAGTGTGCAATGGGCGATATAAATCTGCCCTTCCCCTGTTTGATCCTGGTTGCTTTTCAGGGTATGAACATTATCATTATGTGTTTGCTAATTTACCTTTATTTTTTCTTGAGACAGAGTCTCTCTCCAGGCTGGAGTGCAGTGGCGCTATGTGGGCTTACTGCAATTTCTACCTCCCAGGTACAAGTGATTCTCCTGCCTCAGCCTCCCAAGTAGCTGGAATTACAGGCGTGCGCCACCAGGCCCAGCTACTTTTTTGTATTTTTAGTAGAGATGGGATTTCACCAGGTTGGCCAGGCTGGTCTTGAACTTCTGACCTCAAGTGATCTGCCCACCTTAGCCTCCCAAAGTGCTGGGATTATAGGTGTGAGTCACCGTGCCCAGCTGTAGATTGACCTGTTTGTACAGGGTTGTGTATACAAACAACAAGTAATATACTTTATATAAAATTTTTATGGGTTTTCTTTTTTTTTCGAGATGGAGTCTTGCTCTGTCGCCCAGACTGGAGTGCAATGGAGTTGTCTCGGCTCACTGCAAACTCTGCCTCCCGGGTTCAAGTGATTCTCCTGCCTCAGCCTCCTGAGTAGCTAGGATTACGGATGCCCGCCGCCATGCCCAGCTAATTTTCGTATTTTTAGTAGAGACGGGGTTTCACCGTCTTGGTCAGGCTGGTTTCGAACTCCTGACCTCAGGTGATCCACCCACCTCAGCCTCCCAAAGTCCTGGGATTACAGGCATGAGCCACAGTGCCTGGCCCTATATGGGTTTTCAAGGGCAACTATGGCATTCACAATTTTTAACCCATGCTTACTACACTGACTTTAATCATTTGGTAAGATGCGATTCCTTTGCGTCAGTTTTCTCCAAAATTATGAGTCACACAGATTTTTCATTATGGCTGTAAGGAAGAATTAAATAATTATCAGCAGATATAAGTTCAGGCAGTGGAATTAGACTGGTTGGATTTGAAAACTATCACTTACTGGCTATGCAGCCTCACAGATTACTTAGGAAGAGCGAGAGAGTGTATATGTGTTTGTGAGTATGTGTGCCTTGGTAGTACTTAGAGTTGATTAAATTATTTCATGTATAAAAGTTCAGAACAGTTTTTGGCACATAGAAAGTACTTGTATTGTGAAAAGGCATTACAAAAAATAAAATACAAAATAAAATACTCATAAATGCTAAGAAGTCATAGTTAGTGGCAGTGGCATAATGGCTTGACCATTTCAATTGCTTGAAACTGAAACTTGGGTATCATTCAGAATTCTGGTCACCAGCTTATACAATTAATCACCAAGTCCTGGTGTCTGTTACCTCATATATCTCTTGCTTCTGACTCCTTTCTGTTTTTAGGCCCATTACCTGGTACAGCTCATTATCATCTTTCTTCTAGATTATGCAATAGCTTTGAAACTAGTTCATTCTTTTCCTCTGATCTTGCCCTGCTCCTGCAGCCAAAGTGGTCTTTTCTTTTGATGGAGTTTTGCTCTTGTTGCCCAGGCTGGAGTACAATGGCACAATCTCAGCTCACTGCAACCTCTGCCTCCCGGGTTCAAGCGATTCTCCTGCCTCAGCCTCCCGAGTAGCTGGAATCACAGGCGCCTGCCACCACGCCTGGCCCCAAAGTGGTCTTTTTTAAAAAAATGTTTGTTTAAATTTTTTGTAGAGATGGGGGTGGCACTGTGTTGCCCAGGCTGGTCTTGAACTCCTGGGCTCAAGTGATCCTCCCAAAGTTTTGAGATGACAGGTATAATTCACTGTGCCCAGTCCAAAGTGATCTTTATAAAGTACAAATATGATCTTGTCACTCCTTTTCATAAAACTCATCAGTCACACTGCATTGCTTTCAGGACAAGGTTTAAACTCCTTAAATGGTGGGATTATAAACCTTTCTTGTGGCACTTTCATATCTCTTCTTTTATACCCCTGGGGTACTTTATACTCCATGCTTACTAAATTACCTACTGTGTCATCTGAACATGCCAGGCTTTCTTCTAGGCCTTTGTACCATATGCTGTTTCTTAGGCATGGCATTCCTTTCCTCTTTTTTTTTTCGGAACGGAGTCTCACTGTATCACCCATGCTAGAGTGCAATGGCGTGACTGCAACTCACTGCAGCCTCCTTTTCCTGGGTTCATGTGGTTCTCAGGCCTCAGCCTCCCAAGATGCTGGGATTACAGACATACACCACCTTGCCCATCTCGGCCTCCCAAAGTGCTGGGATTGCAGGTGTCAGCCACCACCCTGGCCTCCTCTTGCTTTCTTCCTTACCTTCTCATAAATTCTGTTTCATTTCCGTAAGATTCCTTGTAACTCTTTTCCTTCCACTTCTTTTTTTTTTCCCTTTTGAGACGGAGTCTCACTGTCGCCCAGGCTGGAGTGCAGTGGGGTGATCTCGGCTCACTGCAACCTCTGCCTCCCAGGATCAAGCGATTCTTGTGCCTCAGCCTCCTGAGTAACTGGGATTACAGGTGCCCGCCACCACGCCCGGCTATTTTTCTTTGTTTTGTTATTTTTATAGTAATAGAGATGGGGTTTTACCATGTTGTCCAGGATGGTTTCAAACTCCTGACCTCAAGTGATCCCCCGGCCTTGGCCTCCTAAAGTGCTGGGATTACAGCCATGAGCCACTGTGCCCAGCCCTTTTCCTCAACTTCGATCATAGCTCCTATCATAATAAAATTGTTCATCTACTTCCTCAAAGCAGGCCTTTTACCCATTTGGTACTTAAAGGAAAGGATCTTTAGGTATAAACTAGGTACTCAGTAGTATTCATCATATTGCTGATATAAAGATTTGTTTACACTGTTTTTAGTTGAGACTATTAAGACAGGTGGTTTAAAGTAAAGGGCATTTCAGGGTATAAAGATTTTAAGTGTTATTGGGCCCTTAGTGATCGGTTAGCCTTAGGCTCTGTAATACTACACATGGCTTAAAACATTTATTAATGAATTGTACCAAATATTACTTTTTCCTTATAATCTTGTGGAATAATCATGTTTTAGCTCCTACAAGTGCTGGGAAGACTCTTGTGGCAGAATTACTTATTTTGAAGCGGGTTTTGGAAATGCAGAAGAAAGCTTTGTTTATTCTTCCCTTTGTTTCTGTGGCTAAAGAGAAGAAATACTACCTCCAGGTAATGTTTTTTACTAAGTTTGAAATAGTGAAAGGCTCATTATTGGCAGTCTTGGTTTCATTCATTTGAAATAGAATTATAAAAGCAAGTGGAAAACAAAGTTTCTTCATTGTGTCCTATGTAGCTTTAAGAGGCTACTGCCTAAAGCATTAAAAATTTACAGTGGGGGGCTGGGTGTGGTAGCTCACGCCTGTGATCCCAGCACTTTGGGAGGCCGAGGTGGGCGGATCACCTGAGGTCAGGAGATCGAGACCAGCTTGGCCAACATGGTGAAACCCCATCCCTACTAAAAATACAAAAATTAGCTGGGTGTTGTGGTGCACACCTGTAATGCCAGCTACTCAAGAGGCTGAGGCTTGAACCTGGGAGATGGAGGTTGCAGTAAGCCGAGATTGCTCTATTGCACTCCAGCCTGGGCAACAGAGTAAGACTCTGTCTCAAAAAAAAAAAAAAAAAATTAAAGAAAAAAAAATTTACAGAAGGAAATTAAAAGAAAATTATTATTGCATTAAAGAGAAGGGGCCATCAAATCAAAAGAATAATTGGTGAAAATTGTGTAAAAATTTGTAAACCTTTTCTTAGGAAATAAACAGAATACTTAAACTAGCATATAAACATGCACATTAAGAATCAGCATTTAACTGAACAGTAGAACTAGACTGAAGCATAGAAAGGGAAGAATGTTTAAGGAAGCATATCCTGCCCTAATTGAGGGCTATTTAGGAATATTTAGGGGATGAAGGTCAAGATCCATTGGTGCTTATGTAAAGCTCCCGGTATGATCTGTTCCTCTGTTCTGCAAAAATGACTAACAGTAGTTTACATCAATATGATGCTCACAGTTTTTAGGGCATTTTCACAAATACAATGTTTTATTAAATGGAATAAATTTACTGTTGTGATTTCTGCAGTGAAAAATATGTGCTTTTGGAATGGAAAGATCGTTATACTGATTGTTAAAGAAATGTGGGTTCTAGTCCCAGTTTTGCCACTAACTATGTCTTTAGGCCGGGCATATAACCTGCTGGGCCTCAGTTTTTTTATTTGTAAAATTAGGATGTTAACCCTTAGCACTGTGGGTTAACTCAGTAAACACTCAGGAAAATTTTATTGAATGAATAGCTCTAAATTTCTATGGTTCTATAAATCTTTTTAACAGTTATTTCAGAGGCACAATAGCCAACAAAGCTGGTCCTACATGGTAACATCACTCAACTTAGACCCAAAGTAACAAAATGATGAAAGGATCCTTTTTATTGAAAGGTATGTTAGTTAAAAGTTAAACTAAAAAAAAAAAATTATTATAAAAGTCCCACTGAATTTGATTTTTAAAAACTTTTCTTCCAATTACATTAAAAAATTGGTCATTAGTAGGATAATGAGACTATTTTCCTCATGAAGTATAAATTTGTTTCTTAAAGTGTTATAGCTAGTTTCTTGCTATTTATTAGATTAAAAATGTTAGTGCTTAAGGTAGTTTTTCTCCAATTTTAATTCCTATAAATAGCTCTTAGAACTTTTTAGATTATTATGCTGTCATTAAAATGGCATAATTTTATTTGACTCTTAACAGTTTTGTCAGTTCTAAACTTCATATTTTTAGTGTATGATCTAAAAAGAACCAGTGTGTCCTGGCCAGAAACAACTGATGACAGTAATCTGGTAGATGTCTTTAGATACTTATGTCTATGTTCTGGGATAGAACCAGTTTATAACTCTTGAATTTCAAGTTTTTTCACCTATATTGTTCCTTTTTACTCAATTCAGAGTCTGTTTCAGGAAGTAGGAATAAAAGTAGACGGTTATATGGGCAGCACCTCTCCATCAAGGCATTTCTCTTCATTGGATATTGCAGTCTGCACAATTGAGAGAGCCAATGGTCTGATCAATCGCCTCATAGAGGAAAATAAGATGGATCTGTTAGGTAAGAAAGTTAGAAAATAAGTAGATACTTTCTATTGCTATTTTTGATGGAATGAAGTGGAGCTGTTGTGATTTCTCTAGGTCCCATTTGTTTTTCTATTGTCTATTATCTACTTCTGGAGGCAAGAATTGGCATCTGTAATGTTAGGAACGCTGTGTTTATAAGTTTTGTGTCCTGCTGCTGTTACTGACTCCGTTACATTGCATTTTTGTACTTTACAAAACGTAGAGGATATCCTTGAGCCCTCAATAATTTCTCCTTACTTCTTTCTTATCTAAACTTTACCAGGAATAGAAGGAAGCCTGCTGGGCCAGATCTGCCATTTTGCAGTTAGTGTATATGTGTTTTTGTTATTATATTCTGCTGCTATGATGTCTGTTTTGGGCTTGGACCCAGAGTCTACCATTTAGCATGGAAATGGTAGGAAGCTAAAGAAACTGACACTCTATTTGAGCTTGGGATTCTGGGAAGATTTTCTATGTTAATGCATTTTTTTGCCATTATGGAAAGGCCATTATGTAGAGGTAGCAACAGGAATAGAAGGATTGCAGCAGCAGAAGTAGCAAGAATATCAGCTAATTATTGAGAACCTGGTGAACTTAAAAATACCATGGTAAAGTTATGGTAGGGTAGGGGTGGAGGGTGGGAATCAGACATAGGCTGTGCTCCATAAAGCTTGGAGAGAGAAATTGCAATTGATTTGTACCAGAATTGTCTTATTACTTGTGACCCCATTGGACTTTAAATATTTGAGAGTTGCAATAGACTCCTAGTAAGTGCTATTTCCAATGTACCTAGGGCAGTGCCTGGCACATGGTAGGCAGAATACTTTTTTTTTTTTTTGGTGAATGAATAAGTGCTAAAATAACTCATCAGACAGTACAATTTTGGAGATAGCTTATTGATAGGAAAAAGAACATCATGTGTCATTAAGAAGTACCCTATTGTCTCCTCAAATTCCTTTTCACCAGAAAGTTGTCTTTTGGTGGGGAGAATTTGGGGTGGGGAGAATACCAGTGCATGTGGAAACTATGTTGTTATGAAAATGTTTAACTAAAGAAAGTATTGGTTGATACTGAATTTTCAGTAATTCTTAAGAATTATTCCAAGTATATACATAGGTTAAATTCTCCAAGTAGTGAAGGACATTGTGATCATATTTATGTTTTGCAGTATGATGACTCACTAGCCTACCATATTTAAAAAAAAAATCTCTTAAAATTGTCTTTTTCTTCTGGACCCTCTTATGTTTTTTCTAAGCTACTAACATGAGTATGTATGTTTTCTCATTGAAAAGTCAATACATTGAAAACTGACATAGATGTCTTTGATATTTCATTGTATGTTTATTTCAGTGAAGTTGCCAGTTTAGAAGAGTAATGAGAGGCAGTTTTCGCTGGGTTTGTTTAGCCCTGAGTAAGCTAATAATTGATTTTTAGATCCAGTATACCTTGTAGTATGACTGCCTGTAATACCTGAAACATCTTGGAAAAGAATTGCCCATTATAAGGAATATGATTTTTGATTTATGGTTTGAAGTTTGCATCACTTGCAATGTATTATATAGTGTATTATATCTTATATCACTGTGTGATATAAGATATTGAGTCTTTTAAATGCCTTCTTGGCGCAGTCATAAAAAGAATGAAATCATGTACTTTGTAGCAAAGCCACATGGATGCAGCTGGAGCCATTATCCTAAGCCAATTAACACAGGAACAGAAAACCAAGTACCACATGTTCTCACTCGTAAGTGGGAATTAACCTTTGAGTACTCATGGACATAAAGATGGCAACAACAGAAGCTGGGGACTACTAGAAGGGAACAAGTGTTGAAAAACTATTTAATAATAGGGTTCTATTGCTAAGTACCTGGGTGATGGGATCATTTGTATCCAAACCTCAGCATTACACAATATACCCAGGTAACAAACCTTCACATGTACCTCCTGAATCTAAAATATAAGTTGATATAAAGGAAATTAAATAGAGTGAAATAAAAGTTGGAAAAAAATTCTTCATGGATGTGAGATTCTGTAAAAACCTAGTATCTGGAAAATCTTTTTAGGAATGGTGGTTGTGGATGAATTACATATGCTGGGAGACTCTCACCGAGGGTATCTGCTGGAACTTTTGCTGACCAAGATTTGCTATATTACTCGGAAATCAGCATCTTGGTAAGTACGTGAAATAACTGAGTTCCTGAGATTTCAAACAATGTTGAGAAAGTGTCTGAAAAAATGCATAAGTATGAGTTAAATAAATTAAGGGAGTGTAATATTTTTCTTATTGAGAAAACTTATGTATAGTAGTTTGTTTTTGCTCCAGAAGTCAGTCCAGGCATGGTGGCTGACACCTGTAATCCCAGCACTTTGGAAGGCTGATGTGGGAGGATCAGTTGAGCCTGAGTTCCAGACCAGCCTGGGCAACACAGTGAGACCCCATTTCTATAAATAATAAAAAAAATTAGGTGGGCATGGTGGCACACACCTGTAGTCCCAGCTTCTCAGGAGGCTGAGGCAGGAGGATTACTTAAGCCCAAGAGTTCCAGGCTGCAATGAGGTATGATTGTGCCACTTTACTCTAGCCTGGGCAACAGAGCAAGACCATGTCTCTAACAACAACAGAAAAAGTATTTCAGGTTGAAACTGATTTTAGATTACGTGTAAACATTCTTAATTTTCTGACTGCTCACCTTTCAATGTATACCTTTTTATTATAGATTTTGAAAAATCTAGTTTCTGTATTTATCATCTATATATATATAAGTAGTCAGGCTAATTTTGAAAAATAGTATTTTTTTAGCCCTCACTTCTCAGAGGCAACTACCTTTCAACTCTTCTAGCTTTTTAAAAATATTTACAGCAGCATCTCTAATTGTGGCTACTTAATTTTTTAAATTTCAGACCTTATATATTGACTTTTACTATGAAAGATGAAGATCTAGCTTTCTTTTAAATTTTTTACTAACCACTACCCAATCTTCTCCCTTCTCTGCAGTCTCTCCTTATCCTCTCATTATCTTCCTGTTCTTCAAATACAGTTATGTTATGATTTTGCTTAGATCATTATTCAGTGTTACACTATTATGACTATATAAATGACATTGGTAACTGGGCTATAGTATAATATGATTAATTTTGCTTTTCTAAACAACTTTTTGTTTTCTCTGAAATTAATAACTGTCTTTTTTGTTTGATGGCTTGGTTTTCCAGATACTTACTGCTAATTTATCCCTAGCCTCCTCCCCAGTTGTGTATTCTACCACATTTGCTATTCTGCCAGTCATCTTCTTGAAGATTTTCCTAAAGCCCTTCAAGTTGTTCCAATCTAGATAGGTGATTAATCTATATATGTGCTACATAGCAATCATCTTGGGATTCCCTTCCCCCAACCAATTTTTTGACCATATGGTCTGTCTTGATTTACTGTCTCATTTTGGTGGGAATATCTTCCAGGAACTTCTACTTTATTTCAGTGAACACACATAGGTATACATTTTTTGAGAACTTGCATGTCTGAAAATGCCTCATAATTCTTTTTTTTTTTTTTTTTTGGGGGGGGATGGAGTTTTACTCTTTTGCCCAGGCTGCAGTGAAGTGGCGTGATCTTGGCTCACTGCAACCTCCATCTCCCGGGTTCAAGCGATTCTCCTGCCTCAGCTTCCTGAGTAGCTGGGATTATAGGCGTCTGCCACCACACCCAGCTAATTTGTGTATTTTTAGTAGAGACAGGGTTTCACCATGTTGGCCAGGCTGGTCTCGAACGCCTGACCTCAGGTGATCTACCCACCTCGGCCTCCCAAAGTGCTAGGTTTATAGGTATGAGCCACCGTGCCCGGCCTCCATAATTATGGACTGTCCAGGTATAAAAGTCAAGATTAGAAATACTTTTCCTTCAGAGTTGTCAAGGCATTACTTCATTTTCTCATTGCTATTGAGAAATTCAGTGCTATGCAGGTTTTTCATCCTTTGTATGCAATTTTTTAAATTCTGTCTGGGAATTTTTAGGCGCTCCTCTTTTTCCACAGTGATGTGAAATTTCATACTGATGTGTGTTGGTGTTGGTCTATTTTTAGTCATTGTGCTGGGTACTCAATAGATTCTTTTCAGTTAAGGGAGAATTGAACACATCTCTCTTGTGATAGAACAAGCAGATAACCATCTATATCCCAAATCACTAGGGATATAGAAAATATGATTAATATAATCAGCAAATTTGACCTAATGGATATATATTGAACAATTACCTCAAAACAGCAGAGTACCTGTTCATTTGAGTTACACATGGAACATTTATGAAAAAGTTTTCCATATGCTGGACTATAAAGCAAGTCTTAACATATTTTAATGGATTCATATCATTTATTTTCTAACAACAGCGAATTTAGCTATAAGAAAAGCATAACTAGAAAATGTCTACATGACTAGAAATAAACACATTTTTGACACATTTTTAGATCAAAAAAGTAATCACAAGAGAAGTTAGAAAATAGTTTGAACTGAAAGTATAATAATATCTCTTAACAAAACTTGTGAAGGGCAGCAAAAGTTGTTTTTAAAAGGAAATTGATAGCATAAAATGTATATATTATTAAGGAAGAGAGACTGAGAATCAATTATTTAATTATCCATCCCAATAACTTAGAAAAAAAGGCCAAGCATGGTGGCTCATGCCTGTAATCCCAGCCCTTTGGGAGGCCGGGGCAGGCAGATCACTTGAGGCCAGTTCTAGACGAGCCTGCCCAACATGGCAAAACCCTGTCTCTACTAAAAATACAAAATTTGGCTGGGCATGGTGATGCATACTGCAATCCCAGCTACTCAGGTGGCATAAGAATCATTTGAACCCTGGAGGTAGAGGTTGCCATGAGCCAAGATTGTGCCTTTGCACTCCAGCCTGAGTGACAGAGCTAGACCCTGTCTCAAAAAAAAAAGTAAAATAATGCAACAGAAAGCTTGATAAACTAATAAAAACAGAGCAAAAAACGAAAGAGGAAAGTCACTATCTAGACATTTAAAAATTCTGCAAATGAATAAGAAAAACACAACCCACTATATAAATGGACAAAAAAACAGGCTTTTGAAACGGTATTGGCCGGGCACGGTGGCTCACGCCTGTAATCCCAGCACTTTGGGAGGCCAAGGCGGGCAGATCACGAGGTCAGGAGATTGAGACCATCCTGGCTAACATGGTGAAAACCCGTCTCTACTAAAAATACAAAAAATTAGCCGGGCGTGGTGGCGGGCACCTGTAGTCCCAGCTACTTGGGAGGTTGAGGCAGGAGAATGGTGTGAACCCAGGAGGCGGAGCTTGCAGTGAGTAGGCGACAGAGTGAGACTCCGTCTCAAAAAAAAAAAAAAAAAAAAAAAGAAACGGTATCCACATGGTTCATACACATGAAGTGATGCTCAGTAGTCTCACTGGTTATCAGGGAACTGTAAATTACTTCTTCAAAGAAATACTGGCTGGGCACAGTGGCTCACTCCTGTAATCCCAGCACTTTGGGAGGCTGAGGCGGGCAGATCACAAGGTCAGGACTTCGAGACCAGCCTGGCCAACACAGTGAAACCCTGTCTCTACTAAACATACAAAAATTAGCCGGGTGTGGTGGTACACACCTGTAGTCCCAGCTACTCGGGATGCTGAGGCAGGAGAATCGCTTGAACCTGGGAGGCGGAGGTTGCAGTGAGCCGAGACAGGTCCATTGCACTCCAGCCTGGGTGACAGAGCAAGACCCTGTCTAAAAAAAAAGAAATACTATCACATACTCTCTATAACTGCCAACATTAAAAAGATTGACAATACCAAGTGGTGATAAGATTATGGAACAATAGAAAACACAGATTGTGGAGGTGTTACTTTGAAAAACAATGTGGGATTATCTACTAAAATTGAAGATAATCTGTGACTCAGTAATCTGTGGCTCAGTAATTTTATTCTTAGGTATATATCCTAAAGAAATGTATGCATGTGTGTACCAAAGGACATAACCAAGAATATTGTTAGCAACACTAATTATTAATGTATTATATATCTTTTAATGTTCTTTTCATTTGTTTTTTATAGTCAGGCAGATCTAGCCAGTTCTGTGTCTAATGCTGTGCAAATTGTTGGCATGAGTGCTACCCTTCCTAATTTGGAGCTTGTGGCTTCCTGGTTGAATGCTGAACTCTACCATACCGACTTTCGCCCTGTACCGCTTTTGGAGTCAGTAAAAGTTGGAAATTCCATATATGACTCTTCAATGAAACTTGTGAGGGAATTTGAGCCCATGCTACAAGTGAAGGTAAATCAATATATTTACATCACTACTATTTGTATCTGTGTGTTTGATTTCATTTTCTAGCAAATTGCTAACAAATTCTGAATGATGTAATTGGGAGTTACATATACATTAGGATTAATATTAAGCTAATTGGTTTCCTTTTAAAGGATTGGTGGTGAGCTGGGCGTGGTGGCTGATGTCTGTAATCCCAACATGCTGGGAGGCCGAGGTGGGTGGATCACTTGAGGTCAGCAGTTAGAGACCATCATGGCCAACATGTGAAACCCTGTCGCTACTAAAAATACGGAAATTAGCTGGGCGTGGTGGTGGGCGCCTGTAATCCCAGCTGCTTGGGAGGCTGAGGCAGGAGAATTGCTTGAACATGGGAGGCAGAGGCTGCAGTGAGCCGAGATCGTGGCACTGCACTCCAGCCTGGGCAACAGAGTAAGACTCCGTCCTCCACCAAAAAAAATATTGGTGGTGATGGTAAGAGAGGAAATGTAGTTGTACCCTTAATTTAAATAAATAATTGTTTCCTGATATATAATATAAACATTTTAAAAAAATAACTGATCTTGTAGCTTTTTCTTTTTACTGGGAAAAGATTTTCTTATGGTTTAGTTTACACTAACTGCTAGTGTGCGAGATTAAC
Organism: Pongo pygmaeus; assembly: GCF_028885625.2. Taxonomy (NCBI): domain Eukaryota; kingdom Metazoa; phylum Chordata; class Mammalia; order Primates; family Hominidae; genus Pongo; species Pongo pygmaeus. Next base: position 54,283,687 of record NC_085930.1, on the reverse strand, counting down.
TTTTTTGTTAAATGGTAGGTATAATATATAGTAGAGTGAAAATAATATTATTTTTGTAGTCTGATAGATCTACCTCTGATACTTAATAGAGATATTTGATATGGCTGAGATAGTAGTTGAATCACAAAACCTATCTGAACCTCATATCTTCATCTATTAAATAGGATATTATAATCCCTATCTTGAATATTGTAAGAATTAAATATGATTTTTAAAAATTATCTGGTATCTAGAAAGTGCTTGATACATAAGTACCCTCCCATACTCCCAAATACACTTTAATCCTGAGGTTAAAGAACTGACTCATGTACCTTGGTGAAGTTGTGCCTCTGAGTACTAAAACAGCTAAGGGTCATTTTAGAATTGGAAATAGAATTGGAAATTCATGTGTTTCACTAACTACCTAGGTATGCATTTGTAGCTTCTGCATGCTTGGTATGGAATCTTGCTTGCTTTGCTCCGTGCCCCATATTTCGCCTGGCTATGCCTTGGTTACTTCAGTACATTTATATGTGAACACATTCATTTGCTCTCCTGTTAATTTTTTTCTTCTTTTACCATGTCTGTGCCTCCACACTTTTGAACCACTTATACTTCTTAACTGGATTATTGAAATATTTCCTAATTGTTCTCTCTGCTTCTGACCTTGTCCCTTTCAGTCTATGCTTACAGGAGCTAGTGAGCTATTTAAAATGAACATCAGATCATGTTACCCTTCTTCTCAGAAACTTGCAGTGGCTTTCTGTTTCATTTAGAATAAAAGCCAGTGTCTTCTTAGCAGTCTATAAGGTCCTACATGATCTACATCCCCCGCCCCCCTTAGTGCTCTGACTCTGTCTACTATGTTCCCTCTCACTTCCTTCACACTGGCCTCTGCTGTTTTTTAATATACCAAGAGTTTCCGGCCTCAGGTTCTCTTTTTCTAGAATACTTTCCCCTTAGGGCCATCAGTGTGGTTTACTCTTTCACCTTTGGACTTTTTTACTCAAATGTCACCGTCTTAGACCTTCCCTAGCCAACTTGTCTAAATTATAGTGTTCTCCCTTACATGGTCTCTATTTCTTTCCCTTAGCACTTTTCAAAACCAAACATATTATGTTTTTTTGTTTTTTTGATTTTTTTTTTTTTTTTTTTGAGATGGAGTTTAGCTCTTGTTGCCCAGGCTGGAGTGCAATGGCGTGATCTCAGCTCACCGCAACCTCCACCTCCCGGGTTCAAGTGATTCTTTTGCTTCAGCCTCCCGAGTAGCTGGGATTACAGGCGTGCGCCACCATGCCCAACTAATTTTGTATTTTTATTAGAAACGGAGCTTCTCCATGTTGGTCAGGCTGGTCTCAAGCTCCCGACCTCAGGCCTTGGCCTCCCAAAGCGCTGGGATTACAGGAGTGAGCCACTGCGCCCAGCCCCTTATGTATTTTACTTAATTCACTTTTGTAATTATCTCTCTCTTCCTACTGGAGTAGAAACGTTATGAGGGTAGAGCTTTTTTTCTGCTTTGTTCGCAGCTCCATCCCCAGTACCTAGAACAATATTTGACATATAGTAAATATTTGTTTAATGAGTGAATAGATGGATGCATTAATCCAGTTTTTAATTCATACATTGACATACTTCCAGTATGGAGAACTTGCAGGGCCACCACAGTGTATTCACACATGCCCTTTTGTTCGTCTGAAATGTGTTACCTTTCATTGAGATAATGTTTCCCCACCTTCACATCTCAGCTAAATTGTTTTCTTAGGACAATTTTTCTTTCAGATCTTTCTGTCAAATATGAGGCCTCAAAACACTGTAAAACTCTCTTTTAATGGTATATATTATTGTTGTATTTTATATTTATTTATTTAGTACAGATGCTGTTCAACTTGTGATGGGGTTATATCCTGATAAACTCATTGTAAGTTGAAAATGCCTTTAATACATTTAACCTACTGAATATCATAGCTTAGCCTAGCCTACCTTAAATGTTCTCAGAACATTTACATTAGCCTATAGTTGGGCAAAATCATCTAGCACAAAGCCTGTTTTATAATAAAGTGTTGAATATCTTATAATTTAATGAATACTGTGCTGAGAGTGAAAAATAGGAGTTGTATGGGCACCCAAAGTATGGTTTCTATTGAGTGCATACTGCTTTTGCACCATTGTAAAACAAAAAAAATCATAAAGTCCAACCATTTTAAGTTGGGGACATCTGTATTTTAATGTGTCTCTCGGTGAGACTATAAACCCCTTGACTATTAGGATCTTGACTTTCTTTTTACTCAATATTGTATTCCCATTGCCTGAGGGTTGGAGCTCAATAAATATTAGTTGAATGAATAGTAAGTATTTCTTTCACTTTTCATCATTAGGAGTTTAATTTTTCTTCTTTTTTTTCCTTTCTTTTGTTATTGACTTTGTAACTGATTTTCATTATGCCTTCAAGAAGAAAAAGCTTCCCCAGAAAGGAAAATGAGTGCTTTTAAACTGATGTGAGAATCTTTTGAAAGTACCACTAAAGTGGTTATTTATCTTTCTTTTTTAGGGAGATGAGGACCATGTTGTTAGTTTATGTTATGAGACAATTCGTGATAACCATTCAGTATTACTTTTTTGTCCGTCAAAGAAATGGTGTGAGAAGCTGGCAGATATCATTGCTCGAGAGTTTTATAATCTACATCATCAAGCTGAGGGTGAGTTATGGATGGAAAGGAAAGCCTTCATGCTTAGTACATTTGCTTGAAAGTAATGGTAGTGATTATATTAGCAAAAACATGGCTTTTGTTCATCGTTGTCACTGCCTGCCCACTAGGTGGTACCCTTTTTACCAAACTGTGCTTTTGTGATTCTAATCATATTCCGTCCCTAGTATAGACTATGTATACACACACGCTTAGACTAATCAGCTTTAGATTTTTAGAATACTGGGTATATACTACAGTTCTTTATCAGGGATCCATGGGCTTTAAGAGTTTGATCATTGGAGCAAAATGGATGCAAAAACTTAAATTGGATGCAAAACTTCACATGTAGACATTTCTTTGGGGAAAGTAACCATATCTTTCTTTATATTTCCAAAGGAATATGTAACTCTGAAAAGAATCATACACACATACATATATATGTATAAGTTGACCCTTGGATGACATGGGTTGGAATTGTGTGCGTTCATTTATATGTGGCTTGTTTTTCAATACATAATATATTAGAAAATGTTTTGGTGATTTGTGTTAATTTGAAAAAACTGACAAGCTATGTAGCCTAGAAACATGAAAACATTAAAAAACAAAAAGAAAAAGGTATGTCATGTAGCCTAAAACATATGTAGATACTAGTCTATTTTATCACATACTACCTTAAAATATACACAAATCTATTATTTATTTATTATTATTTTTTGAGACAGAGTCTTGCACCGTTGCTTAGGCTGGAATACAATGGCGTGATCTCGGCTCACTGCAACCTCTGCCTCCTGGGTTCAAACGATTCTTCCATCTTAGCCTTCCCAGTAGCTGGGATTACAAGCACCCACTATCACGCCCGGCTAATTTTTGTATGTGTGTAGAGATGAGGTTTCACCATGTTAGCCAGGATGGTCTTGAACTCCTGATCCGAAGTGATCTGCCTGCCTCGGCCTCCCAAAATGCTGGGATTACAGGCATGAGCCACGGTGCCCGGCCCAAATCTTTTATTAAAAATTAAAATTTCTGCCAGGCATGGTGGCTCATGGCTGTAATCCCAGCACTTTGGGAGGCTTAGGAGGGTGGATCACCTGAGGTCAGGAGTTCGAGACCAACCTGGCTAACATAGTGAAACCTCGTTTCTACTAAATACAAAAAATTAGCTGGGTGTGGTGGTGCACGCCTGTAATCCCAGCTACTCAGGAGGCTGAGGATTGGGAGAATCACTTGAACCCGGGAGGCAGAGGTTGCAGTGAGCTGAGATCGTGCCATTGCACTCCAGCGTGGGCAACAAGAGTGAAACTCCGTCTCAAAAAAAAAAAAAAAAAAAAGTTAAAATTTCCAGCCCAGCCAACATGGTGAAACCCCATCTCTCCTAAATACAAAAATTAGCTGGATGTGATGGCGGGCACCTGTAATCCTAGCTACATGGGAGGATGAGGCAGGAGAATCACTTGAACCTGGGAGGTGGAGGCTGCAGTGAGCCGAGATTGCGCCACTTTACTCTAACCTGGGTGACACAGTGAGACCCTGTCTCGAATAAATAAATAAATATTTATCAAAACATGCACACAGACACAGACGATACATGGCCCCATTCACACAAGAAAAATGTAAACAAATGTAAAGAGGCAGTGTTAAATCATAACTGCATAAAATTAACCGTAGTATATACTGTACTAATACTGTAATAATTTTATAACCACCTCCTGCTGCTGTTGCAGTGAGCTCACGTGTTGTGAGTATGCACTTAGAATATGACGCTTATCATCTTCATATGAGCAGTTTGTGTCTCATAAATTGCATATTGCAGTAAAAAGTAATTTATCATGTTTCTCATGTACTTTTCATCATATTTAGTGCAGTACTGTAAACCTTGAATAATAACATGGGACCAATCTGAGGTGCCACTAGTGGTGCTAGAAGTGTTCCGAAGAAGCAGAGAAAAGTTGTGGCATTCTAAGAAAAAATTGAATTGCTTGCTATGTACCATAAGTTGAGGTCTGCAGCTGCATTTACTATTTTAAGATAAATGAATCGAGCCTAAGTACTACTGTAAAAAAAGAAGGAAATTTGTGAAGCTATTGCTGTAGCTTTGCACATTTTATGAAATACTTTTTCATCTGATTTTGAAAATGCAGTTTTATGTGGCTGCAGAATCACTATATGAAAGGCATACCTGCTGGGTGAGGTGGCTTACGTCGATAATTCCAGCACTTTGGAAGGCCAAGGCAGGAGGATCACTTGTGTCCAGGAGTTCGAGACCAGCATGGGCAACATAGTGAGATCTTATCTCTACAAAAGTTAAAAAATTAGGCCGGGCATGGTGGTTCACACCTGTAATCCCAGCACTTTGGGAAGATGAGGTGGGCGGATCACCTGAGGTCAGAAGTTTGAGACCAGCCTGGACAACATGGTGAAACCCTGTCTCTACTAAAAAATATAAAAATTAGCCAGGTGTGGTGGTGCATGCCTGTAGTCCCAGCCACTTGGGAGGCTGAGGCAGGAGAATTGCTTGAACCTGGGAGGCAGAGGTTGCAGTGAGCTGAGATCGTGCCACTGCACTCCAGCCTGGGCAACAGAGGGAGACTCCATCTCAAAAAAAAATAGCCAGGTGTGGTGATGTGTGCCTATAGTTCCAGCTACTTGGGAGGCTGAGGTGGGAGGATCATTTGAGCCTGGGAGGTAAAGGGTGCAGTTAGCCATGATCGTGCTACTGTGCTCAGCTCAGTCTGGGTGGCAGAGTGAGACCCTGTCGCCACAGATGTGCACGCATGCGTGCGCATGCACACACACACGCATACACACACACACAAGAAATGCATACCTATAGACTCTACTATGATTTGAGAAAAAGTGAAGTCCATATGGCAACTTAAAGCAAAGGGATCTAAAGCTGGATAATTTAATGCCAGCAAAAGATGGTTGGATAATTTTAGAAAGAGGTTTATATGTGGATTTTTTTCAATACATAATATATTGGAAAATTTTTTGGTGATTTGTATTAATTTGAAAAAATGTCAAGATAACAGGAGATGCAAGACCAAGAGGCTGCAGATGAGTTCCAAGATACCATTAAGAAAATTATTGAGGAGAAAGGATATCTGCCTGAACAGATTTTTAATGCAGATGGAAGTGCCCTATTCTGAAAAAAAAAAACAAAAACAAAATTGCCACAAAGAACCCATTTATTAGTAAGGAAAAGAAGAAAGCACCAGGAATTAAGGCAGGAAGGGATAGGCTGACTCTTGTTTTGTGCAAATGCAGTTGGGTTTATGATCAGGACTACTCATATCTATAAAACAGCTAATACTCAAGCCTTAGAGGGAATAGATAAACACTGGTTGCCATTCTTTTGGTTGTACAAGAAGGACTGGAGAGTGAGAATGCTTTCTCTGGATTCGTTTCATCGATGCTTTGTCTCTGAAGTCAGGAAATACATTGCCAGTAAGGGACTGCCTTTTAACTTTCTTTTGATATTGAACAATGCCCTGGGCCATCCAGAACCCCGTGAGTTCAACACTTAAGGCATCAAAGTGATCTACTTACCCCCAAACACAGCATCTCTAATTTAGTCTGTAGATCAAGGGGTCATGAGGACATTTAAAGCTCATTACACACTGTAACCTATGGAAAGGACTGTCAACATTATGGAAGAGAACCCCAATAGAACATTGTGAAAGTTTTGAAGGATTATTCCATTGAAGATGCCATTGTTGTTATAGGGAAAGCTGTGAAAGCCAGCATGCCCAAAATGATAAATTCCTGCTGGAGAAAACTGTGTCCACATATTGCACATGAATTCACATAGGATTTATGACAGAGCCAATGAACGAAATTATGAAAGAGATTATGAAAATGGCAAAAAAAAAAAAGGTGGAGGTAAAGAGTTTCAAGATATGGATCTTGGAGAAATTCAAGAGCTAGTAGACACCACACCAGAGGAATTAACAGAAGATGACTTGAAGGAAATGAGTGCTTCCAAACAAGTGCCAGATGGTGAGTAAGAAGACATAGAAGAAGCAGTGCCAGAAAACAAGTTGACATTAGACAATTTGGCAGAAGGATTCTAATTATTCAAGACTGCTTCTGACTTTTTTTATGGCACGGACCCTTCTATGATATCGGCACTGAAACGACAGCAAATGGCGAAAGGATTGGTACCGTATATAAACATTTTTAGAGAATGAAAAAGCAAAAACAGGCAGAAATTATAATGTATTTACGTAAAGTTACACCAAGCGTGCCTGCCTCTACTGCCATCACTTCTGCCTCTGCCACCCCTGAGACAGCAAGATGAACCCCTTCTCTTTCTTCTTCGTCAGCCTACTCAAGGTAAAGATGATGAAGATGAAGACCTTTATGATGATCTACTTCTAGTTAATGAACAGTAAATGTATTTTCTCTTTTTTGTTTTCTTTTTTTGAGACGGAGTCTCGCTCTTTTGCCCAGGCTGGAGTGCAGTGGCGCTATCTTGGCCCACTGCAAGCTCTGCCTCCTGGGTTCACACCATTCTCCTGCCTCAGCCTCCCGAGTAGCTGGGACTACAGGTGCCCATCACCACTCCCGGCTAATTTTTTGTATTTTTAGTAGAGACAGGGTTTCACTGTGTTAGCCAGGATGTTCTCAATCTCCTGACCTCGTGATCCACCTGCCTTGGCCTCCCAAAGTGCTGGGATTACAGGTGTGAGTCACCTCCTATTAGTAGTTAACTTTTGGGTAAGTCAAGTTGTGTGCAGATTTTTGACTGGGGGTTTCTGTGTTTCTAACTCCTGTGTTGTTTAACAGTCAACTTTGTGTGTGTGTGTGTGTGTGTGTATTTATACACATATATATACACGCACATGCATGTATATACAAATGTATTTTAAAATAAGCTTTGAGGTATTATTTATAAGAAAATGTACCCATTTTGTATGTATATGATACATTTTAACAAATGCATACATCTGTTTAACCATACTATAATCAACACCTAGAACATTTTCATTACCCTAAAATATTCTCTTTTCTTTTGCTGTCTCTTCCCTCTATCCCAGACTTAGGCAACTGTTGATCTCTGCTTGCTGTCACTTTAGATTACTTGTGCTTTTCTAAAAATTCCACATAAATGAAGTCATACAGTATGTATGTGTCTTCTGTATCTAGCTTGCTTTCACTCAGCCTGGTGTGGTTGATGTACACCCAGGTTGTTAAGTTATCAGTTTGTTCCTTTTTTTGTTGCCAAATGGTGATCTAGTATATACTAATGGCTATAATCATTAGTATATATTTTTACTAATTCTAGAGTGAACACTGTTGCCTCACTATTTTTACTAGTCTGTGGTGCTTTGGGGTCCAAGATAAATACAAGGAAGACAGGGACCAGTTCTAGTCACAGAATATTAGGATATTTTATTAATTAATTATACCAGTGGCATCATGAGTATAAGTGATGGAAATCTCAAGCCTAGCTCTAACAAGTAAACTTTGCCTGAAGTTTATATTGGCTGGGCTATTGTCTAACAGTATATTATCTCTTCCAGTTTCCCCTTAACTGGTACTTTCTATACTGGGTTAGCTTACTTCCTTACATTTTACCATGGCCATTTATAATCCTTAATAACCAGAATCATCATCATTTTCTTTTCTTGAGATTTTGTTGTCTTGGTTTGTAGCAGTGGTTCCCAAATGCTAGTGCTTGGACTGGAGCCTGGTCTGTGATGAGATTTTTATCAGAAAAATAAAGACAAGGCAGCACATTATTTATAAAGCTGCAGTTTACCTTCTGAAATTATTCCTACTCATTTTTTAATGTTAAATGTCTTTTTTTGAAATAAAAATATTGATAGTTAAGGTTTTAAAAAATTAATTGCCCTCAGGAAAATAAAAAATTGGCAACTCTGTGATTCCTTAAAATTTTTAAAAAAGTTTACCTAAAAATTTAAAAATGTATGAAATATGATATATATTTAAATATATATTTGTATTATTTTCAACTGACACATAATAATTCTAGAACATACATTTATTTATTTTCCTTTTTTGTGTGTGTTTTTGTTTTTTTTTTTTTGAGACAGGGTCTTGCTCTGTTGTCCAGGATGGAATGCAGTGGCATGATCTCAGCTCACTCTAATCTCTACCTCATGGGCTCAAGTGATCCTCCCACTTCAGCCTCCCGAGTAGCTGGGGCTATAGGTGCATGCCACCATGGCTGGCTAATTTTTTTGTATTTTTTTTAGAGATGGGATTTTGCCACATTTCCCAGGCTGGTCTCAAACTCCTGGATTCAAGTGATCTGTCCACTTTGGCCTCCCAAATTTCTGGGATTACAGGTGTCAGCCACCGTGCCCAGCCATATATTTACTGTTTATGAAGTTTTACAAGTTCAAAAATCCAAAAGTCTGGAAAATTTTTAAAGAAAACATATAAGTATGTAAAGCTTTTACTGCATGTAACAAAGTTAAGGCTGGGAGGTGGCTCATGCCTATAATCTCAGCACTTTGGGAGGCCAAGGTGGGGAGGATTGCTTAAGCCCAGGAGTTTGAGACGAGCCTGGGCAACCTAGGGAGACCCTATCTCTACAAGTGAAAAAAAAAAAAAATACTAGCTGGGCATAGTGGCACGTGTGTCTGGTCCTAACTAACCAGGAGATTGAGGTAGGAGGATTGCTTGAGCCCAGGAGGTCGAGACTGCCGTGAGCAGGGATTGTGCCACTGTACTCCAGCCTGGGTGACAGAGTGAGACCCTGTCTCAAAAAAACGTTAAGCTCTTACTGGGGGAGAGGACAAAAAACAGAGGGTACTATTTAATTAACTACCAGATTAATGCCAAAGAGGCAAGAATAATTTCACAGAGAAGTAGGCTTTTTCGTGACGGGATTGGTGAAACCCTCTGATGCTGCTACTGCTGGTTGGTGGTACATACCTTGAGCAAGGGTTTTGATTTTGGGGCTTTGAGTGGTAATCAGTATCCGTAATACTCTACTTCCTCAGCAGGTTCCTTTGATCCCCTCCTGTAGGCTTGGTCTTACCCTTATACGGTTTCCTAAACTTTGGCGCACATTGGAATTGCCTGGGGAGATTTAAAAATTCATCATGTCCAGGTCACACCCCACACCAATTATATAACAATGTCCAGGATTAAGAACCAGGCATCAGTATTCTTAAAAGATCTCCAGGAGATTATAGTATGCAGCAGTTTCAGAACCATTCCCCTGCTATTTAGCTCTATTATGATTTAGACAGATACACTTAAAGAAGCTGAGCTAGAAGCAAATGGTGTTGATAATTTTTTTGTGACAGGATTGGTGAAACCCTCTGAATGCCCACCAGTAATTCTGGAACAAAAAGAACTCCTGGAAGTGATGGATCAGTTAAGACGTTTGCCTTCAGGACTGGACTCTGTATTACAGAAAACTATACCATGGGGAGTAGCATTTCATCATGCAGGTATTTCATATTTATAATCTGTTATTAAGAAACCTCCAAAATTCCTCATACTGTCTTAACTTTTATATTTGTGTACATTTATTTCTTGTTAAACACACTTAATATCCTTAGATTTCTTTTTAAGAAATTGTGTGGGCTGGGCATGGTGGCTCACTCCTGTAATCCCAGCACTTTGGGAGGCTGAAGCAAGTGGATCACCTGAGATCAGGAGTTCAAGACCAGCCTGGCCAACATGGCGAAACCCCATCTCTACTAAAAATACAAAAATCAGCTGGGCATTGTGGCACGCACCTGTAATTCCAGTTTCTCGGGAGGCTGAGGCAGGGAGAATTGCTTGAACCCAGGAGGCGGAGGTTACAGTGAGCTGAGATCGTGCCATTGTACTCCAACCTGGGTGACAGAGCGAAATTGTGTGATAGATTAAACAGGAGTAAAACGAACATGTTTCAGTTTACTTATTTGTATATAGTAGTCTCCCCTTGTTCACTGAAACTATGTTCCAAGACCCCCAGTGGATATCTGAAACCACAGATAGTACCAGCCCCACATATATGTTTTTTCATAGCATATTAAAACTTTTAAATGCATTTGAAATGTGTGTGTGTGAGGAGGTATATATATATATATGGTATATAGTAGTCCTTTGTGAGGAATATGTTCCAAGATCCTCAGTGGATGCCTGAAACCACAGATAGTACAAACCCTCTATATACTATGTTCTTTCCTATATAGTCACATTATATAGTGCCAGTAGTGTATACAGCATGGATACACTGAATAAAGGGATAATTCATGTCCTGGGTGGTAGGACATGCAATTTAAAACTTATGAGTTGATTATTTCTGGAATTTTCCTCTTTATATTTTTGACTTTGGGTAATTTAAACCATAGAAAGCAAAACCACAGATGGGGGACAACTGCTATATACACACACACAAAATTTACATTGTATGTAATTTATGATGCATACTAAAAAAGTGAACACCTGTGTACCCACCACTTAATTTTAAAACTAGAACCCCAGCCCTTTAAATTTTAAATAAAATTGAAAATGAGCCAGCTAAGTATATATTCTATACATTGTTTTTCATTTACTCATGTTTTGTTCATCACGTATTTATGTCAGAGGTATATCTGACCAATGTGATGCATAGGCCCTGAAGATATCTTGATGAATAAGGCATATCACTACCCACAAGGAGTTCATTGTCTAGAACAGTGGTTAGCAAGTTATAGTCTGCTGGTCAAGTCTAGCCTACCATCTGTTTTTGTAAATAAAGTTTTATTGGAACACAGTCATGCCCATTTGTTCTGTTGCTGCTTTCATGTCACAGTGGCAAGGTGGAATAGTTGCAGCAGAGACCTGACCTGCTGTTTTCCACAGGAACAGGAAAAGTTTGTGGACCCCTGGTCTAGAAAATAAGATAGAGGTATACTAGAGGCAGCAGATTCTACTCTTTTTTTGTTATTGTTGTTGTTTTGTGAGACTGAGTCTCGCTCTGTTGCCCAGGCTGGAGTGCAGTGATGTGATCTCGGCTCACTGCAAACTCTGCCTCCCAGGTTCAAGTGATTCTCCTGCCTCAGCCTCCTGATTAGCTGGGATTACAGGCACCCACCACACACACAGCTAATTTTTGTATTTTTAGTAGAGGCGGGGTTTCACCATGTTGGCCAGGCTGGTCTCGAACTCCTGACCTCAAGTGATCCACCTGCCTCAGCCTCCCAAAGTGCTGGGATTACAGGCATGAGCCACCGTGCCCGGCCAGATTATATTGTTAAAGAGGTAGACTGTGATGACTCCTTTGTCAACAGTCATAACAATAGTTTCAAAAATCTTTAGAGGCTTGAAGCAGACTCTCAAATCCATTTGTAAGTGAACACATATAATATTTTTATTATATATCAATAAATATATAAAAACCTCCTTTTTTTAGGTCTTACTTTTGAGGAGAGGGATATCATTGAAGGAGCCTTTCGTCAAGGTCTCATTCGGGTCTTGGCGGCAACTTCTACTCTTTCTTCTGGGGTGAATTTACCTGCACGTCGTGTGATTATTCGAACTCCTATTTTTGGTGGTCGACCTCTAGATATTCTTACTTATAAGCAGATGGTTGGTCGTGCTGGCAGGAAAGGAGTGGACACAGTAGGTAAGTGAGTTTGAATTTAATTGTAGCAGCATTGCTGAAGGACAGTGTCTACTTGAAATTTGACTAGTGCCTGGCAACCTGTTTCTCATCATGCTGTATTTCTTTATTATCCAATGCACTAATGTCATCATTTTGGATTCACTTAATATTTATAGTGAATATGAGTTATAATTTTCATATATGTATATCATCAACTGTTGATTTTCTACAAATGTTGAATTAAGTTTTTCTTTTGTATTGTATACAGTAAAATGATTTAGTATTATGTAAATCAAGATGACTTCTTATTACTTAGCTGGAAGATGATTTTTAATTTCTAGGTGTAGTCTACTCTTTAGCACTAATTAATTTTCACAGATGTTAGTTCAACTTAGGTGACTGGTCTCAGAAATCAGACAAGGATGCTGGGACGCACCCTCACACTTTGGGAATAGGAACTTGACATCCCATCTTTTTTCTCGAAATTGGTGCTGGCTCTGAAAAAACACCTTTTCATTTTTTTACCTTGTATCAGCAAGTTATGATTTTTTTTTACCAGCAATCCAAACAAAAGTTTTGTCTTAAGCAGTGAGGAAGAGGTTTGTTTGAATTAAATGTCAAAACGGCAGCAAACTTTATTTCTAATGTGCTGTATCATTATATGTGTAACTAAGTCGTTATCAGCCATCTAACACTGAAGAACCTTGGGAGGAACATTCCCTGCCACTTTCTACTCTAGGACATAATTGTCATCTTTCTACTCTAGGACATAATTGACTCCAATATTTTATTAGATATGTCAAAAAAAAAAAACAACAGGCAAACAGTTCTGTGGCTACTGAAGAGAAATTAGGAAATCCAGGAGAATAAGGAAAGTGGTTGGGAAATGGATATTCTGGGCAGAGGAAGCTGGGTAGTACACTGAGGAAGTAACTTTTAGAATAAACTGACTTGTCACATGAAGTCCCCAAATATGTCAGTTCTCATTATTCATGGATTCCATATTTGAATTTTCCACCTTAACAGAATTTATTCAGAATCCCGAAATAATACCTCTGGGGCTTTTGCGGACATATGCAGATCTGTGAAAAATTTGAATCTTTCCAAGCACACTTTCCCTGCTGCGGTTGAACAAGCCAAAGCTCTGCGTTTTTGTTTCAGGTCTTATACTGTGAACAAGCTTCTTTTTAATGGGCTAGTTAGTGCCACATTTTTGACATTTTTGTGCTTTTAGTCGGTGATTTTGCTGTTTAACATGACCCCCAAGCAAAGTACTGAAATGCTATCTAATGTTCCCCAGTGCATTAAGGCTGTGATGTGCCTTATGGAGAAAGTATGTGATAAGTTTTCTTTAGGCATGAATTATAATGCTGTTGGCTGGAGCTCAATGTAAACAACTACATACATTAAATAAGATGTCTTTAAACAGAAACATGCATAAAACAAGGTTTTGTATTGATTAAGTGATGAAAACGTTTTTACTAGAGGCTTGCAGGAACCTAGTCATCTATTTTCCTTGGCAGCAAGGGTTCAGTATTCTGTGTTCGTGGCAACTTTATAGAACATTACTACCACAAATACCAAAAATTGACCGTCATTTATTGGTAACTGGATTAGTTAGAATATAAATTCACTGCTGTAACAAAAACCAATACAATAAGTATTAACGAGATGGATGTTAGTTTCTTTCTCATATAACAGTAAAATTGTATTCTAGGCCTTATATGATGTAATTGTAATTTAGGCCTTACATGATGGCTGTAGTGTGTCGGGGACCTAGTCTTCTATTTTGTTTTAACATTTTCAGCAATGTAGTTTCTATCCTCGGTATATGATGGCTAGTCTAGTCTCTCTCATCACATCTGCATTTCAGCCATCAGGAAGGGAAGATGAGGAAGCAAAGAGCATGCCCTGCCCTTTAAGGCTGCTGCTCAGAAGTTGCACATAGTATTTCTCTTCACATACAATGGGCCAGAACTTTCACATGGTTACATTCCCCAACTGTAAGAGAGGCTAGGAAATATAATCTTTTGCTTGGGTGGCCACGTGCTCCACTAATACTTCAGAGGATGTGCATGGCTATTGGAACAGCTTTCAGTCTCAGTACCAGTAATAAATGACCCATTTACAATCCCAGAAGGGCATTGGTCAGCCTTTATTTTAAGCCCTGAAAATTTTGATGATTAAAAAAAAAAAAATCTTCCAATTTGTTGGATTTTTCCTACAGCTGACATCAGAGACATTTATCCTGTTTCTCTCTTACTTGACCTACAAAATATGCAGATTACATATATATGCTTAAAAAGAGTTGAGGGAAGAGAGTGAGAGTCTTCCTTCCCATTCCTTTTTGCCCACCTCTGTCCATCCCCAGTTTTCAGTGGACTCACACCTCTGGGGAATGGAGTATAAGTCCATTTTACATTGACAATTGTCTCTCAGGGACAGAGGGTCTTTTAGTTAATGTAGAAGATAAGGAGAAATAAGAAATAAGATGAGATCTTATTTGCCTTGTTATGTTCTTAGCTTATATTTATTATGGGAAAGAACAATTGGAAGGTTAGGGCCCTGGGCTAATTATCAAGCCTTAAATCAGATAACATTCAAACAGAACTAAAATATACTGTAATAAGTTTATTTCTGAGGTCTTAAAGACTTCCAAGCTTTTGATCTTGTATATCATTATATTTCAGGATGTGATATGACTTGCTCATAACTTCAAGCTAATGAAGAATGTAGGAATATAGTGTTTTATATTCACTATGGAGACTTAAATACTTGGTCATGCTTTTTGTATCATGTAGCATCATTGGAAATTCTGTGTATTTTATATTCCTGGACGGCACATGGTGTTTTATTTAGATGACACTTCAGTCTTTCCATAGACTACTTAGAAGCTTCCAGTATAGGATGATGGTGCTTTGTGCCAAAATAGCAATTTGCAAGTTCAGCAGTCAGTAATAAATTATTTGATTCTAAATAATTTCAACTTCCCTCTTGTGATGTGGATGAGCCCTCCCCAGGCAGGTTGTTGCAGGAACCTGTACATATATACTGATGTCCATTTGGACATTTTATAAACCTTGCCCATTCAGGAAAAGGGCAGTTCATTTTGTTGAAGAATCAAAGCCCCGAAAGACCTTTAAACAGCCCAAAGTGGCTTGTTTATCTTGCTGCTAATGCTAGTTGATTCATTTTCTAGGTAATTTATATGTGTGTGTTTTCTTTCTTAAGCTGGGCTGTTTTGTAGCCATTGCAAGAGCCAGGTGTTATATTCATGTGATTTTTAAAAATTGGATATTGACAAATTATAATTGTATATATTTTTGAGGCACAGAGTGATGCTATCTGTATACAATGCAAAATGATGGAATTAAGCCAGTTAACATATCACCCCCAAATACTTAACCATTTATTCTTCTTGTCTAACTGAAACATTGTACTCTTTGACCATCTTCTCATCCCTCCAACTCCCTAATCTCTCTCTCTTCTGCTTGATTGAGCCTGCTACTAAAGCTTTGATTGCATTTTTCAGTTCAGTCATTGTATTCTTCATCTCTAAGATTTCTGTTTCTTTTTTATTGTTTCTATTTCTTTGTCAAACTTCTTGTTTTGTTTGTATATTGTTTTCCAAATTTTATTTAATTTTTTATCCATATATCCTTGTAGTTCATTGGACTTTTTTAGGAGAATTATTCTGGATTCTTTCTCATTTCACAGATCTTCATTTCTTTAGGGTTCATTGTTGGAGCTTTGTTAGTTTCTTTTGAAGGTATCTTGGCTTCCTGGTTCTTTGTAATCTGTGCTCTTGTGTTGGTATCTGCACATTTGAGGAGACAGCTACCTCTTTGGCTTTTATAGGTGTTCTTTGGCAGGGATAGAACTTCACTTGTCTAGCCTTTGATTCTGAATAGGCCAACTGGCAGCAGCCCTGAGCAGGCAAAGCTTGCTTTGGATTCTGTAGATAGTTGGGCTGCTGCCTTTGCTCTGAGTTTGGGTGGGACTGCTGGCTGGGCTCTGTTATCAGGTGAACCCACAAGCTGAGCTCTGCAGTCAGGCAGAGTTGCTGGTTTGGCACTGCAATCACCTCTCGGCTGGGCCCCAGAGTGTATTCCTTGGCCAGATGGTACCCCTATTTGAGATCTGTACTTGGACAGTGTTGCAGGCTGGGCCCCGAGGTTAGGTGGAGTTGCTATTCTGGACCAGTGGGCCAGCTGCTGTGCTCAGTGGAAATGCATGATTGAGCATGGTGGCTCATGCCTGTAATCCCAGTGACTTGGGAGGCTGAGATGGGAGGATAGCTTGAGCCCAGGAGTTTCAGGCTTCAGTGAGTTATGATCATGCCACTGCACTCCAATGTGAGTGACAGAGATCCCACCTCTAAAAATAAAATAAAATAAATGCACATCTGAGGTTTGCCTCCCTGCCTAGGTGGGGACTTGGAGTGGGCTTTGAGAGTGAACTGAGGGCTGTTTAAACGTCCACCCTTGGCAGAACTAGTCCCTGCACTTTGCAAAAATGCAGTATGATAGGCATCTTCCACCTGGGGCAGGTCCTTGAGGCTGAGCTTGAGCACTGTTTAAAATCCCAGGTTTGGCAGAACTAGCCCCTGCTCCTTTCCAAAATGCACTGTGATGGTCATCTCCTTTCCTGGGCAGGGTCCTCATGAGCTTTGACGCTGGGCCTGGAGGCTGGCCGTCTAAAGATTCAAGCCAGGTAGAATTTCCTACTACTTCTAGAAGTGATCAGTTTGGCTTTGTCCTGGGCTACACTGTTTAGCTGTTAGCTGGTACCTCTGATTGGGCACCACCACTGGCAGGTACACAGAGCTACCACCAAGATCTGCATGCTGGTTGCCGTGAGCTCTGCCTCCTTGCTTTGTTTCTGCCTGACCCCAGGTGATCTAGCTGTGCTGTTACCCGGCGTGTTCTCTGTGAGGTGAGACTGGAGTTGGTTTCTTGGGAAGCCTCTTGGAATGCTAGGGAAGCTCTATGTTCTCTGGTTTTCTTTTCCCACTGTAGAAGCCATGAGCCCTGGGGATTCCTTTCTGTGTGGTACTATGCTGACTTAGGGGAGTGGAAGGGCTGATGAGGTCAAAGTGAGATAGTTTCTCTTACGATATCTTGCAATTTTTATGTAGTTTTGTGGTCCATGCATAAGTTTCAGACTTATTCCCAAGTTTTGGGTTTTTTTTTTTTTTTTTTTTTTGGTTATTTTTTTTTTTTTTTTTTTTTTTATACATGGAATTTTGCTCTTGTTGCCCAGGCTGGAGTGCGATGGCGCAATATCAGTTTACTGCAACCTCCACCTTCTGGGCTCAAGCGATTCTCTTGCCTCAGCCTCCCAAGTAGCTGGAATTATAGGAATATATCATCATGGCTGGCTAATTTTGTATTTTTAGTAGAGATGGGGTTTCACCATGTTGGTTAGGCTAGTCTTGAACTCCTGACCTCAGGTGATCTGCCCACCTTGGCCTCCCACAGTGCTGGGATTACAGGCATGAGCCACCACGCCTGGCCTCTTTTTTTTTTATTTTTGAGATGGAGTTTCATTCTTGTTGCCCAGGCTAGAGTGCAGTGGCACAATCTTGGCTCACTGCAACCTCCACCTCCAGGGCTCAAGCGATTCTCCTGCCTCAGCCTCCCAAGTAGCTGAGATTACAGGAATGTGCCATCACGCCTGGCTAATTTTGTATTTTTAGTAGAGATGGCGTTTCACCATGTTGGTTAGGCTGGTCTCGAACTCCTGACCTAAGTGATCCACACTCCTTGGCCTCCCAAAATGCTGGGATTACAGGTATAAGCCACTGGGCCTGGCAGTTTTGGGGTTTTCACAAAGGTGTTCTTGTCTGCAGATAGAAGCTAGTTGAAGCTTCTGGGGAGGGGGTTATAAAGCCTCCTAAACCACCATCTTGCTGACATCTTGTTTTCCGTTTTTTTTTTTTTTTTTTTTTTTGAGATGGAGTCTCTGTCGCCAGGCTGGAGTGCAGTGGCGTGATCTCGGCTCACTGCAACCTCTGACTCCTGGGTTCAAGTGATTCTCATGCCTCAGCCTCCTGAGTAGCTGGGACTACAGGTGCATGCCACCATGCCCAGCTAATTTTTGTATTTTTAGTAGAGGCGGGGTTTCACCATGTTGGCCAGGCTGGTCTCCATCTCTTAACCTCGTGATCTGCCCTCCTCGGCCTCCCAAAGTGCTGGGATCACAGGTGTGAGCCACCGTGTCCGGCTGTTTTGCTTTTTTAATGGTGCCTATCTTTATAATCATTTCTGGGATAAATAGCCATTGATCAAGTTTATAATCCCTTTACTTTATCCTATTTTGATTCTCAGTTTGGCAGTTGGGAAGGATAATCTGTACCTTCTCTTTGCCTGGGGTGGTAAGGATATTCCAGCTCTGTGCCAGTTTTATTTAAAAAAAAAAAAAGTATTCTTCATTTGTCTTTTTGAACCTCTTACCTGTTTTCTTTCCCACAGTATTGGATTCATTTTTGAAGAAAAATTATGATTCTCTCTAGTCATAATTGTTGCAATAATAGTTTGTATTTGTTCAAATCGTATAGTTGTATATGGGTTTAACATATAAGTGCTTTCATGTATTTTTGTTCATTTGGTTGTCACAATAAAGCATTTAGATTAGTAAATGTTGTAATATAAATTTTGGGTATCTACAAGTATTTTTGAATTTATTTTATCATAACTGGTAACAATTTACATTTGCATTTTACTTTACTGGTTTGAAAGTACCTCTATTAATTACTTCATTATTCAATAATAATGGTTAATCCTGTAGGGGAAGAAAAAGACTTTTCCTCCGCTTTCTTAGGTTCTGCAGTTGGGACCTGCTAATTAAATTGACAGATTAACAGGAGAAAAGGCATATAAACTTTATTTGATGCTAATATTTTAATTTTTATGTATGTGGAAGCCTTTATAGAAAAGGATTGAAGACCTGAGAAACTGTTTAACCTGGGGTCTTATATAACATTTTAACAATGGGCAGTAAATTGTGGAGAAGTGATAAGAAAAAGGAAAAGGTATCTGGGCTTCTAGAGGCAACAAATTGTGAGAAGGTAAATATATGGGGGAAACTAATGGAAGATGGAAGTTATTTTAGTAGGTAGAGTTTGTTTGTGCAGACCCATCTCAGTGCTGACCTGTGTCCAGTGATAAGGGTTGTTGTCCTGTATGGGAGAGGGAAGGGAAAACATCATCACAAAGGGAAAAATTTATTCTTGCTTTTAGGCAGATAGGGAGAGGACAAAGAGTTCTTTCTGTGTTTGCTGCTTCCCAGTGACCTTCAGCTCAGAATAATCCTTATGCCAAAGTGGCATATTTTGGAGTAGCATATCCTGATCCCCTTCTGTCCAAAGTTCAAAAAATAGCCATAATTTTATTACCATAACAACCGCTATCATCTCTTGTCTCCTTTTAAGCAAAGTAAGGCAACTTAAAATCTCTTTAGCAGATATCTTATGGAACTATATTGGGATTTTGCAAATGCATATCTTTTGGTTATAGGCGAGAGTATCTTAATTTGTAAGAACTCTGAGAAATCAAAAGGCATAGCTCTCCTTCAGGGTTCTCTAAAGCCTGTTCGCAGCTGTCTGCAAAGACGAGAAGGAGAAGAAGTAACTGCCAGCATGATACGAGCTATTCTGGAGGTAAGAGAGAGTTTATTAAATTACCATTTGCTCTTTTATGCCTAAATTAAAGTGGTAAAATATTAGTATATGAAAATCTTAGCTTTATTTATTTTTTTTAATTTATTTTTGAGACAGAGTCTCACTCTGTCACCCAGGCTGGAGTACAATGGCATGATCTCAGCTCACTGCAACCTCCGCCTCCTGGGTTCAAGCAATTCTCCTGCCCCAGCCTCCCGAGTAGCTGGGATTACAGGCACACACCACCATCCCTGGCTAATTTTTGTACTTTTAATAGAGATTGGATTTCACCATGTTGGCTAGGCTGGTCTTGAACCAGCCTTCAGGTGATCTGCCTGCCTTGGCCTCCCAAAGTGCTGGGATTACAGGTGTTAGCCACTGTGCCCGGTGCTTTATGTTTTTTGTTTTGTTTTGTTTTTGAGATGGAGTCTCGCTGTGTTATCCAAAATTTCAGATGAATTTAATGATTCATTTCTTTTTCTTTTTTTTTTTTTTTTTTTTTTTGAGATGAAGTCTCACTCTGTTGCCAAGCTGGAATGCAGTGGCGCAATCTCAGCTCACTGCAGCCTCTGGCTCCTGGGTTCAAGGAATTCTCATGCCTCAGCCTCCTGAGTAGCTGGGACTACAGGTGCCTGCCACCACAACCAGTTAATTTTTTTTTTTTTTTTTGAGACGGAGTGTCGCTCTGTTGCCCAGGCTGGAGTGCAGTGGCATGATCTCGGCTCACTGCAAACTCTGCTTCCTGGGTTCACACCATTCTCCTGCCTCAGCCTCCTGAGTAGCTGGGACTACAGGCGCCCACCACCACGCCCGGCTAATTTTTGTATTTTCAGTAGAGACGGGGTTTCACCATGTTGGCCAGGATGGTCTCGATCTCCTGACCTCGTGATCTGCCTGCCTCGGCCTCCCAAAGTGCTGGGATTACAGATGTGAGCCACCATGCCCAGCTCACCCAGTTAATTTTTGTATTTTCAGTAGAGATGGAATTTCACCGTGTTGGCCAGGATGGTCTCAATCTCCTGACCTCGTGATCTGCCCGCCTCGGCCTCCCAAAGTGCTGGGATTGCAGGCGTGAGCCACCATGCCTGGCCCACTTATTTTTCTTTTTAAGAAAATATTTTATCTACTTTAAGGAGAACTTTTCTGTTGTCATTAGGTGTTATCAACAGTTACAGTGAGTGGTGATGGGAAAGTTAATAAAGAATCTCTACATTAAGATTCTAAGAACATTTTAAAAAATGAGAATTAAATAGCTTTCTTTATTTTATATTAGAGGGCTTGCATGTTTTATTTATTTTTTTTTTTTAATTTTTTTTTTTGAGATGGAGTCTCGGAGTCTCGCTCTGTCACCCAGGCTGGAGTGCAGTGGCGTGATCTCGGCTCGCGGCAAGCTCCGCCTCTTGGGTTCATGCCATTCTTCTGCCTCAGCCTCCCAAGTAGCTGGGACTACAGGCACCCGCCACCAGCCCGGCTAATTTTTTGTATTTTTAGTAGAGACGGGGTTTCACCGTGTTAACCAGGATGGTCTCCATCTCCAGACCTCGTGATCTACCCGCCTCGTACTCCCAAAGTGCTGGGATTACAGGCGTGAGCCACCGTGCCCAGCGGCTTGCATGTTTTCTTAAAAAGCTACAGAAATTTTCAAATATCTTCTTTCAGATAATAGTTGGTGGAGTGGCAAGTACATCACAAGATATGCATACTTACGCTGCCTGCACATTTTTGGCTGCAAGTATGAAAGACGGGAAGCAAGGAATTCAGAGAAATCAAGAGTCTGTTCAGCTTGGAGCAATTGAGGCCTGTGTGATGTGGCTACTAGAAAATGAATTCATCCAGAGTACAGAAGCCAGTGATGGAACAGAAGGTAAGTGTGACTTCTCAGTTGCAGTTTACGCACTTTTTCATCTTTAGTGAGAGTGTATGACTGCTCAGTGAATGGAAATTGTCTTTTCATGTAGTGTAAAAGGAACTTGATTTTTTGAGCAGCGTATCAACTCATTTTTAGTAAATCAGTATTGTATTTAGCAACTTCAGATCATTATTATAGAGCCTGCTCATACATTTTCATGCGCTGGATAAGGTACTATTTATAAAATTTATCAGCCGGGAGGGTTAGCATGGAATACAGAAAGATAGTATTTTGTTTTATTTTATTTTGAATGTTTGTTCCTCTGTTTCCTCACCCTAACCCTAAACCAGGAAAGGTGTATCATCCAACACATCTTGGTTCGGCTACTCTTTCTTCTTCACTTTCTCCAGCCGATACTTTAGATATTTTTGCTGACCTGCAAAGAGCAATGAAGGGCTTTGTTTTAGAGAATGATCTTCATATTCTCTATCTGGTAAGTTCTGTTTTAACGATTATGTTTGTGAAAATAGGGAGAAAAAAATAGATATATAATCCTGAACATCAAAGATACCCTAACAGAACATCTGGTCTGTTTTCCATGCCTAGGTTAGTACTGGTGGGAATAGAGAAGAGGTAAGAAGAGAATTGTTTTAAAGTAATAATCTAAATGTTCTAGTTACCTTTAAATTTATTTTCTCCAACCTCCTTTCAAAAAAGATTTGAGTTGTTTTATAAAAAATATATATTTTTACAATGTATAAAAGAACAGCAAAGGAAAATGGGATATCAGAAAATTAAAGATAAGATCATGATGTAAAACTCAAGCAAAGGTCTGTACACAAACATGCATGCCATTAAGTCATGTCCAATGCTGTTGTCTACTTTGATTCTGGGTTTTCTAGCAACCAAAAGAAAGAGGAAAGCTTGATTAGTGTTAATATTCATAAGATAAAAAACAAAACAAGTTTAGGAAAAACATTGCGTTTCCCTGCCTAAGAGAAATTTAGTCCTAAAAGGATACTTTGGAACTTAACATTGTTGATAAAAATCTCTATAATAAATGCAATAAGGAATTTTAAAAGTTTGTTTACATTAGACAATGCTCTGTGAATATTATTTTGTATAACAAATATATTAATAAGAATTGGATAGTGTTTGAGGTCATATTCTCTGGCAAGAACCTGATCAGAAATAATTAATTTTGTCAGTTAAGAGCAGATGCATGCATTTTGATAAGCAAGTGATAGGGGGAGGTGAGTAAAGTTGAAATTGTCATTAGAATGAAGGGGGCTTATCAGGAAATGTGTTTCAATAAAAAACACTATGTAGTGAGCAGAGGGGAAATGTCTAGACAGTGCCAATTTTCTTTTATTACAAACTCGCATAATACATGGGTGATAATAGGCTCAAAGGTCTGTGCCCAAGAATGTGGCTGGGAGGAATCTCAAAGCAGGTTTCACTGGTCATCTATCATGGCCTTAAAAATAAGTCTCATTTATTATACAGTGGCTAAGATTGTGGGCTCTAGGGTCAGACTGCCTTAGTTCAACTTTTGACCTCATCACTTAGTAATCGTACACCCTTGGGTAAGTACTTAACCTCTCTTAAGATTCCATTTCCTCATTTGTAAAATGGAGATAATAATACCCACCTCAGGGCTGATAGTCTTTGATGAATGTTTGGTATCTGAATAAATATTTAATAACATCTATTATTTCTAGTAAATTCTCCCATAAACATTATGCAAGTCATTTGCCAAATTACCTAACTACTCCTACTCCTGTTGCCTCTCTAAAACATGAAGACTGTTGGCAGTGTTAGTATGCTGAATGCTTGTGGTTAGCAGTCTCGTGTACTTCTCTCACCATTCGAGTTGTATGCCCTTCAAGAGTTAGTTGTGTTCCCAAACTTGTTCATGTCAGTTTGCTTCTAAGAAAATTAGGCTGAGGCAGAAGGATCACCTGAGGCCAGGAATTTGAGACCAGCATGGGCAACAGAGCAAGAATCTGTTGCTACCAAAAAATAAAAAATAAAAATAAAAATTAGTTGTGTGTGGTGGTGCATGCCGGTAATCCCAGCTACTTGGAAGGCTGAGACAGAAGAATCACTTGAGTCCAGGAGTTCTAGGTTATAGTGAGCTATGATCGTGCCACCATGCTCCAGCCTTGGTGACAGCAAGAGACCTCATCTCTTAAAAACAAACAAAAAAATATAAGTGAGGTAACTGAAAGCTCTGAGAAAAAGTTACAGGAATTTAGACAGGGAAGAAACTAAAAGGACACTGCTCAAAGTTTATTTTGCAATTATCTCTAATTTTTATTTATTTATTTATTTTTTTGAGTAGAGTCTCACTCTGTTGCCCAGGCTGGAGTGCAGTGGCACAGTCTTGGCTCATTGCAACCTCTGCCTCCCAGGTTCAAGCGATTCTTGTGCTTTAGCCTCCTGAGTAGCTGGGACTACAGGTGCATGCCACCACACCTGGCTAATTTTTGTATTTTTTAGTAGAGACAGGGTTTTACCATGTTGGCCAGGCTGGTCTTGAAGTCCTGACCTCAAGTGATCCACCCTCCTCGGCCTCCCAAAGTGCTGGGATTACCGGTGTGAGCCATCGCACCGGGCCAACGATTATCTTTAATATCTAACTTCACATTACAAAACATAAACTGGATTTCTTAGACAATGTATTGTGGTCATGGTTTAAGAAAGCCATGGTAAATTCTAATCAACAGACTCATGCTCAAAAGGCCTTGACCCCTAGCTGAAAGCATTGGCAATTAAAATACATTTATGTTTTAAGTTAGACAAAACACTTAGTGTTTGCATGTACTGTTTTATATTTCGAATATATAAAACATTTCTGTGATTCAAAATTCAGAACTATATAAACAGGAATAGACAGAGAAGTCTGACTCCTATATCCATCCCTTCCATGCCTTTTCCACCCACCTTTCATAGATGACTGTTTTCATTCATTTTTTAATGTATCTCTTCTCTTTTTCAATTTTACAGAAATTATCAGACATACATATTCTTCACCTTTTTTATACAGAGGGTAGCATGCTGTATACATTATAACTTTTTTTTTTCTTAACAGTGTATCTTGGAAATCACTTCATATCAAATCATTTTTTATTCTTTTTTATAACTCTATAATTCTGTTGTGTAGGTGGATGTACCGTTGTTTATTCTATCAGTTCCCTATTGATGGACATTTGGATCATTTTCAGTATTTTGTTGTGGCAAGTTATGCTGCAGTAAATAACGTGGTACACACAGTGTTTAGTTTTTATAGAGGTGTATCTTTAGGAAAGACTCCCGGAAGTGAAATGTAAAACCATAAGTGATTTTGGTTTTGAAAAGTTGACCTCTGTAGAGTTTGTATCATTTTCCTGTTTTACCAGTGATATATTAGAGTAGTTGTTTTTTCACAGCTTCACGAGTAGAGAGTATATGGTCAAACTTTTGTATTTTTGAGTGTAGTTTTAGTTTACATTTTTTTACATTATGAGTAAATTTGAACATTTTCCCCATTTACATAAAATGTCCAGAATGGCAGTCTATAGAAACAAAAAGTACATTTACTGCATTTGTAGTTACCCAGGGCTGGGGGAATGTGAGGAGGTTGGATGAAAATGGAGAGTGATTGCTAATGGGTACAGGGCTCCCCACCTCCCTCCCCAGTGAATTGTCCATGTCTTTTGCTCATTGTTCTGTTGTGTGTGTGTTTTTTTGTTTCTGTTTTGTTTTGTAGTTTTAAAGGTTTTTTTATATATTAGGGAGATTGGAGCTTTGTGGTATAAGTAGAAGGATTTTCCTCTTGGTTTTTCACTCGTCTTTTGACTTTGCTTATTGTATGTTTTGTCTAGTAGTTGAATTTATGAACTTTTGAATTAGTGAGAAATTTTTTTGCTCTGAGATTATTAAGGAATTCACCCACATTTTCTTCAAGTAATTGTATAGTTGTGATCTCCCTATTTTTTTTTTTTTTTTTTGAGATGGAGTTTCACTCTTGTCGCCCAGGCTGGAGTGCAATGGTGCAATCTCGGCTCACTGCAACCTCTGCCTCCTGGGTTCAAGCGATTCTCCTGCCTCAGCCTCCTGAGTAGCTGGGATTACAGACATGCGCCATCACGCCTGGCTAATTCTGTTTTTTTTTTTTGTTTTTTTTTTTAAGTGGAGATGGGGTTTCTCCATGTTGGTCAGACTGGTCTTGAACTTCCACCCTCAGGTGGTCCACCTGCCTTGGCCTCCCGAAGTGCTGGGATGAGCCACTGCCTGGCCTGCCCCTATTTTGAGCTCTGCTTCATTTGGAGTGTATTCTAGTACATGGTTCTTCAGTTTCATGTTTTTTTCATAATGGCTATCTGTAATCTCAGTATCATTTATTAAAAAATTCATTTACACAATGACTCAAGATGGCAACTTTTATCTTTTGTATTTCCATTTGTATTTGGGTACATTTCTAATTCCATTTGTCGTTGTGTATATTCCTGTTTCACTTGTTAGTCTGACAAAAGACCAGTTTGACTGGTTTTTGTGCCAGTGCCTCTGTTTTAATTAAAAACTTTCTGGTAGGGCAAGTTTCCCTTCATTGCTCTGCTTTTTCAGTGTTCATAGCTATTCTTTTTGGCTTACTGTATTAGTCCATTCTCACACTGCTATAAAGAAATTATGGAGACGGGGATATTTATAAAGAAAAGAGGTTTAATTGGCTCATGATTCTGCAGGCTGTACAGGAAGCACAGTGGCTTCTGCTTCTGGGGAGGCCTCAGAAAGCTTCCAATCATGGCAGAAAGTGAAGGGGAAGCAGGCACATCTTATATGGCCAGAGCAAGAGGAAGAGAGTGAGAGAGATGCGGGAGGTGCCACTCACTTTTAAACAACTAGATCTCACGAGAACTCACTATTGCAACGACAGCACCAAGGGGGGTGGTGTTAAACCATAAGAAACGGTCTTCATGATCCAATCACCTGCCACCAGGTGCTATCTCCAGCATTGGAGATTACATTTCAACATGAAATTCGGTGGAGACACATATCTATACTATATAAATCTACACTTGGGCCCCTAAATCTCATGACCTTCTCACATTCCAAAATACAATCATCCCTTCCCAACAGTCCCCCGAAGTCTTAACTCATTGCATCATTAACTCAAAAGTCCAAAGTCTCATCTGAGAGAAGGCTAGTGCTTTCCACCGATGAGCCTGTGAAATAAAAAAACTAAGTTAGTTACTCCCAAGATGCAATGGGGTTACAGGCATTGGATAAATACTTCCATTCCAAAAGGGAGTATCTGAGTTGGTTGGGTTGTGTAATCCTTTTTATGTTGCTAGATTTGGTTTGCTGGTATTTTCTTGCTAGTATTTTATTTGGTTTGCTAGTATTTTTGTCATAAGATACACTGACCTGTAATTCTGTTTTCTCGTGATGTCTTTGTGTGGTTTTGGAGTAATACTAACTGCGCAGTATGAGTTAGTGTGTCCGGAATTGGTGGGTTCTTGGTCTCACTGACTACAAGAATGAAGCCGCGGACCCTCGCGGTGAGTGTTACAGCTCTTACGGTGGCGCGTCTGCAGTTTGTTCCTTCTGATGTTCGGATGTGTTTGGAGTTTCTTCCTTCTGGTGGGTTCGTAGTCTTGCTGGCTCAGGAGTGAAGCTGCAGACCTTTGCGGTGAGTGTTACAGCTCTTAAGGCAGCACGTCTGGAGTTGTTCGTTCCTCCTGGTGGGCTCATGGTCTCGCTGGGTTCAGGAGTGAAGCTGCAGATCTTCGCGGTGAGTGTTACAGCTCATAAAAGCAGCGTGGACTCAAAGAGTGAGCAGTAACAAGATTTATTGCGAAGAGCGAAAGAACAAAGCTTCTACAGTGTGGAAGGGGACCCCAGCGGGTTGCCAATGCTGGCTCGGGCAGCCTGCTTTTATTCTCTTATTTGGCCCCACCCACATCCTGCTGATTGGTAGAGCTGAGTGGCCTGATTTGACAGGGTGCTGATTGGTGCGTGTACAATCCCTGAGCTAGATACAAAGGTTCTCCATGTCCCCATCAGGTTAGCTAGATACAGAGTTTCGACACACAGGTTCTCCAAGGCCCCACCAGAGCAGCTAGATACAGAGTATCCATTGGTGCACTCACAAACCTTGAGCTAAACACAGGGTGCTGATAGATGTGTTTACAAACCTTGAGCTAGATACAGAGTGCCGATTGGTGTGTTTACAATCCCTGAGCTAGACATAAAGGTTCTCCAAGGCCCCACCAGAGCAGCTAGATACAGAGTGTCGATTGGTACACTCACAGACTTTGAGCTAAATACAGAGTGCCGATTGGTGTGTTTACAATCCCTGAGCTAGACATAAAGGTTCTCCAAGGCCCCACCGGGGCAGCTAGCTACTGAGTGTCAATTGGTGCACTCACAGACCTTGAGCTAAATACAGAGTGCCAATTGGTGTGTTTACAATCCCTGAGCTAGACATAAAGGTTCTCCAAGGCCCCACCAGAGCAGCTAGATACAGAGTGTCAATTGGTGCACTCACAGACCTTGAGCTAAATACAGAGTGCCAATTGGTGTGTTTACAATCCCTGAGCTAGACATAAAGGTTCTCCAAGGCCCCACCAGAGCAGCTAGATACAGAGTGTCGACTGGTGCACTCACAAACCGTGAGCTAAACACAGGGTGCTGATTGGTGTGTTTACAATCCCTGAGCTAGATATAAAGACTCTCCACGTCCTCACCAGACTCAGGAGCCCAGCTGGCTTCACCTAGTGGATCCCGCACCGGGGCTGCAGGTGGAGCTGCCTGCCAGTCCCACGCCATGTGCTGGCACTCCTTAGCCCTTGGGTGGTCGATGGGACTGGGCGCCGTGGAGCAGGGGGCGGCGCTTGTCGGCGAGGCTCGGGCTGCACAGGAACCCACGGAGGTGGGGGAAGGCTCAGGCATGGTGGGCTGCAGTCACGAGGCCTTCCCTGCCGGAAGGCAGCTAAGGCTCGGCGAGAAATCGAGCACAGCGCCGGTGGGCTGGCACTGCTGAGGGACCCAGTATACCCTCCACAGCCGCTGGCCCGGGTGCTAAGTCCCTCATTGCCCGGGGCCGGCAGGGCCGGCCGGCTGCTCCAAGTGCGGGGCCCGCCAAGCTCATGCCCACCCGGAACTCCAGCTGGCCCGCAAGCGCCGCACACAACCCCGGTTCCCGCTCGCGCCTCTCCCTCCACACCTCCCTGCAAGCTGAGGGAGTGGGCTCCGGCCTTGGCCAGCCCAGAAAGGGGCTCCCACAGTGCAGCGGTGGGCTGAAGGCCTCCTCAAGTGCCGCCAAAATGGAAGCCCAGGCAGAGGAGGCGCCAAGAGCGAGCGAGGGCTGTGAGGACTGCCAGCACGGTGTCACCTCTCATTAGGATATATTTCTTCCTCTTCTGTTTTTTTTTGAAGAATTTGTTAAAGATTGCTATTAATTGTTATTTAAATGTTTAGTAGATTTCACCAGTCAAGCCACCTGGGCCTGGGCTTTACTTTGGAGTAAATGTTTTGATGATGAATTTAATCTTTTTACTTTTTGTAACTATTCAGAGTTTCGATTTTTTCTTCAATCGGTTTTGGTAGTTTGTGTATTTCCAGAAAATAGTCCACGTAGATTATCTAATTTGTTGGCATTTAGTTGTTCATAGTATTCCCTTATAATCCTTTTTATTTATGTAAGGATGGTGGGGGTGGTTCCTCTTTCATGCCTGATTTTAGTAATTTGAATCTTCCTGCATCATTTCTTGATCAGTCCAGCTAAATATTTTTCAATTTTGTTTTCTTTTCATTCTTTCTTTCAGCGGATCATCTGAGGTCAGGAGTTCGAGACCAGCCTGGCCAACACGGTGAAACCCTGTCTGTACTAAAAATACAAAATTACAAAATACAAAAATTAGCTGGGCATGGTGGCACTCGCCTGTAATCCCAGCTACTCAGGAGGCTGAGGCAGAAGAATCACTTGAACCTGGGAGGCAGAGGTTGCAGTGAGCCGAGATTGCGCCACTGCACTCCAGCCTGGGTGACAGAGTGAGACTCCATCTCAAAAGTAATTTTTTCTGTACTGGCAGTTTATTTTGTCATTATTCCCTAAACAATACAGTATATCAGCTATTTACGTAGTATTTATGTGGTATTAGGTATTATAATTACGCTAGATGACTACTCTGTATATGGCAGGATGTGCATAGGTTATATACAGACACTATCATTTTATATCAGAGACTTGAGCATCCACGGATTTTGTTATCTGCAGGAGGTCCTGGAACCAATCACCCACAGATAACAAGAGACAACTATGCATTTTGCTATGGTTTGGTGGAGTTCTATAGATGTCTCTTAGGTCTAATTGACTTAGAGTGTTATTTTAGTCTTCTATTTCCTTTTGATTTTCTTAGTAGTTTATTCATTGTTGAAAGTTGGGTATTGAAGTTTTCAACTACAGTCGGTATTCTCAGGGAATTTGTTCCCCTGTACCTCTTTTACTGCTCTTTTTTGAATGAAGGGAATATTTTCTAGTATAGTCATTATTGCTTAAGGACAGTGATACATTCTGAGAATTGCATCTTTAGGCAATTTCATTGTTGTGTGAATATTACAGAGTGTGCTTACACAAATTTAGATGGTATAGCCTGCTACACACCTAGGATATATGGTATAACCTTACTGCTTCTAGGCTACAAACTTGTTTGGCATGTTACTCTACTGAATACTGTAGGCAGTTGTAATACAATGGTAAGTATTTGTGTATCTACACATTTCTAAACATAGAAAAGGTAATGCAACGTGCTAGATGTTTGATGACTATGATGTCACTAGGCAATATTAATTTTTCAGCTCCATTATAATCTTATGGGACTACTGTCATAGATGCAGTTTGTCATTGACCAAAATGTCATTATGCAGCACAAAACACTATGACATTTTAATTTTGCACATTTTTCTTTATATTTTTTGCCATTTTTTTTAGTGGTTACTTAAAGGATTATCAGGTACAGCTTAAAATTTATACTAACTTAATTGCAGTGAAATAAAGATGTATTCTTAAATAACTCTATTTTGATTCCTTTTTTTGTGCCATTGTTGTACTTATTACATCATTATGTGTTGCAAACCTAACAGTACATTGTTATACTTAGTATTTTATGTAATTTAATGTTTTTAGAGAAGCTGAGAGAAGAAAGGAGAGTAAATGTAGGTTTACAGAGTTTGCTTCATTAACATTCTTATTTATGATTGTGTTTTTTTCTTCATTTATTTCTGTGGATTTGGGACACCATCTCTTGTCATTTCCTTAGTCCAGTACAGCTTTGCTTCCACCTGCCTCCTGTGGGCTGATACTGTCGAATATATTGTGAGTTTTATATGTTATGGGCCCAACAATACAATTATATGCATATTGGCAGGTTGTGGTGGCTCATGCCTATAATCTCAGCACTTTGGTAGGCTGAGGCGGGTGGACCACTTGAGGTCAGGAGTTCAAGACCAGCCTGGTCATCATGGTGAGGCCCCATCTTTACTAAAAATACAAAAATGAGTTGGGTGTAGTGGTGCATACCTGTAATTCTAACTACTCAGGAGGCTGAGGCACAAGAATCACTTGAACCTGGGAGGTAGAGGTTGCAGTGAGCTGAGATTGTGTCCAGCCTGGGCAACTGACTGAGACCCTATCTCAAACAAACTAACAAACAAACCCAATACAGTACAATTATATGCATATTGTTTTATACGTTGCCTATCAGTCAGGAGAAGAAAAGAGAAATATGTAATGATACTGTATTTATATGTACCCACATAATTTCCTTTGTTGACTCCCTTTTTTGTTTGGAATTGAAATATGGTTTTGGGTGAGTTTCTTTCAACCTGAAGAGCTTTCTTTATTATTTGTTTCTTTTTTTTTTTTTTTTTTTTTTTTTTGGAGACAGAGTCTCATTCTGTTGCCCAGGCTGGAGTGCAGTGGTGCAGTGGTGCAGTCTCTACTCACTGCAACCTCCGCCTCCCAGGTTCAAGCAATTCTCATGCCTCAGCCTCCCAAGTCCCTGGGATTACAGGCATGCACCACCACTCCTGGGTAATTTTTTTTGTATTTTTAGTAGATACAGGGTTTTGCCATGTTGACCAGGCTAGTCTTGAACTCCTGACCTCAAGTGATCCAATCCCCCCCACCCCCCGCCCACCCAGCCTCCCAAAGTTCTGGGATTACAGGCATGAGCCGCTGCGCCTGGCTAGCATTTCTTATAAAATGGATTTGCTAGCAAAATTTTCTCAGGTTTTGTTTATCTGGAAATATTTCTGTTATTTTTATTTTTGAAAAATAACTCTCCTGTATATAATATTCTTAGTTGAGGCTGGGCGTGGTAGCTCATGCCTGTAATCCTAGCACTTTGGGAGGCTGAGGCAGGTAGATGGCTTGAGCCTAGAAGTTTGAGACCAGCAACATGGTGAAACTCCGTCTTTACCAGAAAAATACAAAAATTAGCCAGGTGTGGTGGTATGCATCTGTAGTCCCAGCTACCTGGGAGGCTGAGGTGGGAGGATGGCTTCCGCCCAGGAGGTGGAGGTTGCAGTGAGCTGAGATCGTGCCACCGCGCTCCAGCCAGGGTGACAGAGCCAGACCCTGTTTCAAAAGAAAAAACAATGTTTAGTTGACAGATTTCTTTTTCTTTGAGCAGTTTGAATATGTCATCTCACTGCATTTTTTGGCCTTCTTGTTTCTGGTGAGAAGTTAGCTCTTAATCTTATCAGGTTTCTCTTACATATGATGACTTTTTCTTGCTGTTTTCAAGATTTTTTTTCTTCAGTTTTAATGTTTTGACTGTGATGCGTCTTCGTGTGGATGTCTTTGTATGTATCCTGCTTGGAGTTCACTGAGTTTCTTGGATACGTAGGTTAATGTTGTCCATCAAATTTGGAATACTTTTAGCCATAATTTCTTCAGATGATTTTCCTTTTCCTTTCTATCTTCTCCTGGTACTCATTATGCATATGTTGGTACACTTAGTATTTCCCATATTCCTTTAAGGCTGTGTTCATTTTTTCTGCTTTCTCCTCTCCCTCTTTCAGATTGCATAGTCTTTATTAATCTATTCATGTTTGCTGATTCTTTCTTATGCCAGCTTGGATATACTGTTGATCTCTCTAGTAAATTATCCATTTTAGGTCCAGGTTTGGTGGCTCACACCTTTAATCCTAGCACTTTGGAAGGCCAAGGCCAAGGCAGGAGTGTTATTTGAGTTCAAGAGTTCAAGACCAACCTGGGCAACATAATAAACCCCATTTTAGTTACTGCACTTTTTTTTTTTTTTTTTTTTTTGAGACAGGTTCTTGCTTTGTTGCCCAAACAAGAGTACAGTGGCACAATTATGGCTCACTGCAGCCTTGACCTTCTGGGCTCAAGCAGTCTTCCCACCTCAGCCTCCCAAGTAGCTGGGACCACAGGCATGTGCCATCATCCCTGGCTAATTTTTGTATTTTTTTGTAGAGACAGTGTTTCACCATGTTGCCCATGCTGATCTCGAACTCCTGAGCTCCAGTGGTCTCCCCTCTCAGCCTCCCAAAGTGCTGGGTTTATAGGCATGAGCCACTGTGCCTGGCCAGTTATTGTACTTTTAACTCCAGAATTTTCATTTGGTTCTTTTAAAAATAATTTTCTCTTTATTGTATTCTCTACTTAATGAGACATTGGCATCATGCCTTTTACTTCAAGCATGGTTTTTGTTTTTGTTTTTACCATATTTATAATATTTGCTTTGAAGTCTTTACTTATTTCAATAGCTGGACCCTCTCAAAGGTATTTCTTTTCATTTCTTTTGCCTGCTTTTCCCCCTGTGTTTGAGACATACTTTCCTATTTCTTATGTGTTTCATAATTTTTGTTGAATCTTGACATTTTGGGTAATATATCAACTCTGAATATTGATTCTTTCTTCCCTTATCTCCTCTATGTTATTGATTCTTTCTTGAAAATTACTCAGAATACTTAAGATTGTACCTACAGTTAGAATATTGATATTAGAAGTGTCTATAATTAAAAACTTAGGTTCTGCCCAGGCGCAGTGGCTGATGCCTGTAATCCCAGCATTTTGAGAGTCTGAGGCAGGAGAATTGCTTGAAGCCAGGAGTCTGAGACCAACCTGGGCAACAGAATAAAACCCAGTTTCACCAAAAAAATTAAAAAATTAGGCAGACGTGGTGGCACTCACCTTGTAGCCCCAGCTATTTGGGAGGCTGAGGTGGGAGGATTGCTTGAGCACAGGAGGTTGAAGCTGCAGTGAACTAGATCCCAGCCTGGATGATAGAACAAGACCTTGTCTCAAAAAAAAAAAAAAAAGACTTGGGTTCTATAAAATCCAGTTTGTATGCTTAGTGATCTCTTTCCATTTGTCCCGGCAGGGCATTGTTTGTGAATAAATGATGTTTCCATATGAATGAGGTATTATCACAGTTAGACATTTTTGTAAATCCTGAGGCCTTTGTCTTTTTATTTTAAGTAATTTTATTTTATTGTAATTTTTTTTGAGATGGAGTCTTGCTCTGTTGCCCAGGCTGGAGTGTGGTGGCACAGTCATAGCTTACTGTAGCCTCAAACTCCTGGGCTCAAGCGATCCTCCTGCCTTGGCCTCCTACAGTGTTGGGATTACAGGCATGAACCACCACAGTTGGCCACTTTATTTATTTTATTTTATTTCATTTTTTTAGAGACAGAGTCTCACCTGGTCAGTTGAGCTAGAGTGCAGTGGTGCAGTCATAGCTCACTGTGGCCTCAAACTTTTGGGTTCAAGTGATCTTTCCATCTCAGCCTTCTGAGTAGCTAGGACTACAGGCGCATGCCATCATGCCTGGCATTTGTCTTTAATATGAAGGTTATGTATAATGGTTTTTTGTAATATAATGGTTTTAGTTAATGAATAATACTTCTTCCTTTTAGGTTACACCTATGTTTGAGGATTGGACTACTATTGATTGGTATCGATTTTTCTGTTTATGGGAGAAGTTGCCAACTTCAATGAAAAGGGTGGCAGAGCTAGTGGGAGTTGAAGAGGGGTTCTTGGCCCGTTGTGTGAAAGGAAAAGTAGTAGCCAGAACTGAGAGACAGCATCGACAAATGGCCATCCATAAAAGGTAAACGTCAGTTTCTGGGCTCTCAGTATTTAACACAGTGTCTTGCATGTAGTAGATGCCCAGTTTATTGTAGTCACTTTCATTGTCAATAAAATCAAAATTTTGGCAGAGTATAAGATTTTTCAGTTATCTTCTTTTTCATTTTCTTTTTTTTTTTTAATTTTGAAATGGAGTTTTGTTCTTGTTGCCCAGGCTGGAGTGCAATAGCGCGATCTCAGCTCACCGCAACCTCCGCCTCCCAGGTTCAAGCGATTCTGCTGCCTCAGCCTCCTGAGTAGCTGGGATTACAGGCATGTGCCACCATGCCTGGCTCATTTTATATTTTTAATAGAGATGGGGTTTCTCCATGTTGGTCAGGCTGGTCTCAAACTCCTGACCTCAGGTGATCCACCCGCCTCCGCCTCCCAAAGTGCTGGGATTACAGGCGTGAGCCACCACGCCCCAGCAAGTTTTCTATATTTACTAAATTTATTGGTATTTTAGTTTCTTTCTGCAGCTCACAGTTTAGCAGCCATTATATATAAAGATCTTATCTTTTAAGGTAGAATATTTAATTACCTCTCTTTTGTAAAGAAGGTGTTGATCAGAAGAACCACCAACTTACTGTGACTTCACCTGGGGTTATGCTTTATATCATGCTTAAAAGTGATTCATTACCAATAGAGAAGAAGAGCTAATTAAAAGATTCAGGTGGAAAAATTGGTACAGGCTGTTAGCTTCTTTGAAATATAATGAAATTGGGTGGGTGCAGTGGCTCACGCCTGTAATCCCAGCACTTTGGGAGGCCAAAGTGGGCAGATCACTTGAGGTCAGGAGTTCGAGACCAGCCTGGCCAATGTGGTAAAACCCTGTCTCTACTAAAAATACAAAAATTAGCCGTTTGTGGTGGTGTGCACCTGTAATCCCAGCTACTTGGGAGGCTGAGGTGGGGGAATTGCTTGAACCCAGGAGATGGAGGTTGCAGTGAGCCAAGATTGCACCACTGCACTCCAGCCTGGGCAACAGAGTGAGACTCCGTCTCAAAAAAAAATGATTTTTCTTAAAAAGCAGTCTGTAGTATATTATTTATAATATGGTTAAGTATAAATTTTATAAGGATTTATATACTTGGATTACTTTTGCTACTGTTGCCTTTCAAATCAAAATTGGATGCTATATTTATATTGTCATTTTATTGGAGTAATGATATACATGTAGCTGTATATCAAGTTACCTTTTAAATTTTTGTGTCATCACATTTCTTGAACCAAGTCTCATTTCTTGTTAGCAGCAGTTTTGAATATGGGCAACTTTTTGTTATACAGACATTAATTCTTTACTATAGTACTAATGCAAGTCAAAACTTGCTTTGCAAGCATTGACCTCAATCTTTGTCCAGTAACCCTATTTTCTATTAAGAATCTCACCACAGTGTATTATATAAGCCCTCTGTTGCCTTTCCAGTTCTTAGTCATTTTTCAACACACACTGTATCTCCTAGTAGGCGTGAAGTATCTCTTACCATGCTTTTGATTATTTATTCCCAGGTTTTTCACCAGTCTTGTGCTATTAGATTTAATCAGTGAAGTTCCCTTAAGGGAAATTAATCAGAAATATGGATGCAATCGTGGACAGATTCAGTCTTTGCAACAGTCAGCTGCTGTTTACGCAGGTCAGTTAAACAAAGGGTTTCACATTTATTTAATACTGTGATTTGAGGTCGAGTTAAGATTACTTTTTTTTTTTCAAATTCCATCTTATTGTAGGCTTCTTTAAAAGTGCTGTAATTTTGTACAGTTCTTGTCATCATCAGAAAATTCAAAACTATGGCTCCTCACGGCTCAGTACCACGTTACAGAGGATTGGTAACTAGCTGAATGTCTTGGCCTCTATTCCTTAGCAACCTGCTGACTATCCTTTCTGTTTTCCTTTTCTTTTTCCTGTTGCAAGAAGAAACAGAAACAAAGTTCGCTGTGGTCTCCCCTTTCTCATTAAGGTACTGATTGCCGGGCACGGTGGCTCATGCCTGTAATCCCAGCACTTTGGGAGGCCGAGTCGGGTGGATCACGAGGTCAGGAGTTCAAGACCAGCCTGGCCAAGATGGTGAAACCCCATCTCTGCTGAAAATACAAAAAATTAGCCAGGTGTGGTGGTAGGCGCTTATAATCCCAGCTACTCGGGAGGCTGGGGCAGAGAATTGCTTGAACCCGCGAGGTGGAGGTTGCAGTGAGCTGAGATCGCACCACTGCACTCTCGCCTGGGTGACAGAGCGAGACTCTGTCTCAACAGAAAAAAAAAAAAAGTACTGATTAATACATATTGTTGAGGAGAAGGATGAAAGATGGAGAGGGATTTCTGAACTCCTGTCTGACTGTTATAAAAATGATCTAAGGAACCACTGGTCTGCCTTAATGTATTAAACCCTAAGCAAACGAGAAATTCTGGGTCTGATTTTACTAAGGAATCCTTACAAGCCCTTAAGAAGGAAACTATGGGCTACAAGAGGGTGTGTTATATGTATAATAGGTTTCATCGTGAAGATATATGTTTATGAGGGAGTACTACGGGGAAGATGAGAAGAGGTAGTAGTAAGAAGGGAGGCACTCACTCTTTTTTTTTTTTTTTTTTTTTGAGATGGAGTCTCACTCTGTCTCCCAGGCTGGAGTGCAGTGGCGCCATCTCGGCTCACTGAAAGCTCTGCCTCCCAGGTTAATGCCATTCTCCTGCCTCAGCCTCCTGAGTAGCTGGGACTACAGGCGCCCGGCACCATGCTCGGCTAATTTTTTCTTGTATTTTTAGTGGAGACAGGGTTCCACTGTGTTAGCCAGGATGGTCTCGATCTCCTGACCTCATGGTCCACCCATCTCAGCCTCCTAAAGTGCTGGGATTACAGGTGTGAGCCACCCGCACCCGGCCGGGAGGGACTCACTCTTAGACTCACTGGTATCAAAGATGAAAGACTGCCTCTAGGGGTTTATGTTCTTGTAGGGAAGTGTAACAAAATTTTAATTCAACAAATGTCTTTATGACATGGCACTTGTTTTGGTTTCTTTATTCCAAGGCAGTGCAGCTATTGAGCTCAGCAACCTTTCTTTGAAGAAAATGCAGGTGGGAACTTCACTCTTTCTAGTTCTCTCAGCACTTGAATATTTAAACCACCTCTTGTTTTCCTCTAGGTGGAAAGAGTCCCTTCCTTTTTTTTTTGAGATGGAGTTTCTCTCTTGTTGCCCAGGCTGGAGTGCAATGGCATGATCTTGGCTCACCACAACCCCCGCCTCCCGAGTTCAAGCGGTTCTCCTGCCTCAGCCTCCCGAGGAACTGGGATTACAGGCATGCACCACCATGCCTGGCTAATTTTGTATTTTTAGTAGAGATGGGGTTTCTCCATGTTGGTCAGGCTGGTCTCAAACTCCTGACCTCAGGTGAACCACCCACCTCCACCTCCCAAAGTGCTGGGATTACAGGCGTGAGCCACTGCCCCCAGCATCTTTACATGGTTTTTTTTTTTTTTTTTTTAAATTTGTATTATTTTTATTATTTTTATATACAGAAAACTCAACAGTGTACATTTAACCAAGTTTAGTGGCAAGTTCTTTAGCCTTTGCCTTTTCAAGCTTGACGATACGAGCCACAGACTTAGGACCCAGGACGTTGCCACCCCAGTGATGGTGGATCTCATCATATCTGTCGTTGTAATTGGTCCTGATAGCTTCC
Source organism: Pongo pygmaeus (assembly GCF_028885625.2). Lineage (NCBI taxonomy): Eukaryota > Metazoa > Chordata > Mammalia > Primates > Hominidae > Pongo > Pongo pygmaeus. The sequence goes on along the minus strand of NC_085930.1, from coordinate 54,245,139 downwards.
ACCAGCTTAGCCAAAGCGCCTTTGTCTTCCGAGTTCACCTGTGTGAAGGCGACAGTGGTGCAGGTCTTCCTGTGGACTGGACGTCCCAGTCTTGCCTTCCCCTTGATAATGCAGTAAGGGACTTTTTTACAACACAGGGCAGGCAAGAAGACAGCCAGCTTGATGGGATCCGCGTCGTGTGCAATCACCACCAGCTGAGCTTTCTTGTTCTCCACCAAGGTGGTGACAGTATTAACTCCTGCTCGAAGGACAGGTGGTCTCTTGGTGGGGACGTCCCCTTTGCCAGCAGCTTTCTTCTTGGCCCAGGCCAACAGCCTCTGCTTCTTCTCTTGCTTTGTCTCTGGTCTGTACTTGTGGGCCAGCTTAAGCAGCTGAGTAGCTGTTTGGCGGTCCAGGGCCTGGGTGAACTGGTTAATTGCAGGAGGCACTTTCAGCCGCTTACAGAGGATGGCTCTCTGCCGCTGCAACCTGATATAGCGGGGCCATTTCACAAAGCAGGTGAGGTCTCTTTTGGGCTAGATATCCTGTCCAGTGCCAAAATTCTTAGGCCTTTTCTCAAACAGGGGATTCAGCACTTTCTTAGCCTCCTGCTTCTTCACGACAGCACGGCCGGAGCCACCTTCTTTCCCTTGGCCTTCTTTCCTTTCGGCATCTTGGGCGGCGGGAGGAGAGAGACCTTTACATGTTTTTAAGAGTTCTCTTTTGCTTAAGAAAGATAGAGAGAGAGGAATGAATTAGGGTGAGGGCTTCTTGTTTGTTTTGTGTTTATGTGCTCTGCCTCAGTTTTCATGTGTTAACTTGAGGATTAAGAATAAATAAGATGACATTTAATGTCATCTCATAAAACTTAGCACATTTATTGTCCAATTAGTTAAGGCTCTTAATATATATCTGCTCCCTTGTTAACTTACACCTTGGGCCTTGTTAAATCTTACAATTTTGCAGGGAAAAAACAAAAGAAAATATAAATACATCTAAAGAAATGGAGAATTCGTCTGTAAAAAAAATTGAGTTCAACAAATATTCTATGAATGTTCTAGGGATGATTACAGTATTTTCCAACCGTCTGGGCTGGCACAACATGGAACTACTACTTTCCGAATTTCAGAAGCGTCTTACGTTTGGCATCCAGAGGGAGCTGTGTGACCTGGTTCGGGTATCCTTACTAAATGCTCAGAGAGCCAGGGTTCTCTATGCTTCTGGCTTTCATACTGTGGCAGACCTTGCTAGAGCAAATATTGTGGAGGTGGAGGTGATTCTGAAAAATGCTGTGCCTTTCAAAAGGTAAGAAAATACCTTTACCTACATGGGCTTATGAAATAAAAAAAAAAATCATGTCAATTTTAAAATAATAGATAATGTATTAAAGTATTTTTCTCTTAAATAATCTTATTATATACTTGGTGTAAGTGGAAGAAAATATAGCTAATTTTTCCCCGTTGCAGATGACTTTTTTTTTTTTGAGATGAAGTCTCACTCTTATTACCCAGGCTGGAGTGCCATGGTGCGATCTCGGCTCACTGCGACCTCCGCCTCCTGGGTTCAAGCGATTCTCCTGCCTCAGCCTCCCGAGTAGCTGGGATTATAGGCGCCCACCACCAGGCACAGCTAATTTTTGTATTTTTAGTAGAGACAGGGTTTCACCATGTTGGCCAGGCTGGTCTTGAACTCCTGACCTCAGGCAATCCGCCCGCCTCAGCCTCCCAAAGTGCTGGGATTATAGGCGTGAGCCAGTGCGCCCGGCCGCAGATTACTTTTTATTTTGTTGATTTTAAAAATAATACATGACTTAAAAACATTCCTACTAGACCGTCTGAGTGGGGCTGGGCACAGTGACTCACGCCTGTAATCCCAGTACTTTGGGAGGCTGAGGCTGATTGTTTGAGCTTAGGAGTTCAAGACTAGCCTGGGCAACATAGCAAGATCTCATCGCTACTAAAATTGAAAAAAACAAAAAAATAGCTTGGCATGGTGGCATGTGCCTATAGTCCCAGCTACTTGGGGATATGAGGCTGGAGAGTTGGTTGAGCCCAGGAGGTTGAGGCTGCAGTTAAGCCCTGATAGTGCCACTGAACTCCAGCCTGGGTGACTGAGTAAGATTGTGTCTCAAAAAAAAAGTACTGAGCAAAAGTTTGGTATCAATGATTTCTGCTTTGATGAATTTTGATTTTGATCTGCTTTGATGGATTTTGATAATTTTGATGTGATTTCATTATATATCTCGGGCTCATCTTACACTTTAGGCAAGAGCATTTTAAAATACATTCCTCTGAAATGTTCTTTGGAATGCTAGTGTCCTTCAAAACAATTTGTGAGAAGATTCCTTGATTTTTTTTTGTATATATGTCTGAATAACCAATTTATTGAATGGGCAAGACTCAGTATATAAATCAAGGAATAGCTTAATTATTTTTTCTACCACTGTTTTTTTGAACTCACTCTTATATGAAATCTCAGGCAGATTCTATAGGTATTTAGTTACTTTCAGGTACTAACAACCAGTTTTATTTTCAGGTATTAAACAATTTGTTTCAGATGGAAGCATCAATCTCATTTCCAGTTAGTGTTTCTTGCCTCCCACTCACTTTAAACCTGACTCCCAGCTCTGAGACCTTAACCTGTGTGGGAAGGGATGGGGTATAGTATTTTACTATCCTCTTTGCTCTTGCATATCTCTTGCCCATGGAAGACAATTTTTCCACAGACTGGGGGTGGAGGTGGGGGTACGGGGATGGTGGAGATGGTTTGGTTTTAGGATGAAACAAAACAATTAGATTCTCATAAGGAGCACGCAACCTAGATTCCTTGCATGTACAGTTCACAATAGGGTTTGCTGCAGCTGATCTGACAGGAGGCGGAGCTCAGGCAGCAATGCTCCCTTGCCTGTAGCTCACCTCCTGCTGTGCGGCCCAGTTCCTAACAGGCCATGGACTGGTACTGGTCTGCATCTCGGGGGTTGAGGACCCCTGGTTTAGACTTTTAACTGGCCACTTGGAATCTGTCCACACTTGCACGGTTTAGAGATCAGTCAGAGATTTGGGCAGAGTTTATATGAAGAATTACGAGTTGTTCTCTAGTTATCTGTTCTAGACTGCCTTAAATTTCCAACTAATGTAGTTACTCTTAACTCTCTTCTGACTTCATCAATCAGTGAACTCCAGGTTTTTATCTAAGTTTTTAGCCAACCTACAGGGTGCTGACTGGTCCCTGCCTTCAGGTAAAAAGTGAAAATTCACCCATTGCCATTTCTTTCTTCCAAGTCTCAACCCCCCTCCAATTTCTGCTTTCTTTTGTTCATTTTCTAGTCCCTTCATATATTTTGCCCAGAGTTTATATTGTGTATTGTACAGAAGGATTTGTTTTCTTTCTTGTCTTGTCTTTTTTTTTTTTTTTTTTTGTGACAGAGTCTCGCTCTGTTGCCCTGGAGTGCAATGGCGTGATCTTGGCTCACTGCAACCTCTGCCTCCTGGGTTCAAGCAATTCTTCTGTCTTAGCCTCCCAAGTAGCTGGGACTACAGGCCTCCCAAGTAGCTGGGACTACAGGCACACGCCACCACACCTGGCCAATTTTTGTATTTTTAGTAGAGAAAGAGTTTTACCGTATTGGTCAGGCTGGTCTTGAACTCCTGACCTCAGGTGATTTACCCACCTTGGCCTCCCAAAGTGCTGGGATTACAGGCATGAGCCACTGCGCACAGCCTTTTAAAAAATTTTTTTAATGAGACAAGGTCCTGCTCTGTCACCCTGGCTGGAGTGCAGTGGGATGATCTTTTCTCACTGTAACGCCTCCTGGGTTCGAGCGATTCTCATGCCTCAGCCTCCCAAGCAGCTGGAATTACAGGTACCCACTACCATTCCTGGCTGATTTTTTGTATTTTTAGTAGAGATAGTGTTTCACCATGTTGGCCAGGCTGGTCTCAAACTCGTTGCCTCAAGTGATTCGCCTTCCTCGGTCTCCCAAAGTGCTGGGATTACAAGTGTGAGCTACCGCGCCAGGCTGGATGTTTTTCAATGAAAGTTTTATGGCTTTCACTTTTTTAAAGGCTTCTACTTAAAGAATCTGTTTTAGTGAAGGCTTACTTTATTATGCCGTTTAAAAACTACAGAACCACCCACCCTTTTCTGGTGCCTCATTTTTGTATACAACTCTTATCACCAGGTAATACAGAATGCATTTTAAACTTTTGTTTATTTTCTGAATTCCCCAGCTAGAATGTGCCATGAGAGCAGATACATTTCTCTCTCTTCTTCATTGTTATTTTTCCAGTTCTTAGAACAGCTCAGATTGCATGTTTAATAAATATTTGCCTTACGAATGAATGAATTCATTTCTGTGTTTTCCCATTTCCTTGTGTAGTGCCCGGAAAGCAGTGGATGAGGAAGAGGAAGCAGTTGAAGAACGTCGGAATATGCGAACTATCTGGGTGACTGGCAGAAAAGGTTTAACTGAAAGGGAAGCAGCAGCCCTTATAGTGGAAGAAGCCAGAATGATTCTGCAGCAGGACTTAGTTGAAATGGGAGTGCAATGGAATCCATGTGCCCTGTTACATTCTAGTACATGCTCATTGACTCATAGTGAGTCCGAAGTAAAGGAACACACATTTATATCCCAAACTAAGAGTTCTTATAAAAAATTAACCTCAGAGAACAAAAGTAACACCATATTTAGTGATTCTTATATTAAACATTCACCAAATATAGTGCAAGACTTAAATAAAAGTAGAGAGCATACAAGTTCCTTTAATTGTAATTTCCAGAATGGGAATCAAGAACATCAGAGATGTTCCATTTTCAGAGCAAGAAAACGGGCCTCTTTGGATATAAATAAAGAGAAGCCAGGAGCCTCTCAGAATGAGGGGAAAACAAGCAATAAGAAAGTTGTTCAGACTTTTTCACAGAAAACAAAAAAGGCACCTTTGAATTTCAATTCAGAAAAGATGAGCAGAAGTTTTCGATCTTGGAAACATAGAAAGCATCTAAAGCGATCTAGGGACAGCAGTACCCTGAAAGACTCTAGAGCGTGTAGAATCCATTTACAAGGACAGACTCTGTCTAATCCTAGTATTTGTGAAGACCCATTTACCTTAGATGAGAAGAAAACGGAATTTAGAAATTCAGGGCCATTTGCTAAAAACGTCTCTTTGAGTGGTAAGGAAAAAGATAATAAAACATCATTCCCATTACAAATAAAGCAAAATTGTTCATGGAACATAACACTAACTAATGATAATTTTGTGGAACATATTGTCACAGGATCTCAGAGTAAAAATGTGACTTGTCAGGCCACTAATGTGGTTAGTGAAAAGGGCAGAGGAGTAGCTGTTGAGGCAGAAAAAATAAATGAAGTGTTGATACAAAATGGTTCAAAACACCAGAATGTTTATATGAAACACCATGACACCCATCCAATTAACAAGTACCCGCGAAAGCAATCTCATGAACAGACAAGCACTTTTACCAAACAGAAAAATATAATAGAGAGACAAATGCCCTGTGAAGCAGTCAGTAGTTACACAAATAGAGACTCAAATGTTACTATCAATTGTGAAAGGATAAAGCTTAATACAGAGGAAAATAAACCAAGTCATTTTCAGGCATTAGGAGATGATATAAGCAGAACTGCGATACCCAGTGAAGTACTTCCATCAACTGGAGCATTTAGCAAATCAGGAGGCCAGCATGAGAATTTTCTAAATATTTCTAGACTGCAAGAAAAAACAGGTACTTATACAACAAACAAAACTAAAAATAATCATGTTTCTGACTTAGGTTTAGTCCTCTGTGATTTTGAAGATAGTTTCTACCTGGATACTCAGTCAGAGGAAATAATACAACAGATGGCAACCGAAAATGCCAAACTAGGAGCAAAGGACACCAACCTCGCAGCAGGGATAATGCAGAAGAGCTTAGTCCAACAGAACTCGATGAGCTCTTTTCAGAACGAGTGTCACATTCCTTTTCCTGCTGAACAGCACCCTCTAGGAGTGACTAAGATAGATCATTTGGACCTTAAGACTGTAGGTACTATGAAACAAAGCACTGATTTACATGGGGTTGATATCCTGACTCCAGAAAGCCCGATTTTCCATTCTCCAATACTATTGGAGGAAAATGGTCTTTTTTTAAAAAAGAATGAACTTTCTGTTACTGATTCTCAATTAAATAGTTTTCTTCAAGGTTATCAAACACAAGAAACTGTGAAACCAGTTATACCTCTGATTCCTCAAAAGAGAACTCCCACTGGTGTAGAAGGAGAATGTCTTCCAGTTCCTGAAACAAGTTTGAATATGAGTGATAGTTTACTATTTGATAGTTTCAGTGATGACTATCTAGTAAAAGAACAATTACCTGATGTGCAAATGAAAGGACCCCTTCCTTCAGAAGTAACATCAAACCATTTTAGTGATTCTCTGTGTCTACAACAAGAAGACCTAATTAAAAAATCAAATGTAAATGAGAATCAAGATACCTGCCAGCAGTTGACTTGTTCCAATGATGAATCTATTATATTTTCAGAAATGAATTCTGTTCAGATGGTTGAAGCTTTGGACAATGCGGATATATTTCGTGTCCAAGAGAAGAATCATACTGTAGTATCTCCTAGAGCATTAGAACTAAGTGATCCCGTACTTGATGAGCACCACCAAGGTGATCAAGATGGAGGAGATCAAGATGAAAGGGCTGAAAAATCAAAATTAACTGGGACCAGGCAAAATCATTCATTCATATGGTCAGGGACATCATTTGATCTAAGTCCAGGACTGCAAAGGTTTTTAGATAAAGTATCCAGTCCTCTAGAAAATGAAAAGCTAAAATCAATGACTATAAACTTGTCTAGTTTGAATGGAAAAAATACAGAGTTAAATGAACAAGAAGTTATTTCAAACTTGGAGACAAAACAAGTGCAGGGAATTTCATTTTCTTCTAATAATGAAGTAAACAGCAAGATTGAGATGCTAGAAAACAATGCCAATCATGATGAAACCTCATCCCTCTTACCTGGTAAAGAAAGTGATATAGTTGATGATAATGGTCTCATTCCTCCTACACCCATTCCAACATCTGCTTCTAAGCTGACATTTCCAGGGATTCTTGAAACACCCGTAAACCTTTGGAAAACTAATAATGTTTTACAACGTGGTGAAAGTTATTTATTTGGCTCACCTTCAGATATTAAAAACCACGATTTAAGTCCGGAGAGTAGAAATGGGTTCAAAGACAACAGCCCTATTAGTGACACAAGCTTTTCACTTCAGTTATCACAGGATGGATTACAGTTAACTCCAGCCTCAAGCAGTTCAGAAAGTTTGGCCATAATTGATGTAGCAAGTGACCAAAATCTTTTTCAAACATTCATTAAGGAGTGGCGGTGCAAAAAGCGATTTTCCATCTCACTGGCTTGTGAAAAGATTAGAAGTTTGACATCTTCTAAAACTGCTACTATTGGCGGTAGATTTAAGCAAGGTAAGAATTTTTTTAATTTTATTTTTTCATATTTATAAACTACTTAGTAGACTGAGATAAGAGTTAGATTTCTCAATGTTAGATATTAAATATAATCTATTCAAATTGTAGTATGTATCTCCTCTGTGGATTTATGTGTAGAACAGCCTTATTTATTCCGCATACCTAAATTAATTAATGGTAGTTGCCCTCCAGTATAAGAGGTGCATGTAATATATATTAGAATAAAAGTTTACAAAACTAAAGATAATATGTATTTTGAATATGAATGTGACATTTCTTTTATGGTATATTAATGTTGTAACATAATGGTTTTTATTAATCACCAGGGCTCATGAATTCTTTTCTTTTTTCTTTTTCTCCTTTCTTTCTTTTCTTTTCTTTCTTTCTCTCTTTCTCTCTCTCTCTCTCTGTCTCTCTTTCTCTCTTTCTTTCCTCTTTCTTTGTCTTGTTCAGTTGCCCAGGCTGGAGTGCAGTGGTGTGATCTTGATCTTCGCTCACTGCAACCTCCACTTTCTGAGTTCAAGCGATTCTCCTGCCTCAGCCTCCCAAGCAGCTAGAAGTACAGGCATGTGCACCATGCCCAGCTAATTTCTGTATTTTTAGTAGAGATGGGGTTTCACCATGTTGTCCAGGGTGGTCTCAAACTCCGGACCTCAAGTGATCCACCTGTGTTAGCCTTTCAAAGTGCTGGGATTACCGGCGTGAGCCACTGCGCCCAGCCTCATGAATTATTATTATTATTATTATTATTATTATTATTTAGACAGAATCTCGCTGTTGGCCAGGCTGGAGTGCAGTGGCATGATCTCGGCTCACTGCAACCTCTGCTCACTGCAACCTCTGCCTCTCGGGTTCAAGCAATTCTCCTGCCTCAGCCTCTTGAGTAGCTGGGACTACAGGTGTATGCCACCATGCCTGGCTAATTTTTTTATTTTGTATTTTAGTACAGATGGGGTTTCACCGTGTTAGCCAGGATGGTCTCAATCCCCTGACCTCGTGATCCACCCACCTCGGCCTCCCAAAGTGCTGGGATTACAGGCGTGAGCCACCATGCCCGGCCTCATAAATTATTTTCTATTAAATTGTAATATCCTTGTTTGCTTATGTAATTACAAAATTACATTGCTAATAGGAACTTTGTTCTTCACAGTGTACATTAGCTACATTTTCCAAGATTTATCTTGAGTAGAACTTAGACCTCCATGATAGTCATGAATTGTATACTGAAATGTTGCTTCCAAAACCTTGTGGAGCTCTTCCAGGTTTTGAGAGAGTTGAACCTTTTGGTCAAGTAAGGCTATGTATATTCCTGTCTTATTGCATGAGCTCTGCCATCTGGATTGTGGGGACCAGTTGTAGTCAGCTGTGGAAATCAGGTGTTTGATTAGATTTATTAAACCTTGCTATTTTATGAATTAATTTGTTCATGAAGGTTTGAGTATTTGTCTGATTTTCAATTCATGGAGCAGATGTGTTAACCACAACTTTTATGTACTTTTAGTGTTGAATAGCACTTTCCATTTTTGATGTAACAAACAAAATTGAGCACATTTTCTGTATCAGGCTATATAATAGAGGCTAGAGGGATAAAAAAGTTCACCTAAATTTAATAAATATGTACTAAGTTCCTATGTGCCAGTTATTTTCCTGCTACTAGGGATATAATTATCAATAAGACAGATTGATTCTTGACCTTTATAAAATTGGAGATACATTATTTTAGGAAAAAATGTTGACTCTCGATACAAAATTATGTTTCTTCACTAAGGAATAATAGTCTTTATTTTTCTGGAGTTTCTTAGCTAAGAATTGCTGAATTTGCTGCAAAATATTTGTAGTATGCAAATGATCTGTAATTTTGTTTGAGTTATAAAATTTGAAATGCAGCCTCCCTTTCTTGACATTAATCATTATAGATTTATTTTAACAAATCTTTGGTAGCTTTTTCGTAGTCACAGCTATCTTAATTGATGGGAAGCCTAGAAAGATCTTACTTATACTTAAAATGACTATCCAAATGCATATTTTAAGATCTGGAAATTTTGCCTATCAAAGATAGGTTTTTAATTATAATTGTTTTAACAATTTATGTAATGTCTTTATTTTTAGAGATTTTTAACTATTTCACTTTTGTTTTACTTAGCTAGCTCACCTCAGGAAATTCCTATTAGAGATGATGGATTTCCCATTAAAGGTTGTGATGACATCTTGGTGGTTGGACTGGCAGTATGCTGGGGTGGAAGGGATGCCTACTATTTTTCACTGCAGAAGGAACAAAAGCATTCTGGTAAGTCATGAGTATTTGGTTAAGTCACTATGTAATTAGTGTAACATCCATTAGGGTAGTGATCTTATATTTTGAGAATAATTTCTTGATATTTACCTAGGATTTATTTTTAGAGTTTAATTTTTTTTTTTTTTTTTGAGACAGAATGTCACTCTTTTGCCCAGGCTGGAGTACAATGGCATGATCTTGGCTCACTACAACCTTCACCTCCTGGGTTCAAGCGATTCTCCTGCCTCAGCCTCCCAAGTAGCTGCTATTACAAGCATGTGCCACCGCGCCGGCTAATTTTGTATTTTTTTAGTAGAGACAGGGTTTTACCATGTTGGTCAGGCGGGTCTTGAACTCCTTACCTCAGGTGATCCACCCGCCTTGGCCTCCCAAAGTGTTGGGATTACAGGCGTGAGCCATTGTGCCTGGCAAAAATTGTAATTTTTTGGAGAGCAGCTGGCATGTACATTATTGCATATATTAACTAGAATTAGTGTTTTAAGAAGCACTTCCTTACTTCTCCCTGCCTGTCACACGACACTATTCATGCTATGGGTTTTTCCTCTGAGGGGGCAGTGCAGCCTCAGGGACTCTCTTGCCACCTTTAGGGTTTGCTTTTGAAGACTAAACGATGGCAGTTTATTTTCAGTCTTCTGTCCTCCCATTGAATGGGTCTGAAACTCATCTAGAGGGAATGTTGAGCTAGAGATCTATAGTAGTCAAATCATATAAACTTTGGAGAAGTCTTTGGAGTGGAAAGGATGTAATCTGGAAATACCCTGTGATCTGACTGTGGTTGTTGGATACCCCAGCTGATAGGTTGGTTTTGGACAGGAGCAAAATTAATAAGGAAACATTTTAAAGGATGATGTATAGTGTCTGTTCCTTAGTAAGCATGAAATATTTTCAGTTGTTTTGCAGGAAAATATGTTGGGGTGAGTAGTTACTTAAGCTTTTTTTAATTTTGGATAGAATAGTATCTGTTCATACTAAATCTCTCTTTAAAATTTATTTCCAAATACTTTTCCTGTCTTTAACTCCTCATTTTGGCAAATGTAATTTTGTTTTTAGAAGTATTAATGTTTAATATTTTCTCCCACCTAATTAAGTAGAGCATTAAAACTCTTCTAACCCAAATCATAATTTTTAGATTATGACGCACTTCATCTACATAGCTGATATGACCTGGATAAGATGCTGAATTACTTGTCACATGGAACCAGACTCTTAGGCTTCTGAGTCTTTTTCAGTCTTTCTACTAAAGATTGCTGCTTCAAATGAATGCATGTAATTTTTGCCTTAAAAATGTTTTTTCCTTTTTTTTTTTTTTAAAGAAATTAGTGCCAGTTTGGTTCCACCTTCTTTAGATCCAAGCCTGACTTTGAAAGACAGGATGTGGTACCTTCAATCTTGCTTGCGAAAGGAATCTGATCAAGAATGTTCTGTTGTCATCTATGACTTCATCCAGAGCTATAAAATTCTTCTTCTTTCTTGTGGCATCTCCTTGGAGCAAAGTTATGAAGATCCTAAGGTTCTATGTCTTATTTAATTTTTATATACTTAAAACAACATTTTTAGTGTTAATTCTTAAATGACTTGGTATTTACTTAGCATCAATAATGCAGCTTAAGTATTTTAGAGTAGTCACTTCTTTATTCAATAATGTCATCTACCCAGAATAGAATATCATGCACCAAATATCTCTGTGTAGATAAAAACAGAGATGTCACAAATTTGGAGCCCTAAAGTTTATGTCTTTCCTCAGAGATTTTTAAAAAATTTAATTTGGGTCATAAGTCCTAAGTTTTCTGTCTAATAGTAAATTGGAAGTGAAATGAGAACAGATTTAGGTGTATGATAGCAGGAGGTCTTAAATATTCATGAGGGTGGAGGCAGAAAATTGGAAAAGAGTGTGAATAAGATGTCAAAAAGAATTGTAGTTAGTGGCCATTTAGCATAGAGGCAAATCCCCTTACTGGCTCCTGAGAACTTTCCTTTATAATAGCAAAGTATGATGCACTCTTCATAATGATTACTTAGTTAAGAAACATGTTAACTTTTACATCAGACTATTTCATTCAATATTCCCCTATAAAACCTTATTCTTAACCTACAAAAGAAATAATTGAGTCATATAGTAAAGTAATTGTCAGAATTATGAACAGGGCTTAGATTCACTTATTCTAATCCAGTTAATGATCTGCCTGATCTAGTATTAGGAACTACAGGACTCCTAGTCTCTTGAGGAAGTTGGAAATAGCAATCAAATGAATAATTGGATGGTTCTGGTGACAGACCCCCCCATTCTGAGGGGAAAGTCTAGAGGCTTTCTGAAACTCTGGATATAAACTTTTAATGGTAAAACATTTATGCGTCACTTTTTTTTTTTTTTTTGAGATGAAGTTTTGCTCTTGTTGCCCAGGCTGGGGTGCAGTGGTGCGATCTCGGCTCACTGCAACCTCCACCTCCCAGGTTCAAGCGATTCTTTTGCCTCAGCCTCCTGAGTAGCTGGGATTACAGGTGCCCACCACCATGCCCAGCTAATTTTTTGTGTATTTAGTAGAGACAGGGTTTCACCATGTTGACCAGGCTAATCTTGAACTTCTGACCTCAGGTGATCAACCCGCCTCAGTCTCCCAAAGTGCTGGGATTACAGGCATCAGCCACCACACCCGGCGCCTCACTTCTTTTGATGATGAAGGAATTAAATATACCTAAAACCTCACAGGCCCATCTTTATTACAGTAGCTTAGCCCAAATTAGCCTTAGTGGAGGAGTCCGTCTTCATTTTCAGACACATGGTTTGAGTTTGCTGAGACACACTTGTTTTTCAAGCCTACTGCTAAACTGGATGGGCCTGAGCATTGTAGTAATGGAATAGTTACAACTTTTCTTTCTTTGAAAGCTACTGCTGTTGTTGCTACCAAAAATGAGTCCTGTTACAATTATTCTTTCCTTCTTTCCTGGGAAGACCACTGAATAAATATTAAATGAAAATGAATGAGGTTAGAAATGAGCTGTCTTTTTTTCCCTTTTCATTTAGAGGTACAAAAGTGTCTGAAAAAAATCAGGAAAATATTCTCATTGCTATCCCATTCAGGTGGCATGCTGGTTACTAGATCCAGATTCTCAGGAGCCGACTCTTCACAGCATAGTTACCAGTTTTCTTCCTCATGAGCTTCCACTCCTAGAAGGGATGGAGACCAGCCAAGGGATTCAAAGCCTGGGGCTAAATGTTGGCAGTGAGCATTCTGGGCGATACAGAGCATCTGTGGAGTCCATTCTCATCTTCAACTCTATGAATCAGCTCAACTCTTTGTTGCAGAAGGAAAACCTTCAAGGTAAAAACCAAGTTTCTGGCATTTATATGTTATAGATTAGAGATAGAGATTTAGCCACTCTTTATCAAAAATGGGTAAATTACACATTTATGCAAATCCTACCTTTGGATTGTCTAGTGCTTTTTTTCTGTAAAAGGCCAGGGAGTAAATATTTTTGGCTTTGTAAACTAAACCATCTCTATCATAAATACTCAACTCTGCCATTGTAGCAAAAGAGCAGCTGTAGACAAGACCAAAACAAATGGCTGTCTTCCAATAACACTTTACAAAAACATGCAACTAATGTTAGTTTCACCATAATTTGCTGACTTCTGGCCCTTGTGTGAAGAAGAGAATTACAAAATCGCATTTGTGCAGTTGTTGCTAATTTTGTATTTGAACTTTATCAAAGGATTTTTATTCACACTTAGAAGACATCCTTAATGGATTTCAAAAAGTTAACTCTTTTCTTTTTGGAACTATTAACAAACAGATGTTTTTTCACAGCAAGGGATAATCATGAGAGTCTCTTTTTTCCCTCATGACAAATAACATGAATTTATTGTCGTTGTTATCTGCTGGCCCAGATCGAGCACCCTGACTACAGAGAGCTTAACGGATGCTTATGGTAGAGATGTGAAGTAGAACAAATTTGGCTTCATTGTGAGGAGTGACTGAATTTATTGACTAATCAACAGGTACTAGAAAATAGATGGTTGAATTCATACAGACTAGGGTTTGGATCTGGGCTATCCACTTATGAGCTGAGGGACTTTGGGCAAACTACCAAAACTGTAAGTCTGGTTCTTATAAAGTTGTTCTAAGGATTAAATAAGATAGTGAATATGGGCAGTGTTTGTCACAGAGCAGGTGCTTATTATGTTAGTTGATTATTATAATTTTTAACTTTCACAATTTCAATGTGCTTTTGAAACCCCTTTTTTTTTCTGCACTTTCAAAAATGTATGGCTAGCCTGGCTCAGTGGTTCCTGCCTGTAGTCCCAGCTACTCAGGAGTCTAAGGTGGGAGGATCACTGGGGCCCAGAAGTTTGAGACCAGCCTGGACCACATAGTGAGACCCCATCTCAAAAAAAAAGGGTGGTTAGGAGGTATTAAATGCATTTTTGTACAGTGTTAATGCTTTCTTATTCATAGAATTCAAGAATTGAAGTGCACTGAGATAAGGGAAGTTTTTGGAGAGAATGTAGACAGCTATCAGATTTAGTTTGAATATAATTATTTCTTTGTAGAAAGAGATATAGATATGTTTTATTTTTAAAATTTTTCTGTTAGCCAGGAGGTATTCTCATCTGATATAGAGAGATATTTTAACTACAACTTTGATTTCTTTAATAACTGTAAGATTATTCAGTTATTTCTTTTTGAATATATTTGGTAAGCTATATATATATATTTTTTTCCAAATCTTTTTTTTCTTTTTATTACTCCACTGTGACATTCCCAACCTATATATTTTTAAGGAATTTATGTTTCATCTAAATTTTCAAATTTATTGGTATACAGCTATTGCTAAGTCTCTCTTTTTTACATCTCTGGTCTATTTGTTATATTCTCTTTTTCTTTCATAATATTATTATTTAATGTCACTTGAAGTTTTCCCAATTTTCTAGTCTTTTCAAAGAACCAACCTTTGCCTTTGATTCTTCCTATTACTTTTGTTTTCTATTTCCTTGATTTCTGTCCACATCTATATTATCTATTTTCTTCTAGTTCCCCTGACTTTATTTTATAGTCATTTTTCAATATTCATAACTTTGACCTTAAAACCATTACTTCTCAAATTATTTTTTTTCTTTTCTAACTTAAGAATATAAGGCAGCTGGGTGCAGTGGCTCATGCCTGTAATCCCAGCACTCTGGGAGGCTGAGGCGGGTGGATCACTTGAGGCCAGGAGTTTGAGACCAGCCTGGCCAACATGGTGAAACCCTGTCTCTACTAAAAATGCAAAAATTAGCTGGGTGTGGTTGCATGCACCTGTAATCCCAGCTACTCGGGAGGCTGAGGCACAAGAATCACTCGAACCCCGGAGGCGGAGGTTGCAGTGAGCAGAGATTCCGCCACTGCACTCCAGTCTGGGCAATAGAGTAAGGATCTGTATCACACACACACACACACACACACACACACACACACACACACAAAAAAAATATATATATATGGCTGTAAATTTTCCTCAAAGCACTACTTTTATTGTATTCCACAGTTTTGATGTGTATACACACACACACATACACACACACACACACTTTTTTTTTTTGTAGAGATGGGGGTCTTGCTATGTTGCCCAGGCTGGTCTCGAACTCTTGCCCTCAAGCAGTCCTCCTGCCTTTGCCTCCCAAAGTGCTGGGATCATAGGTGTGAGCCACTATTCCTGGCCTGATAATATTCTTATCATGCTAGATATTTTTAGATTTCTAATATATTTTTTCACTCACAAATTATTTAGAAGAATGGTTTTTAATTCCCAAATATTTAGAAACTTTTATTTTGTATTTTTATGATATTTAAACTTAATTGTGTTGTAGTTAGAGTACATGGTTGTATAATACTAATTCTTGAAATTTTTAGCGAATGATTCATTATCTAAAACCTGAACTATTGTGTAAATGCTCTATGTGCACACGAAAGAATGTGTACTCTAATTCTGGATGCACAATTTTATATGTCTGTTAAGTCAAAGTTGTTTTTAAAATATTCTATGTCTAATTTTCCCTGTGATTCAATCAATTTTAACTTTGTTTTGAGGCCATTTTATTAGGGGGGTGTGTGTTTAAAATTGATTTGTCCTCCTGGTGAATTAAACCTTCTATTATTGTATTATGACCATCTGTATTACAAATAATGATTTTTATTCTTAGTCTGTTTTCTTATATGAATATGGCAACATCAGCTTTCTCTTAATATTACTTCATGTAGCTTTTTTCTATCCCTTTTAACCTTTCTAGGTTCCTATCTTCAGACATGTCTTATAAACAAAGTATAGCTCGTTTATTTTTCAGGCTTAACATTTTTTTTTTTTTTTTTTTTTTTTTTTTACAAATTTGCCAATTGTGATTCTTGATGTGTTTCTGCTTATTTGATTATTGATACACTTGTTCTCTATTTTCCTACTATTTTATTTTGTTTCTAGTCACTTTTTGTTTTGTAAGTAGTTCATTCACAGTTGTGCAATATTCTAACTAGTCCTTATCTGCAATTTTGGGGATCTAAATTTCTTCTTGGTTGTTTCTTCTGAGTCCTATTCACATTTCTTTGCTGTCTTGTATTTTTCATATTTTTTGTGAGTTCATACAGGATTTATGATGATCAAGGATCCCTGCAGGACTTACGTGGGGGAAATCTTCCCTTAGAAAGGTTTTGCTCCTGCCTCTGCTGGGTACCACACTACCCTGCACCCAAGGACCGCAGTAGCCTTTGAGAGTTTTGTTTCAGAACAGGAGTCTGAGACTCAGCTCCTCATCCTGTTGTTGTTTCAAGGATCTATATCCCCTTAACTTTTTTTGCTATGGGACTCCATTCCCATAACAACCTTGCTCCTTCCTAATGGCTATGGATGCAGGCTAGCTTCCTGCCACTCTTACTTTGTGCTTCTCTGATCGTTCCTGTTCTGACCCAAGTTCATTATTTCTCTAGTCTCAAGTAACATGAATTTCTCCACTAGTTCCAGGCTTCTAAAGCCAGGCTCTGACGGCCTCATACCTTCTGCAGGTAGTTAGAGGCCAGTAACTCTCATTTGTTTCTTTGCTTTTCGTGGTGGTTACAGGTGTCCCTGGAGATTTCTCATGCTAATTGAGACCAGGAGTGCCTCAAATAATGTTTGTGTGGAGCTGGGGAGGGTGGGCCAGGGTTGCTCAGATTCCTAGTGACTCAATACTGGAAGCTGAAGTCTTAGGGATTCTTTCTTAATGATTTAGGACAGCATTTCCTATAGTACATTCCATGGATGCTTTCTTTTCAAGATGTTAATAAGTATTATATGAAAAAAGGGTTTAATGGTCAAATAAGTTTGGGACTTTCACTTAAAATAAAATTAAATAGTTGTCTTTGCAGGGCCTTTAATATATAAGTTAAGTCTGCCTTATCCAAAATGTGGGACCAGAAGTGTATTACATTTCAGATTTTTTTGGATTTTGGAATATTTGCATATATATAATGAGATATCTTGGGGATGAGACCCAAGTCTAAATGTAGAATTCATATATCCTATAGACATAGCCTAAAGATAATTTTATACAATGTATTTAATAATTTTGTGCACAAAATAAAATTGTGTACACTGAACCATCAGAAAGCAAAGGTATCACTGTGTCAGTCACTCATGTAGGCAGTCTGTGGTTGTCTGGCAGAAAAGATATATTGAAGCTGAATGGGGCAAGGAGGGGCTTTTTTCCTTTAGAGACGCTGAATAAACTTTGTGTTGTACACCTGCGTTTTGACTGTGCCCTGTCACGTAAAGTCAGGTATGGAATGTCCTACTTGTGGTGTCATGTCAGTGCTCAGAAAGTTTCAGATTTTGGAGCATTTTGGATTTCAGAATAAGGTTGATTGTTATGCTCCTGCTAAGAGTAGAAGCAGAAACATCTTAGGGGAAATACAGTCTCTTGTAATCCAGACTAGTCACAAGATTGCCAACTCTTCTACTCTCTGCAGAGACAAGGATAGTTGTCCAGTGCTAAACTAGCCTGTACTTTTCCACCTTTCATTGTTGGCTTGAGGATGCTGCTCGGGAGACTGGCTCCTGAAGGATACCTTGGTAACATTTCTGGATTTTCCTAGATGAATTCTGTATAGTTTAGGTAAGGCTGCTGATCTAGCCACTTAGCCAATGAATTAACGTTTTAATTTTCTTTTCTCTTCCAGATGTTTTCCGTAAGGTGGAAATGCCCTCTCAGTACTGCTTGTCCTTGCTAGAACTAAATGGAATCGGCTTTAGTACTGCAGAATGTGAAAGTCAGAAACATATAATGCAAGCCAAGCTGGATGCAATTGAGACCCAGGCCTATCAACTAGCTGGCCACAGTTTTTCTTTCACCAGTTCAGATGACATTGCTGAGGTTGTATCATGGGGCTAGGGATATAGATACATAATTTTTAGAGTTAAAATGATTGTGTGTGTGTGTATATGTGTGTGTGTGTGTATATGTGTGTGTGTGTGTGTGTGTATTTACCTGAACACCAGAGGTCAGTAAAATGAAACAGCCAGTTAACCAGGTTGCTTTGAGAATATTCTAGCATCTAATTTGTAAATTATATCTGTATTTAATTTACAAATAAAGGAAGGTAATAAAGAGGACTTCTAGAGTGTAAGCTCCTTGAGAAGGAGATTTGCCTGGAACAGAGGAGGGACTCACTAAGTATTTGTTGAAGAAATGATTGGTACTGGTGGTTGCATGACAGCATAGCTATTTCTCCAGGAAGTTAGTAATTTCATGAGCCCTTACCCCTTCCTTGCTTGCCCTAACATCTTTCTATAGCATAGGAAACTGGATATTTTTCTGAATTAAATGAAAAAGGGATTTTTGTGCTCGTGAATTCTCATCATTTAGCTTCCACTTATAAGTGAGAACATGCAGTATTTGATTTTCTGTTCCTTCGTTAACACATTTAAAAGAAAATGAGGAACTTGGTTTCTCTTATTCATGTGTTGAATTCAGTGGTGCCTTTTTTTTCTTTTTGGTATCTGCTTTTCAAATCCCCAAGCCAATACCTAGCTGACTGCACATAAAATTACATAGGCAACTTATAGAAAATATAGAATCTCTGTTTCAGCACAAGTAGGTTTGGGGCAAAGGCAGGAATTGCTGCCTTTGTGATTCAGATGGGCCTGAAAGCATGTAAGCTACAGGCCTCGAACAAATCCTGGACTAAGAGTAAAGGGCCTTTGATAGTATTGGCTTCTTAGTCCTGCATGTCAAAATGGCAGTTACCTGGAACGTAATTTGTATGTGAAGTTTCACAGTTAATTCTGAAAGCTTCACCAAAAAAAAAAAAAAAAAAAATGCTTAGGCTAAAGAACTTCTAAATATGTAACTTGAGATCTTTGTGTTGTCTTTAATCATAATGGGTCTCTCTTCCTGGGTTTGCTGCTTTATTGTTACTTTAATAGTGTTTTATTTTTCCTATCCAGTTGCTTGGTTTTTTTCTCCTATACTGCCATTCATGTACCCTTTGATACCTATACTAGGGTTGCCTGATAAAATATGGCACATCCAGTTTGAAATTTGTATTTCATCCTGTAATTTTTGAAAACATAGATGAACCTGAAGGACATTATGCTAAGTGAAATAAGCCAGTTACAGAAAGATAAGTACCATATGTTTCAGATGATCTCACTATATGTGGAATCCAATGAAGTTGAACTCCTCGAAGTAGAAAGTGGAACAGTTGTTACCAGAGGCTGGGGGAGTAGGGAGCGGGCAAATGGGGAGTTGCTAATCAAAGGGTATAAAGTTTTGGATAGGGGAATGGGGAGTTGTTTATCAAAGGGTACAAAGTTTCAGATAAACAGGAGGAATCGATTCTAATATTTATTGTACACAAGGGTGACTACAGTCAATAGTAATGTATTATATATTTCAAAGTAACTAAGAGTAAATTTCAAATGTCTTACGATAAAAAATGATAAGTGTGGTGATCAATATGTTAATCAGCTTAATTTAATCACACCACATTGTATACTTACATCAAAACATCATCTTGTACCCCATGAATGTATACAACTATAATTTGTCAATAAAATCAGGTAAACAATGGATAACAATTTAGTATAAGTATGCCCCATGCAACTCAAATTTAACTGGGCATTTTGTAATTTTATTTGGTATATGTGGCAACCCTAATCCCTATACATGCATATGTTCATATCTGTGTAACACAGTTCTTGGGCTAAATAGTTACTGACATCTGTAGTAAGCCTCAGTACCTTTCATTCCTAAAACCCTAGTTCAAACTGGAACCAGATCATTGTTTCTGTCCTCATTACTATTCTAGAGAAGCACAGGGATTATCTTCCCTTCTACCCCTGGCTCAACTTGTGGGAAAAATTCTTGTACTTACACAAATAGTTTCAATTTTTAGAATTATTACTGGGAAAATAATCCAAGGTTCACTAAAACCCACTCAAAGTATATAAGTGAATGATTAGGTATAATAGATAATGTTCTGAATTGCCCTAGTTTCATCCCCTCTAATCTGAGCTTGTGTTACATGGGGTCTTCCACCTCCCGCACAGCACGGTCCTGGTGTCTTCAGTGGGTGCTACTGGCCCTCTCTAGCATTCATTATTGCCACATTGTATTGGCCACCTTCTCCTAACTTTTTGTGCCTGGGGACTATCAGGGCCCAGCATTGTGGTGGTGGGACTAGATGACTTTTCAGACCCCTTCCTACTTTAGTGTTTTCTGATTTTTGTAATGAGACAATAGCCATGTAAGCTTCCATGTTGATCTATGGGGCTTAACTGATTGAGCAGCCTCATTTAGGAGAGCTCACAAATTCTTAGAGCAATAAGTCTCAATGTCAATAACTTGTTTGCCAGTTGCTCAGCACAGCGCATATACATGCCTGTGTTCCTGACTGCTTAAAAGCTGGCTGTGTATGGTGGCTCATGCCTATAACCCCACCACTTTGGGAGGCTGAAGCAGGTGGATTGCTTGAGCTTAGGAGTTTGAGACCACCCTGGCCAACATGGCAAAATCCTGTCTCTACCAAAGATACAAAAATTAGCTGGGCATGGTGGTGCATGCCTGTGGCCCTAGCTACTCGGGAGGCTGAGGTGGGAGGATCACTTGAGCCCAGGAAGTGAAGGCTATAGTGAGCTGTGATCACACCACTACACTCTGGCCTGGGTAACAGTGAGATCCTGTCTCAAAAAAAAAAAAAAAGGACTTGTGTTAGTATTAATTAATCTGATAGTGTCTAATTAGAGTATGGATAGACTACCTGACATATAAATTTTGATTGCCATCATTTATTAAATATGGTAATTCCAAATTATCCACAGAAACATTATTTCAATCCATGTTGAACTATAGAGATTGTTTTCTAAAATAACTTAAAATATTTTCTGAATGATAATCCTTGCAAGTTTCATTCTTGACTAAAGAGACATTAATTTCTTGCAGGTTTTATTTTTGGAATTGAAGTTGCCCCCAAATGGAGAGATGAAAAACCAAGGCAGCAAGAAGACTCTGGGTTCTACCAGAAGAGGGATTGACAATGGACGCAAGCTAAGGCTGGGAAGACAGTTCAGCACTAGTAAGGTGCTCTTTGGGGCAGTCACAGAGCAGAGCAGAACCTAAACTGCTTTTAACATTTTAGTGTCTAGAAAGAATGCTGTTGAAATCAACATCTTAGCCTACCATTTGAATTTACCCAGATATAAATTAACACATTGGTTTGTGGTTTGGTAGCCCACAAATTCTGTGGAGATATTCTAACATGGAAAATCCGAATCATAATCTAAGTTAGCCGTTGTGTCCTTCCTTCCTATCATTAAAATGGTGTAAAGGTTTATAAAGGTGTACCACCATGCCCGGCTAATTTTTGTATTTTTAGTGGAGTCTGGGTTTCACCATGTTGGCCAGGCTGGTCTTGAACTCCTGACCTCAAGGGATCCTCCCGCCTCAGCCTCCCAACGTGCTGGGATTACAGGCATGAGCCACTGCACCAGGCCCTGATTTAAGAATTTAATCTGCTAATTTCAAAGTACAATTGTTAATCATAATCCATGGGAACTATGCATTAGTGGGAGAGAAGAGATAAAGGGCTTAATTTTGCATTTTTACAGATGTTTCAGGGGAAAAATAGGGTAGAAAATATAGCCACATAGCTGTCCAAGTTGCTGTTATGTAGAATTGTGGTCCTTATACCATTATCTATGATTTGTCTGCTCCTAGGAAGTTTCCTTAGCTCCAGGCTATAGCACAATTTTTAATTTAATCTCACTGGCCCTTTTACTCACAAGTTTCTGTTCCTTAATAGTTCACTGAAAGTCTATAGTATGAAAAATTCAGTTTTAAAAATAAATGTCTCCTGATTACCTTGATAAGGAAACCATATAAGTATCCGGGCAAGCACAAAAACAACTGGGATACTTCCAGTCATGTGAGGAGCGAAGGAGGAAAATGCATAAAGAAAACAGATGATGTAAAATAAACTTTTGGTGGGGTGTGGGGAGGCAGTTACTTTGTTAAACTGACAATTCATTTATTTTTTTGAAAAAGGTAGTTTTAAATTGATACTGCTCAGTATTACCACATTTCCATTTTATAAACTGTAGTTATAGTTTTATCAATATGGTGGTTTAAAAAAAAACCCCAAGTAATAGTTTTGAGTTGTAGATATTACTCTCAAATTTAATTTTGAGACTGTATTATTTAGAGAAAAGAGATTCTAGCTTGCCATGGAATTTGGACAAGAATTCAATCTTACCTTATGTTTTTTTGGCAGGATGTTTTAAATAAATTAAAGGCATTACATCCTTTACCAGGCTTGATATTAGAATGGAGAAGAATCACTAATGCTATTACCAAAGTGGTCTTTCCCCTTCAGCGGGAAAAGCGTCTTAATCCTTTTCTTGGAATGGAAAGAATCTATCCTGTATCACAGTCGCACACTGCTACAGGTGATGAGAAATCTTAAGTATAAACAATATCCAATTTTGAAGGAACAACATTTTCATATGTAATATTTCTTATGATGGCCAAGAATTCAAGTGTTGATCAAGGGGTTCAGTGAAGTTTTACAACTATAAAATACATGCTTTATCCAAAGCATAGATAGATACTACCTGGGTACAGAGATGAGTATTGGTTCCTGCTTTTATTTTTATTTATTTATTTATTTTTGTTTTTTGAGACAGAGTTTCACTGTTGTTGGCCAGGCTGGAGTGCGGTGGCATGATCTTAGCTCCCTGCAACCTCCGCCTCCCTGCAACCTCCGCCTCCCAGGTTCAAGTGATTCTCCTGCTTCAACCTCCCGAGTAGCTGGGATTACAGGCGCATACTACCACATCTGGCTAATTTTTGTATTTTTAGTAGAGATGGGGTTTCGTCACGTTGGTCAGGCTGGTCTCGAACTCCTGACCTTAGGTGATCCACCCGCCTCGGCCTCCCAAAGTGCTGGGATTAGAGGCATGAGCCACTGCGCCCAGCCTGGTTCTTGCTTTTAAGAACTTGTATAGAGTAACTGGGATGTCTGAGACAGTACTTGCAACGTGAGTATACACAGGAATTAAATATTTGAGTCAGTGGTCTTATCTAATTTCAGTCCCAGCCCTTTTTTGAGCCTCTTAAGATTTCTCCACCTTGAATCTGAGTAGGCCTCTGGGGGCATCTGTATAAGTAAGTGTCTTATTTTACCCAAGCAGAAAAGAAAGCTTTAGAGTCCTTTGGTTATCTCATGGTCCTCCTGAGATAAGTAAGAGTGTAATCTTATGAAGAAAAATGTATTCTTTCTCTAGGCAGTACAAAACTCTAAATATTTGCTAAATGTGATGTGTAGTAGAAGAAAAGGTGGCTTTAACTCATTCATAGAGGAGGCGGGCAGTTTAGATTGGTGGTGTAGAATGTGGGCTTTGACATCAGAAATCAGGGTTTGAATCCTGGTTCTGTGAATCTTTAGACAAGATACTTAACCTCTCAATGCCTACGTTTTTTTTCATGTATAAAACAAGGTAATAGGCTGGGCACAGGGGCTGCTGCCTGTAATCCCAGCACTTTGGGAGGCCAAGATGGGAGGGTCACTTGAGCCCAGGAGTTTGAGACTAGCCTGGGCAAGATAGTGAAACCATGTCTCCATAGAAAGTCAAAAAATTAGCCATGTGTGGTATCTTGTGCCTGTAGTCCCAGCCACTTGGGAGGCTGAGGTAGAAGGATTGCTTGAGCCTGGGAGATCAAGGCTACAGTGAGCTGTGATTGAGCCACTGCACTTCAGCCTGGGCAACAGAGTGAGACCCTGTCTCAGTCAATCAATAAATAAGCCAATAAACAAATAAACAAGGTAATAACAGTCTTACCTCACCTGGTAATTCTGAGGATTAAATAGGTTCATAGATGTATTTAGAATAGTGCATGGCTCCTAGAAAGTGCTCACTATCAGTTGCTGCTGTTACCCAGTGCGGAGGCTCCGTGAGGCGCTGCTTTTCTCTGCTTGCTTTATCCCTTGTTCTAAATTTTCTAAACTTGTCCCATCCTAGTGATATCTTGTCCTGTTAGTATTTAAATTTCACTTTGAAACATATGCTAATGATATAAACTTACGTAAAGTAAAATCCTCCATGATGAAAAGACAATATCAACCTAGAATTTTCTTTTATTTTTATTTATTTATTTATTTATTTATTTATTTATTTTTGAGATGGAGTCTCGCTCTGTCGCCAGGTTGGAGTGCAGTGGCGTGATCTTGGCTCACTGCAACCTCCGCCTCCTGGGTTCAAGTGATTCTCCTGCCTCAGCTAATTTTTATATTTTTAGTAGAGACAGTGTTTCACTATGTTGGCCAGGATGGTCTCGATCTCTTGACCTCATGATCCACCCACCTCAGCCTCCCAAAGTGCTGGGATTACAGGCATTAGCCACCGCGCCCAGCAACCTAGAATTTTCAATGGTGTTGCACATTTATTTGTTCTTTACAAAGCAGAAGATAAAATCAGTAATAACCCTTCTGCTTTGTTATTTGTTTGTAAAGAACAAATAAATGTGCAACATTTATTTTGATTTTATTACTGATTTTACTCATTAGTGATTTTAGAAATGTATTTTAATAATATTTTATAATGCTTATATTTAGAAATACAAACTTAAGCATAGCAAAGCCATTTCATGAATATACTTCATATCCATTAAGCTACATATTCATTCTTTGTAATTTATTTTTACCATTTTTTTGGTCTGCCAGTGTTGCTTCATTAATTCAACTAATAGACCAGAGTAGTGTGCTGAATATTAAGTGTTACAGAAAAGAAGACAATGTGTTGTTGTAAAAAGAGCCTTGGATGCCTTCCTCTGCTGTTTGTTAGCTTTGTAACACTGAACAGGCCATTTAATGACAACAATTATATTAAAGGTTATCATTAACTGAGCACTTATTTTGTGCTAAAAGCTAAATGACAAAGACATAATATCAGGGGATCATTCAAAAAAACAACGTCCAAGTCACTTAAAAGGTCTGATTTATCAGAAGATGATGGAGTTATACATAGCTAGTAGACAGCCTGTTACAATGAAGAGTGTGTCATAAAATAGAGTTTTAGTGTTGCTGATAGTGTTATAAAAAAATCACAGTAACAAAATTACTCAAACTTTTTTGGAGTGATACTTAACATGTTTTCATGTTTTAGAGAAATTCAACCAATAAGTAAACAAAAGATGTAAAATATATTTGGAAATAAAGGCTTTATAAGCATTTTTGTTTGTTTGTTTGTTTTTGTTTTTGAGATGGAGTCTCACTCTGTTGCCCAGGCTGGAGTACAGTGGCCCAGGCTGGAGTACAGTGGCATGATCTCGGCTCAATGCAACCTCCGCCTCCCAGGTTCAAGCAATTCTCTTGCCACAGCCTCCTAAGTAGCTGAGGATTGCAGGCACCCGCCACCATGCCCAGCTAATTTTTTGTGTTTTTAGTGGAGACGGGGTTTCACTATTTTGGCCAGGCTTATAAGCGTTTTTTTTAAAAAACAGCTTTCTGTTCACTGGAAAATTTACTATTAACCACCTGATTCAAGTCTCACCTGATTCAGTACTTCTAGTAAGTACTATTGTTGATTCTCTTGATGAATGACAATGATGATGAAGAAAAACAGCCAGATGATGTCTGAAAGTGATGTTTTTAGAAGCTTCAGTGGTTGTTTCTCCTAAGATTCATTTGATTAGCCTCTACTCATTAATATGACCACTAACATGTTATAGTGCTGAAATCTGATACTCATTTTAGCATAAGAATAATAGTTCAGTTTATCAAATTACTTCTCATTGTGGGATGGTTTTCTGTGTAAAACAGAGTATTGTAGCCAATTCATACATTCATTTATTTTGGGATGGTCTTGTACTTATTTTATCATTGTTAGACACATGAACATGATGAAAAATATTTAAATATAAATGTATTTCAGTTCAGCATTGATAGTCTGCATTTTTAAGATAATCCAGAAATGTGAATACTGTTAAAACAAATACTAGATTTTTTTTTCCTAATTTTATGTCTTTATTCTGCTTGATTTTAGGACGAATAACCTTTACAGAACCAAATATTCAGAATGTGCCAAGAGATTTTGAAATCAAAATGCCAACACTAGTAGGAGAAAGCCCACCTTCTCAAGCTGTAGGCAAAGGCCTACTTCCCATGGGCAGGTAGGCGCTGCTTCTCTGTATCTGTATTAATAAACTTTTGTAAGTATGAATGGCTCAAAATAGCTTATTAGACAAATAAATGAAATTAGTTTAATTTTATGTTTCAGACATACCCATTTCTGTCCTAGACCATTTTGAATCCTGAGTCCCATCTATAAAGAAGCTAATTCATGTTTAATTCAATGTTTGCTAAAAAAAGTTCTAGTATCTTTGTTAAGCTTTAAAGTGAGTCTCAGATAAAGATTTGGTTTTCTTTGTTTGTTTGTTTTTTTTGAGACGGAGTCTTGCTCTCTTGCCCAGGCTGGAGTGCAGTGGTGCGATCTCAGCTTACTGCAACCTCCACCTCCTGGGCTCGAGCAATCCTCCCACCTCAGCCTCATGAGTAGCTGGGACCACAGGTGTGTGCCACCATGCCTAGCTAATTTTTGTAGAGACAAGGGTCTCACTTTGTTGCCCTAACTAGACCTGAACTCCTGGGCTCAAGCAATCTACTCGCCTCGGCTTCCCAAAGTGCTGGTATTACAGGTGTGAGCTACCACACCCAGCCCTCAATAAGGTTTTTATTAAGTTTCTTAGACGGAAATACTGATGTTACTGAAAATCAGACCTTTTTCATATATTTGAGACTGCTGCATGTCTAACTGATGATGTTGTTTGCACCACAGAGGAAAATATAAGAAGGGTTGCAGCCTGAACCCTAGATGCCAGGCACAGATGGAGGAGAGAGCTGCAGACAGAGGAATGCCATTTTCAATTAGCATGCGACATGCCTTTGTGCCTTTCCCAGGTAAGGTGGCTGATAGCTTTGAAGCTTCTCATTGCTGTGAGAATGTTTTTCAAAGCATGGATAAATCCTGAAATATGAGTGAGACTTAGAGCATGCATTGGTCCTTCCATCTTTCTGTCTACGGTGGAGCCTGCCTTTTTCCTTTGTCGTGCCAGGTTTATAGCAGTCATCGTCTCCATGATCTGCTCTGTGGGAAACTTTTATGGTGTGTGCTCAGCAGCAGCAGTCTGCTGAAACCACGTTTTCTAACGTCATTGTAAACTTCTTTGCAAAGTCCTGTTGGTTTTGTCAGTCTTCATCTTCTTTAACTTGTTTACAGCATTTGTCACTGTTAATCAACTCCTTCAATTTCTCTTCTCCCTTGACCTCTAAGGGCAGTTTTTCTCTCCTTCTAACTTGTTTGCTTTTATGTTTTTTCTCTCTTTTTCTGCACTGCTGCTTCCTATTGCATGGGGTGGCCCCTAAGGCTATTCTCATTCTGCCTGACCTCTCCTCAGTACTCTAGTCATAAATCTTTTGTTGTCAAGACATTTGGAAGTGATGATGTAACTTGCAGATCATCCCAACTGTTAGTATACGTATTTGTTCTTTAATCTTTCACCAGCTGGCAAGTCCTAGTGAGCACAATTAACCATCTGAATTTACTTAAATTCCATCAGAAACTTATATGCCAATGGTGAATTCAGACCTATGATGACATGTCCTGCTTGGCAATTTTTAGTTTTACTTATGTCTAAACTATCAGCATACACAATTCTATCAAAGTTATCCAAGGGAGTCCCCAGAAGGTCTATGTGGTGTATGGTAATTTTGTTTGTTTGTTTTTTTTCCTTTTGAGATGGAGTTTCCCTCTTGTTGCCCAGGCTGGAGTGCAATGGCGCGATCTCGGCTCAGCGCAACCTCCGCCTCCCAGGTTCAAGTGATTCTCCTGCCTCAGCCTCCCGAGTAGCTGGGATTACAAGCATGGGCCACCACGCCTGGCTAATTTTGTATTTTTAGTAGAGACGGGGTTTCTCCATGTTGGTCAGGCTGGTCTCAAACTCCAAACTTCAGGTGATCCGCCTGCCTCAGCCTCCCAAAGTGCTGGGATTACAAGCGTGAGCCACTGTGCCTGGCTAAGGTGTATGGTAATTTCTTTCTTTCCTTTTTTTTTTTTTTTTTTTGAGACAGAGTCTCACTCTCGCCCAGGCTGGAGTGCAACGAGTTTTCTTAAAACTCATGAATCAGTTTTTTTTTTTTCCTGCAGCTTCCTCACCCCTCTCAGTCTTCATAGAAATTCTGGAGTAGGAAAATGCGATTGATATACTGAATAGTACATTAGAGTCTCCTTGCTCTGGATTAGACTTTGGCTTAAGAGAATGTTGTGGCTGGTTTCATTTTTTTTATCCAGACCACTTAAATTTTCTCCATATTAGCAATAAGCCTGTTTTGCCTTCTTGTCATTTGTGTGTTCAGTGGAGTAACACTTGTAATTTCCTTCAAGAACTTTTCCTTTGCATTCACAACTTGGCTAACTGTATGGCACAAGAGGCCTAGCTTTCAACCTATCTCAACTTTTGACATGCCTTCCTCACTAAGCTTAATCATTTCTAGCTTTTTGGTTTAACATGAGAGAGATGCGACTTTCCCTTTCACTTGAACACTTAGAGGCCATTGCCATTGTAGGGTGATTAATTGGCCTAATTTTAATATTGTATCTCAGGGAATAGGGAGTTCTGAGAGAGAGGGGAGAAAGGTGGGGGAACAGCCAGTCAGTGGAGTAGTTAGAACACACACAAAATTGATCAATGAAGTTCACTGTTACATGAGTGTGGTTCATGGGTTGTAATAATAGTAATATCAAAGATCACCATAACAGATAATAATGAGAGGGTTTGAAATAATGTGAGCATCACTATTAATAAAATGTGCCAGAGTGAGCACATGCTGTTGGAAAAATGGTGCTGAAACACTTGCTCCACTCAGAGTTGCCAAAAACCTTTGATTTCTTTAAAAAAAAAAAAAAACTGCAATATCTGTGAGGCATAATAAAGTCCAATAAAGCAAGGTATGCTTGATTTTATAAAACTTACATTTTGAAAAAGTAGATCACATGCCCACGTTGTTTCAAACATACTCAAAAGTATTTCTTGCAAGGCATGGTGGCTCACACCTGTAATCCCAGCACTTTGGGAGGCCGAAGCAGGAAGATTGCTTGAGTCCAGGACTTCACGACCAGCCTGGGCAACGAAGGGGGACCCCATCTTTACAGAAAGTCAACAAATTAGCTAGGCATGGTGGTGCGCACCTGTAGTCCCAGCTACTCAGGAGGATGTGGTGGGAATATTATGTCACTTGAGCCCAAGAGGTCGGGGCTGCAGTGAGCCGTGATCATGCCACTGCACTCCAGCCTAGGTGAAAAAGCAAGACCCTATCTCAAAAAGAAAAAAAAATTTCCAGTAACTGAATTGAGTACCAGAAACTCATTTTTTAAAAAATTGCATCTGTATTGACAAAGCTGGTTCATGTTTTTTCAGAAGTATTAATTTGACTTTGAAGCAGAAACATCCATTACAAAACAATGTCTATACAAGTTAAGTAAATTTACTAATTCTTATGTTACTCATTATTACAAGTTGAGTATCCTTTATCTCAAATCCTTGGGACCAAAAGTATTTCAGATTTTGGAATATTTGCATATACATAATGTGATATCTTAGGGATGGGATCCAAGTCATAATGTGAAATTTATGTTTCATATACATCTTATAGACATAGCCTAAAGGTAATTTATACAATATTTTAAATTTTGTTCATGAAGCAAAGTTATAACTTTGACCTGTTACAAGAGGTCAGTTGTGGAACTTTCCATTTGTGGCATCATGTCAGTGCCCAGAACATTTTAGATTTTAGAACAGTTTGGATTTTGAATTTTCAGATTAGGGATGCTGTACCTATAGTATGTCAAATTCAAAGGAGTATTACTTAAATAAAAAAGCGACTCTAAATTCATCAACATCAGAGCATTTTTAAAAATTTTTAATATTTTCAGTTTATATAACGTTGATTGTAATTAAACTATACTGCATATTGATTTATGCTTGAAAAATGCATAAAATTATTATTATTATTATTGTTGTTATTGTTTTTGGTAGAGATGGGGGTCCCACTATGTTACCCAGGCTGGTCTGGAACTCCTGGGCTCAAGTGATCCTCCAGCCTTGGCTTCCCAAATTATTGGGATTACAGGTGTGAGCCACTGCACCCAGCCCATTATTAATTTGTTTTATGAAAAGTTTTCATTTCCAAATACATTCTCTTACCTGTCTAGCTAGGTCAGAAGTACGTTTTTCGCTTTCTTGGAGCCTCAAATATATGCTGTGTGATATCAGTCAAAAAACATAAATCACATTGTTCTTTTTGTCTTTGATTACTGAATACTTGGCAAATGTTCTTTTGTTTCAAGAAAATATTGAATTGGAGTACAGTTAATCTTTGTAGGACTCTCATGAATCAAACAGTGAGCTTTGACAGAGTACACAAGATTGTTAAATTCATTGTTAGAAATTTTCAACAGTTCTTAAGCTGGTGATGACTGAGCATTTATACACATCTATATTAACTGTATTGTAACACTTTTGATGGTCTGATTTAGAAAACTAAACATAAATCTTTTTTATATATATAGTGGAATGAAGAAATAGGGAAACATCATTCTCCGGTTTAAAAATCTAAAAAAATAGAGGTTTTTAATGACAAAGCTAGAGCATTGTCTGTATGATGAAAACTAATTTTTTCATATCTACTTAAAATTCTTCTTTGACAAATGTAAAAGATTCTAAAATATCTGTGCCACTGGTTTGATTTTGTAAGCTAAGAATGGTGTTTTCTTTATAAATTTGGAAGTCCACTGAGACAAAGCCTATTCAGAATATTAATTAAGCAGTTTCTCTGTTATGGGACAATTTATCCAAAGCCAAAAAAGAAACACTTGCAATTTGATTGATCTATGATACTGTTAGGTTACCTATAGAATCTATAGATAATTGTTTGGTGGTGTATTAGTCCGTTGTCATGCTGCTAATAAAGACCTACCTGAGACTGGGTAATTTATAAAGGAAGGAGGTTTGATGGACTCACAGTTCCACATTGCTGGGGAGGCCTCACAATCATGGTGGAAGATGAAGGAAAAGCAAAGGGACATCTTGACATCTTACATGGCGGCAGGCAAGAGCTTATGCAGGGGAACTCCCATTTATAAAACCATCAGATCTCGTGAGACTGACTCACTACCATGAGAACAGTATGGGGGAAACCACCCCCATGATTCAATTATCTTCACCTGGCCTCTTGACATGTGAGTTTTGTTACAATTCAAGGTGAGATTTGGATGGAGACATAGCCAGACCATATCAGGTGTGCTATTTGAAGATCTTTTGCTTTTCATAAAATGTGATTGATTCTTGTTATTCATGGTAGTTGCATTCTACAAAGCCACAAGGAACACTAAATTAAACAAATACTGAAGCATTGCTGCTAGTATGTGGACGTTATGGTTGCCACATTGTTGAATCTTTGGATTTTGTAGTCTTCACTAATAGAATATAAAGTTTTCTTTTGTCAGACAATTTACTTTCCCATCAGCTTGGTCATTTTGAGGCTTTTAAAGCTTTGCTAACAAATGTTTAGAGTAGCCTGCACTCTAGGGCTAGGTTATTCCTGTTCATAGGTGTGGCCTTTCTGGAGTCTACTTGGTGCTAAAGTTGTTTAACAAGATCTTTTCTCAGTCTTGTTTGTTACAGCTTGATCATTTCTCAGCATTCAAGAATATGTTGTTGAAGTAGTTGTTCAGCTGAAAGCTATGGAGTATTTGTTCTTCCTTTAGTAATATTTATTTCTTCAGTGTTTGTTCTTTGCCTGGTGCCCTGCACTTTTCTCCCTGCACAACTTAATATTTGGTCAAAAATCCAAGGGAATTCCTGTGCGTATTTCTGGTGCTCCTTTTGTGCACACCTTTTTTCTCTCCAAATTCCAGATGCCTCAAAGCCCCAAACTCTAGACTGTGTTTCCTTAGTTCAGAGACAGATACAGTGCTGTGCTTCAGCTCCCTTTCCCTGCTACAGATTCTGGAAAATGCCTCCATTCAGATCCCTGAGACCTTTGTGTGGCTCACCTCATTTTCTTCCCTTCTCAGTGATTATAGTTCTGCATGGCTTGTTGTCTAATATCTGAGAACCGTTTTTTTTTTTTTTTTCCATATAATTTGTCCAATTTTATGGTTGTCTGTGGTAGGAAGTCCACCAAAGTTGTGGCCGTTTACAGTTTGAGTATCCCTTGTGTGAAATGCTTGAGACTAGAAGTGTTTTAGATTTTGATTTTATTTTTTGATTTTAGAATATTTACACTATATTTACCAATTGAACATTTCTAATCCAAAAATCCGTAATCTGAAATGCCCCAGTGAGCATGATGTTTGAACATCTCGTTGGTGCTCAAAAGTTTTGGATTTTGGAGCATATTGGATTTTGGAATTTCGGATTAGGGATGCTCAACCTGTATTTTAAATTAGTATTTATCTCTGTTTTTGAATAGGTTATTCATTAACATAGTTCAGAAATCAACATGATATAAAAGATGTGTGTTGGGAAGCTTTGCTTCCTTCCCTGTCATCTACACTATCCTTCCCAACTCTTATAGATTACTACATGTATGAGGCTTTTTATGTATTTTGACAGTATTTCTTTATGCAGATATAAGCAAATATGAGTATATAATCTTTTCTTTCCCTATTTTTACACAAAATTAGCATTCTGTATACACTGTTATGTACCTTGCTTTTTTCATGTAATGTTTCTTTTTCTTTTTTTGAGACGGAGTCTCACTCTGTCACCAGGCTGGAGTACAGTGGTACGATCTCAGTTCACTGCAACCTCCAGCTCCCTGGTTCAAGCAATTCTCCAGCCTCAGCCTCCTGAGTAGCCGGGATTACAGGCATGCACCACCACGCCCAGCTAATTTTTGTATTTTTAGTAGAGACAGAGTTTCACCATGTTGGCCAGGATGGTCTCGATCTCCTGACCTCATGATCCGCCTGCCTTGGACTCCCAAAGTGCTAGGATTACAGGCATGAGTCACTGTGCCTGGCTGTAATGTTTCTGTACCAGAGATTTGTGCTTATCAATAAGGACGTTTAAACAAAAACCAGTTTAAGGTATGTTCAGGTAGTCTGTGCAGCAATCTGTGGGCTTGTTTGCCGAGTCGTGTAGTAAAAACCTGTTTAATTTCGATAGATATTGTTGAATTGCCAACGAATGGGGAGGAGATTACCATTTTACTTCTCAGTAACAATGTACGAGTGTTTTTCTCCTCAGCCTTGTCACAGAGTGTTGTCCAACTTTTGTAATTTTTGCAATACAGGTGAAGAAAAATTGTTTCTTGCCATAGATTTTTCATTTCTCTTATGAAGTTGAGCATTCTTTATTATGTTTAAGGTTCTTTTGTTTTTAGTATGTCTGAGCTTCTTATTCATAGTTTGTCTTTTCCTCCACAAGTAACAACTCTTCTTACGAAATGGCAATGAGTCTTTTGTAAGATCAGTTGCAAATATTTTTCTAATTTTTCTTTGACCCTGCTTTTATTTTTTTAACTTTGTTTTTGTTTTGTCTTGCTTATCTAATCCACCCATTTCTAATCTATAGGTAAATTATTTTAATCCTTTTAATAACTTGCTCACCTGTTGACCACTTGATTTTTTCACTGAATGACTTTGTTATTGTCAAATCAGGGCATACATTTCTCTCCAGCCCACTTAACATTTGCACACATTGGACACCAGTTTTTTCATTAATTCATTCATTCAACAACCATTTGTTAAGGGCCTATTATCTACCAGCAACTGTGCAAGGTTTTCTGTAGAATGAAAAGGAAAATTAAGTTTCCTATTCTTAAGTACTCAGAGCAAAATAAGAGAGGCATGAAAGCACCATTTTGGATTATGTGCCAGGTGCTGTAGGAACACTGAGGAACGCACTTCACAGTGGGCAGATGTCAGGGTGGCTTTACCCATATTATATATTCTTGAAAGCTACATGGAAAAAAATGACCTAAGATACAGAGCCGAATTCCATCATATTAAGAGGAAGGTTTTAACTTTTGACATGTGATTTCAAAGTTCTAAGTTAGAACTAAATTTTTGTCATCCTGCTCAATTATATGATATAGAACTTGGATTGTGTGATATAGAACTTTGTACTAGCTTTTCTGAAATCACTTCTACTTCAGGTGGTTTAATACTGGCTGCTGACTACTCTCAGCTTGAACTGAGGATCTTGGCACATTTATCCCATGATCGTCGTCTCATTCAAGTGTTAAACACTGGAGCTGATGTTTTCAGGAGCATTGCAGCAGAATGGAAGATGATAGAGCCAGAGTCTGTTGGGGATGATCTGAGGCAGCAGGCAAAACAGGTGATTTTAGTGAACATGCTTAATATAAAGGAGAAGAATTTAGTGACTCAAAAAAAATTAAAAATGGTCTCAATTATTTGCAACTGAGAAACAGTTTCTCCAACTTTGGATCTTTCAAAGCACAGTTCATCTGAGCTTATCTCATGGTATTCATTATATTTTCTTTTGTGGAGGCAGTAGGAAGAACCAAAAAGACTGAGATCTGAGGCTACTTCGTGTCAGGAAAACCATATGCATTTAAAGCCATTATTTGGCTAGTCACAGTGCCTGGTACTCAGTAGATGTCATTGTGGTAGTGGTGGTCAGAGTGTGTGTGTTCGTACACACCCACATGTGTGCACATATGTGTACTTAAAAAACATCTTTCCAGGCCAGGCGTGGAAAGTGTAATCCCAGCACTCTGGGAGGCAGAGGTGGGTGGATCATGAGGTCAGGAGATCGAGACCATCCTGGCTAACACAGTGAAACCCCATCTCTACTAAAAATACAAAAACTTAGCCAGCTGTGGTGGTGGGCGCCTGTAGTCCCAGCTACTCGGGAGGCTGAGGCAGGAGAATGGCATGAACCCAGGAGGCGGAGCTTGCAGTGAGCTGAGATAGCACCACTGCACTCCGGCCTGGGTGACAGAGCGAGATGCTGTCTCAAAAAAAAAAAAAAAAAAAATCTTTCTAGTCTGTAAGTGTTCTGAGGTAAAGTTCCATATTTTCATTTTTATATTTTTTTATAGCATCAAGCCATAGTCCTTTGTATAGAAGGTGGTGTCTAAATGTTTGTTGAAAAAATATTGCTGACCTGTAGATTATAGTTAGTACCTGATAGCTTTTTAGCTCTTGGAGTTATTGGTTAGTTAATCCACCTATGAAACTTCATGCTGCCTTTGTAACTTTGAAATGGATCCATGTTAGTTTCTACTCTGGATAACTATTAGGCAAAGAGTAAGTCAGAGGCCACATTTATACCATTCCTTGGCCTGGGTTAACACTGATACTTTCTTACCACATGACCCGTGGGAAATCTGATGCCATTTGCAAGACAGTAGGATTGCTAGCTGAGGTAAATGCACACCACTGTACTCTGAGATCCTGCTGCTTTTGTTTCACATTTACACTTCTAGTTCCTCATAGCTGTAGTTTTTTTTTTTTTTTGTGGAGAGGTGGGGTCTCAATTTGTTGCCCAGGCTGGTCTTGAACTCCCGGCCTCGAGTGATCCTCCCACCTTAGCCTCCCAAAGTGCTGAGATAGTAGGCATGAGCCACTGCACCCAGCCTCACAGCTGTACTTCTTGACTGGCTCATCAAGCATGGAACACTTTCTCTAACCACCTGTTTAGCACCAACACTTGTTTCTTCCACTATTTAAAAAGCCAGCTCTGTCCTCTGTCTATTTAATCCCCAGAGAGGTTCTGCATTTAGCAAGAATCAAACCCTAGGTAAAATAGATAATATTCCCATATTTAATTCTCATAACCCATGAGATAGCTATTATTATTACTATCACCATTTTATAGAGGAGGAAACTGAAGCACAGAAAGTAACTTGCTTAAGGTCATGCAGCTATAAGTGGTAGACCAAGAATAAATTCAGAATGCCAGAACTTGGGCACCCGACTTCCTATCCAACACACTTATCCGCTGGAGACAACTGCTTCTATTTAACAGACTCCTGCATGATTTAATAGTGTTTATGCTATACCAGTTTTTGTTTGTGTCACCATGCACTGAACCACCTAATCCCTGAGCCTTGCTGAGATCTCAGACAGCACTAAGCAACATGAGTTAAAAAAAAAAAAACAACAGGAGTAACAACAAAACAAAATGTGAAAAAGAAAAAAAGGAAAGGAAAAAAGCATTAAAAACTTGCTGGTGGGGGCGGTTCCAAGATGGCCGAATAGGAACAGCTCCAGTCTACAGTTCCCAGCGTAAGCAAAGCAGAAGACAGGTGATTTCTGCATTTCCAACTGAGGTACCAGGTTCATCTCACTGGGGCTTATTGGACAGTGGGTGCAGGACAGCGGGTGCAGCCCACTGAGCATGAGCCGAAGCAGGGCGAGGCATCGCCTCACCTGGGAAGCACAAGGGGTCAAGGAATTCCCTTTCCTAGCCAAGGGAAGCTGTGACAGATGGCACCTGGAAAATCGGGTCACTCCCATCCTAATACTGTGCTTTTCCAAGGGTCTTAGCAAACGGCACATCAAGAGATTATATCCTGTGCATGGCTCAGAGGGTACCATGCCCACGGAGCCTCGCTGATTGCTAGCACAGCAGTCTGAGATCGAACTGCAAGGCGGCAGTGAGGCTGGGGGAGGGGCGCCCGCCAGTGCTGAGGCTTGAGTAGGTAAACAAAGAGGCCAGGAAGCTTGAACTGGGTGGAGCCCACCGCAGCTCAAGGAGGCCTGCCTGCCTCTGTAGACTCCACCTCTGGGGGCAGGACATAGCCAAACAAAAGGCAGCAGAAACCTCTGCAGACTTAAATGTCCCTGTCGGACAGCTTTGAAGAGAGTAGTGGTTCTCCCCACATGGAGTTTGAGATTTGAGAACGGACAGACTGCCTCCTCAAGTGGGTCCCTGACCCCCGAGTAGCCTAACTGGGAGGCACCCCCCCAGTAGGGGCAGGCTGACACCTCACATGGCCAGTTACCCCTCTGAGACAAAGCTTCCAGAGGAGTGATCAGGCAGCAACATTTGCTATTCAGCAATATTCACTGTTCTGCAGCTTCTGCTGCTGATCCCGAGGCAAACAGGGTCTGGAGTGGACCTCCAGCAAACTCCAACAGACCTGCAGCTGAGGGCCCTGACTGTTACAAGGAAAACTAACAAACAGAAAGGACATCCACACCAAAACCCCATCTGTACGTCACCATCATCAAAGACCAAAGGTAGATAAAACCACAAAGATGGGGAAAAAACAGAGCAGAAAAGCTGAAAATTCTAAACATCAGAGTGCCTCTCCCCTCCAAAGGAACTCAGCTCCTCGCCAGCAATGGAACAAAGCTGGACAGAGAATGACTTTGATGAGTTGAGAGAAGAAGGCTTCAGACAATCAAACTTCTCCAAGCTAAAGGAGGAAGTTCGAACCCATTGCAAAGAAGCTAAAAACCTTGAAAAAAGATTAGACAAATGGCTAACTAGAATAACCAGTGTAGAGAAGTCCTTAAATGACCTGATGAAGCTGAAAACCATGGCACGAGAACTACGTGATGAATGCACAAGCTTCAGTAGCCAATTCGATCAACTGGAAGAAAGGTTATTAGTGATTGAAGATCAAATGAATGAAATGAAGCAAGAAGAGAAGTTTAGAGAAAAAAAATAAAAAGAACAAAGCCTCCAAGAAATACGGGACTATGTGAAGACCAAATCTACATCTGATTGGTGTACGTGAAAGTGACGGGGAGAATGGAACCAAGTTGGAAAACACTCTGCAGAATATTATCCAGGAGAACTTCCCCAATCTAGCAAGGCAGGCCAACATTCAAATTCAGGAAATCCAGAGAACACCACAAAGATACTCCTCGAGAAGAGCAACTCCAAGACACATAATTGTCAGATTCACCAAAGTTGAAATGAAGGAAAAAATGTTAAGGGCAGCCAGAGAGAAAGGTCGGGTTACCCACAAAGGGAAGCCCATCAGACTAACAGCTGATCTCTCGGCAGAAATTCTACAAGCCAGAAGAGAGTGGGGGCCAATATTCAACATTCTTAAAGGAAAGAATTTTCAACCCAGAATTTCATATCAAGCCAAACTAAGCTTCATAAGTGAAGGAGAAATAAAATCCTTAACAGACAAGCAAATGCTGAGAGATTTTGTCACCACCAGGCCTGCCCTAAAAGAGCTCCTGAAGGAAGCACTAAACATGGAAAGGAACAACCTGTACCAGCCACTGCAAAATCATGCCAAATTGTAAAGACCATCGAGGCTAGGAAGAAACTGCATCAACTAATGAGCAAAATAACCAGCTAAGATTATAATAACAGGATCAAATTCACACATAATAATATTAACCTTAAATGTAAATGGGCTAAATGCTCCAGTTAGAAGACACAGACTGGCAAATTGGATAAAGAGTCAAGACCCATCAGTGTGCTGTATTCAGGAGACGCATCTCACGTGCAGAGACACACATAGGCTCAAAATAAAGGGATGGAGGAAGATCTACCAAGCAAATGGAAAACAAAAAAAGGCAGGGGTTGCAATCCTAGTCTCTGATAAAACAGACTTTAAACCAACAAAGATCAAAAGAGACAAAGAAGGCCATTACATAATGGTGAAGGGATCAATTCAACAAGAAGAGCTAACTATCCTAAATATATATGCACCCAATACAGGAGCACCCAGATTCATAAAGCAAGTCCTGAGTGACCTACAAAGAGACTTAGACTCCCACACAATAATAAAAGGAGATTTTAACACCCCACTGTCAACATTAGACAGACCAATGAGACAGAAAGTTAACAAGGATATCCAGGAATTGAACTCAGCTCTGCACCAAGCGGACCTAATAGACATCTACAGAACTCTCTACCCCAGATCAACAAAATATACATTCTTCTCAGCATCACATGGCACTTATTCCAAAATTGACCACATAGTTGGAAGTAAAGCACCCCTCAGCAAATGTAAAAGAACAGAAATTATAACAAACTGTCTCTCAGGCAACAGTGCAATCAAACTAGAACTCAGGATTAAGAAAGTCACTCAAAACCGCTCAACTACATGGAAACTGAACAACTTGCTCCTGAATGGCTACTGGGTACATAACAAAATGCAGGCAGAAATAAAGATGTTCTTTGAAACCAATGAGAACAAAGACACAACATACCAGAATCTCTGGGACACATTTAAAGCAGTGTGTAGAAGGAAATGTGTAGCACTAAATGCCCACAAGAGAAAGCAGGAAAGATCTAAAACTGACACCCTAACATCACAATTAAAAGAACTAGAGAAGCAAGAGCAAACATTCAAAAGCTAGTAGAAGGCAAGAAATAACTAAGATCAGAGCAGAACTGAAGGAGATAGAGACACAAAAAAACCCTTCAAAAAATCAGTGAATCCAGGAGCTGGTTTTTGGAAAAGATCAACAAAATTGAGACCACTAGCAAGACTAATAAAGAAGAACAGAGAGAAGAATCAAATAGATGCAACAAAAAGTGATAAAGGAGATATCACCATCTATCTCACAGAAATACAAACTACCATCAGAGAATACCATAAACACCTCTATGCAAATAAACTAGAAAATCTAGAAGAAATGGATAAATTCCTGGACACATACACCCTCCCAAGACTAAACCAGGAAGAAGTTGAATCTCTGAATAGACCAATAACAGGCTCTGAAATTGAGGCAATAATTAATAGCCTACCAACCAAAAAAAGTCCAGGACCACATGGATTCACAGCCTAATTCTACCAGAGGTGCAAGGAGGAGCTGGTACCATTCCTTCTGAAACTATTCCAATCAATAGAAAAAGAGGGAGTCCTCCCTAACTCATTTTATGAGGCCAGCATCATCCTGATACCAAAGCCTGGCAGAGACACAACAAAAAAAGAGAATTTTAGACCAATATCCCTGATGAACATCGATGAAAAAATCCTCAATAAAATACTGGCAAACCGAATCCGGCAGCACCTCAAAAAGCTTATCCGTCATGATCAAGTGGGCTTCATCCCTGGGATGCAAGGCTGGTTCAACATATGCAAATCAATAAACATAATCCAGCATATAAACAGAATCAGAGACAAAAACCACATGATTATCTCAATAGATGAAGAAAAGGCCTTTGACAAAATTCAACAGCCCTTCATGCTAAAAACCCTCAATGAATAGGTATTGATGGGATGTATCTCAAAATAATAAGAGCTATTTGTGACAAACCCACAGCCAATATCATACTGAATGGGCAAAAACTGGAAGCATTCCCTTTGAAAACTGGCACAAGACAGCGATGCCCTCTCTCACCACTCCTATTCAACATAGTGTTGGAAGTTCTGGCCAGAGCAATCAGGCAGGAGAAAGAAATAAAGGGTATTCAATTAGGAAAAGAGGAAGTCAAATTGTCCCTGTTTGCAGATGACATGATTGTATATCTAGAAAACCCCATCGTCTCAGCCCAAAATCTCCTTAAGCTGATAAGCGACTTCAGCAATGTCTCAGGATACAAAATCAATGTGCAAAAATCACAGCATTCCTATACACCAGTAACAGACAAACAGAGAGCCAAATCGTGAGTGAACTCCCATTCACAATTGCTTCAAAGACAATAAAATACCTAGGAATCCAACTTACAAGGGATGTGAAGGACCTCTTCAAGGAGAACTACAAGCCACTGCTCAAAGAAAGGAGGACACAAACAAATGCAAGAATAGTCCATGCTCATGGATAGGAAGAATCAATATCGTGAAAATGGCCATACTGCCCAAGGTAATTTATAAATTCAATGCCATCCCCATCAAGCTACCAATGACTTTCTTCACAGAATTGGAAAAAACTACTTTAAAGTTCATATGAAACCAAAAGAGAGCCCGCATTGCCAAGTCAATCCTAAGCCAAGAGAACAAAGCTGGAGGCATCACGCTACCTGACTTCAAACTATACTACAAGGCTACAGTAACCAAAACAGCATGGTACTGATACCAAGACAGAGATATAGACCAATGGAACAGAACAGAGCCCTCAGAAATAATACCACAGCTGATCTGATGATCTACAACCATCTGATCTTTGATAAACCTGACAAAAACAAGAAATGGGGAAAGGATTCCCTATTTAATAAATGATGCTGGCAAAACTGGCTAGTCATATGTAGAAAGCTGAAACTGGATCCCTTCCTTACACCTTATACAAAAATTAATTCAAGATGGATTAAAGACTTAAATGTTAGACCTAAAACCATAAAAACCCTAGAGGAAAACCTAGGCAATATCATTCAGGACGTAGGCATGGGCAAGGACTTCATGTCTAAAACACCAAAAGCAATGGCAACAAAAGGCAAAATTGACAAATGGGATCTAATTAAACTCAAGAGCTTCTGCACAGCAAAATAAACTACCATCAGAGTGAATAGGCAACCTACAGAATGGGAGAAAATTTTTGCAATCTACTCATCTGACAAAGGGCTAATATCCAGAATCTACAAGGAACTCAAACAAATTTACAAGGAAGAAACAAACAACCCTATCAAAAAGTGGGCAAAGGATATGAACAGACACTTCTCAAAAGAAGACATTTATGCACCCAACAGACACATGAAAAAATGCTCGTCATCACTGGCCATCAGAGAAATCCAAATCAAAACCGCAAGGAGATACCATCTCACACCAGTTAGAATGGCGATCAGTAAAAAGTCAGGAAACAACAGGTGCTGGAGAGGATGTGGAGAAATAGGAACACTTTTACACTGTTGGTGGCACTGTAAACCAGTTCAACCATTGTGGAAGACAGTGTGGCGATTCCTCAGGGATCTAGAACTAGAAATACCATTTGACCCAGCCATCCCATTACTGGTATATACCCAAAGGATTATAAATCATGCTGCTATAAAGGCACATGCACACGTGTGTTTATTGTGGCACTGTTCACAATAGCAAAGACTTGGAACCAACCCAAATGCCCATCAATGATAGACTGGATTAAGAAAATGTGGCCCATATACACCATGGAATACTATGCAGCCGTAATGAGTTCATGTCCTTTGTAGGGACATGGATGAAACTGGAAACCATCATTCTGAGCAAACTATCACAAGGACAAAAAACCAAACACCGCATGTTCTCACTCATAGGTGGGAACTGAATAATGAGAACACTTGGAGACAGGGCAGGGAACATCACACACCAGGGCCCGTTGTGGGGTTGGGGGAGAGGGGAGCGATAGCATTAGGAGATACACCTGATATAAATGTCAAGTTAATATAAATGTCATGTTGGTGCAGCACACCAACATGGCAAGTGTATACATATGTAATAAACCTGCACATTGTGCACATGTACCCTAGAACTTAAAGTATAATTAACAAATAATAATAAAAAAGTGAAAAAATAAAAAATAAAATAAAAAATTTGGGGATGGTGGTAGACTTTAGTTAGCTTATCATGTTGAAAGTTTTTTTGGAATTCTGACAATCATGCAAGTTATCTTTTTAGATTTTATTTAATGATATACAGAGCTTGCTTTATGTCAGTTTCCTACAGTTATAAGTAATAACTCATTTAAACCTAACAATCCCATGATGTAGATATTACTGTCTTCATTTTGTAGATGAAGAAATTAAGATACAAATTGGTTAAGTGACTTGTGCAAGATTATAATTTTGTGATTGATAGAGCTAGGCTTTGAACGCCAGCCATCCTTATGATTAAATCAGACTTTCTTTAATTGCCTATTTAGATCATTTCCCTTCACTACTCCCGAAATTTTCTTAGGAGTTTTTTGTTTGTATTTAAGTGAATTAAATTCTGCAGTTGTGGC
Source organism: Pongo pygmaeus (assembly GCF_028885625.2). Lineage (NCBI taxonomy): Eukaryota > Metazoa > Chordata > Mammalia > Primates > Hominidae > Pongo > Pongo pygmaeus. The sequence continues at coordinate 54,202,019 of NC_085930.1, read as the reverse complement.
ATTTTAGGTGGCTACAAGGTGAGGAGGATATTTTTTTCCAGTTAAGTCTTTGTCATAACGTCACAAAGACTACTCTTTCTACGCTTCAAGTCTTCTTCAAAGGCAAGAAGAGGGATGTTTGTAATGCTTCTCTTCCCTGACTCCTAGGCACTTGAAGTGGAAGTTAATGAAGTTCTGTGAGGAGTAAAAAGTTGCTATAAAGACTGCTGGATAAAGGACAAATAGTCAAAAATAAATTTTTCCTTAGATCACACATACGTATTCATTCATACTCCCTCCTGCCCTCCTCTCTCTCTCTCAAAAAGTAATGCTGAAAGGCAGAAAAGATGTTTGCTGGATATCAGTCTCTGTGGATCTAACCCACCAAAAGCAATCTAATCATTTTTTCACTCACTATGAAATAAAAAGTTTGCCAAAATTCCCATCCTAATGAACCCTTTTATTTGCATTTTATGTACTTATAACCTTTATTTGTTGGATGACTCCCTTTCAGATTTGCTATGGGATCATTTATGGAATGGGAGCTAAATCTTTGGGAGAGCAGATGGGCATTAAAGAAAATGATGCTGCATGCTATATTGACTCCTTCAAATCCAGATACACAGGTAATTTATCTTCTAGATAGTATTCTTTTCAACCATCTTACCATATTATATTTTTAAAAATTTGTGTAATGGAATTTTCTTTTGAAATATCTATTAGTCAGAAGTTTTCATCAGGCATTGTTAAGGGTAAATAATATTAACCTTATAATCACTTACTACGATGTAATAATGTTATTTCATATTTTTCATTAAAGTAGGAACGGAATAGTAAAATGTAGTTGATGTAAATCTACTGTGTCATTGTGAACAACCCATAAAATCTAGGAGTTGACTTGCGCTTTGGTTTAGATAGCTGTAGTTTGAAACAGTAAACTATTGAGTATATATACTAGGAACTCTGATAATTGCTGATTAAATATATGAGGAATTCTGAGAACAATTGCTGTTATAGAGCAGTTTGAGTATTGTCTTAAATGATCTTTTTTGCCTGTTTGTTGTGGTATAATTTACGTATAATAATTAGATTCACCCTGAAAACGGTATATAGTTCTGTGAATTTTGACAAATGCATATGGTCATAAAATTTACACCACAACCAAGATATAGAACCATTACTCTATCATCCCAAAAAGTTCTTTTATGCTCTTTTTAAATCAACCCTGTCCCTTATCCCCATTGGTACTGAAGCAAACAATACAGTACTGGGCATGGTGGCTCACGTCTGTAATCCCAGCACTTTGGGAGGCCGAGGTGGGCAGATCACGAGGTCAAGAGATCGAGACCATCTTGGCCAACATGGTGAAACCCCATCTCTACCAAAAATACAAAAATTACCTGGGCGTGGTGGCATGCACCTGCAAGCCCCAGCTACTCGGAGGCTGAGGCAGGAGAATTGCTTGAACCTGGGAGGCGGAGGTGCAGTGAGCCGAGATCGCACCATTGCACTCCAGCCTGGGGGTCAAGAATGAAACTCCATCCCCAAAAATAAAATAAAATAAGAAATGAGAAGAATCAAGCAGAAATTCTGAAGTAGGAAAATACAATTGATATACTGAAGAGTATCAGAGTCTCTTAATATAGCAGAATTATTCAAGCAGAAGAATTACTGAGTTTGAAGACAGGCTATTTGGAAATTCACAGAGGAGACAAAAAACTATTAAAAAGGATGAAG